>NC_057865.1:268134750-268447250 GCF_019393635.1 Dromiciops gliroides | reverse complement strand
AGCACCGGCCCTGGAGTCAGAAGGACCTGAGTTCAAATTTGGCCTCAGACACTTGACATTTACTAGCTGTGTGACCTTGGGCAAGTCACTTAACCCCAATTGCCTCACTCCCCCCCCAAAAAAGAATTAATACCAGGTAATTGGGGGGGGGAGGATAGGGGAAGACCATGATCAATGGGCGTGGGGAGTAGACATGGAGAAGGTGACTGTCAGTCTGAGGATCCCCCTCGTCCTTGCCAAGTACAGGCTTGAGTTTCAATGGGGTCTACTTGGTAATTAGGGAACTGGAGAGCCCAGCTCAGAGGAAGAACTTTATTTTTAGAGGGGTCATCTATCCCCAGTTTCACAGCTGGGTTGTCAGCAGTCCAAATCAAGCAAAGAAGGAATAAGGTTTCAGCTCAAGTTAAAACCTACTGTCTTCTCTCTCCCCACCTTAATTTGGTGCCTCCCTTTCAGCCTCTCCCTGGTTTCTTATTTTTCCTTCACTCCCTGTTCAGGGACCATCTTCTCCAAGGCCAGAGAGCAGGCCCTGGGGGTTTTAACCTGTTAATCACCAGAACTTCCTTCCCCTGGGGCGCCAATGTCAGGACTCAGGACAATCAGGACGACTCACTTGGTCTTTGTTTTGGGTTCTTATGGCTCAGAGTGAGTGTAAATAACAATTGTTCTGGCCAGAAAACTGGAAGGTCTTCCCCTAATTGATTGATTTATTAATTTTTTGGGAGTCTGTAAAAGAGGCCTCATTTCTTACTTAGATTTAATCACCAAATGTGTGTGTTCTCAGACAAACTGAGACCTGGGAAAGACTTTGGCTTAAAAAGGCCAAGGCCTCCATCACCAGTCATCCTGACTTGCCACTGGACCCAGATGGCTCCAGCGGAGAGAGTGAGGCTGATGAATCTGCACAGCCCTGCTTCATTCAAATCCAATTTAGTTGCAAGCCAAGACATCACCTTCCTGATGTCAACAACAACAGCAACGACAACAAACAACAACAACAAACAACAACAACAACCCTGACTAGTGACTGCCTCATCTGGCCCAAATAGCCAACTTTAATTTCATTCCCTACTTCCCGGCCATCTTCATAGTCTCATCATAGTCTATGGGTATACTTTTCAATACAATTCAATTTAGTATAATTCAATTCATGGTTATTAAATACTCACTGATGTGTAAGAAAGGGTGTTGGTAGTTAGAGATTCATTCAAAAATGAAAAAAGAAATACTGCCTCCCCTTAAGAAGAGTATATCAAGGGAATAAGTTTATATAGAAACAATTATAATCTAGTTATGTGTATAGGAACCAAGAGGTAGAATAGGAGAGACCAAACACACACACACACACACACACACACACACACACACACAGAGGGGCAAAGAGAGACACACAGAGACAGAGAGACAGACAGACACAGGGATAGACAAAGAGACACACATACCCACACAGAGAGACACAGAGAGACACAAAAAGATGTACACATATACACACAGAGAGACAGAGAGAGAAAGACTGAGACAGAGACAGAGACAAAAAGACACACACACACAGAGGAGAGATAGAGACTGAGAGAGAGACAAAGAAATACACATACACAGAGAGAGAGTGAGAGAGAGACAGACAGACAGACAGAGAGAAAGGTTCAGAAAAAGGAGAATTAAATTGGATTTGGCACCTGCTGAACTTGGATTCAAATACTGACTCTGCTACTTACCATTTGGGTGACCAAGGACAAGTCACAAACTCTCTCTGCTTCAAATTTCCACACCTAAAAAATGAAGAAGATTGATTTTTTACCAGGGATTCTTAATTTTTTGTATGTCATGGCCTCCTTGGACAGTCTGGTGAAGTCTATGGACCCCTTCTCAGAATTGTATCTTTATATGCATAAAATAAAGGAAACCAATTATATTGAAACATAATTATCAAAATTTAAATAGAAAGTCTAGGGGCAGCTAGGTGGCGCTGCAGTGGATAGAGCACCGGCCCTGAAGTCAGGAGGACCTGAGTTCAAATCTGACCTCAGACCCATGACACTTACTAGCTGTGTGACCCTGGGCAAGTCACTTAACCTCATTTGCCTCACCAAAAAAAAAAAAAAAAGAATAGAAAGAAAGTTTATGGGGCTCAAGTTAAGAAACCACGGTCTAGATGGTATCTAAAGTACCTTCTATCTCTAATTCTGTGATTATCCCAGGAGAGACTGAGGAGGCAGGGCAAATAATCTCATCTCTCCCAACCTTGGTTTCTTCATCTATAAAGTGAGGGGCTGGGATCCAATGACCTTTACTGTGTCTCAATTCTAAATCTATGATTCTATGATCCATGGTCCTAAGATATTTCTTTGTAAGGGGTAAGCACTTAATAGATGAGTGTTAAAAAAAGATAATTTGTTGTTGTTGTTTTTGGTCTTTTGTTCTCAAAGGGGACTGATGATATCACAAGGCGGATGTCTTATGACCAAATAATATCTTTTTTTTTTTTTTGACTGGGCAATGAGGGTTAAGTGACTTGACCAGGGTCACACAGCTAGTGTCAAGTGTCTGAGACCAGATTTGAACTCAGGTCCTCTTGAATCCAGGGCTGATGCTTTATCCACTGGGCCACCTAGTTGCCCCAAATAATATCTTTAAGTCTCTCCAATGCACCCCCTCCTTTTACCCTTTTATGGTGCTACCAGCTTTAGATGCTTATGTCAACCGATGAGCCTGCACAGTCCTTGTTCTTTGAAAAAAAGCTGCTAGAACTGAATTCCAATCAATCTTCATTTATTGTTAGTTGTTGGCTGAAATGTAAACTGTGAATGTACCACTCACTAGGTGAGGATGGTGATTTTCATAATGGACAAAATAGGCTTATTTCACTTAAATAATATGCCTATAGGCAAACCAGTCACAGGAATTCTGAATCATAGTATAGAGCCTGGAAGGGGTATTTGTATGACAGTACCCAGAATCCTCCTCAACTCAGAGTCATTACTGAATAGTGAAATTTTCCAAAAGGACCTAGATGGAGAGGTTCAGCAGGAAATTGGGTTTGTATACATAAGAGCACCTGTTGTAGGGTTGGTGTTTTTTTTTTTTAATATATCTTATGCTGAATATATTTTTAGAAGTGGTATGGGTGAAAAATATTCTTTCTTTCCCTTTCCCCCTCTGCCCAACCTTCATTTCCTTTTAAAGAAATGTATGGAGGGCAGCTAGGTGGCACAGTGGATAAAGCACCAGTCCTGGATTCAGGAGGACCTGAGTTCAAATCTGGCTTCAGACACTTGACACAAGCTGTGTGACCCTGGGCAAGTCACTTAACCCTGGGCAAGTCATTGCCCCACCCCTCGAAAATATGCATAGATTTATTTTCTAGGAATTCGAGCTATGACCAATAATTAGGAATTTTCACAGTAGAATGAATTCTTGGACTTAAACTCAAATATAAGAATAATTTTTCATCTGTACATTGCTAGAGATGAGTACCTGAAAACTTGTCAAGAAACAAACCAACCAACCAACCTGCTAACTCCTCTGCTTGGATGAATTCTGCTTACAGTGCTGGAGTAATTCTGCTCTAGTAGCATCTTCTACATGAAGTCTTTCCCGATTTCCCTAGCTGTTAACCCCTCCCCAACCCCAACCCCCCAACCAAAATTTATCTTGCATGGATTTATATATATATATATATATATATATATATATATATATATATATATATATATATATATATATATATATATATATATATATACCTCTATCTCTAACTCTATCCCTATTTATATCTATCTCTACATCTATGTTTATGTTTATATTTATGTTGTTTCTCTTGAGAAAATGTAAGCTCCTTGAGGCCAGGTACTATGTCATTTTTTATCTTTGAATCCCCACTACCTGGCATATAGTGAGCACTTAATACATGCTTGTTATGCTGTTGTTTATACCTCATTGATTTTCCCAAGGTACATCAGGAATGTTCTTTGTCTTTCATTCTATCCCCACTACTAAGCAAAATGCCTGGCACATAATAGGCACTTAATGATTATATGCTGACCAACTGCCTGATCAGATTAGAACAATAATTTCCATATGCTGAAGGAGGAAAATGAGGAGGGGCATGGGTGAAGAGCCACTTGTCCATGTGCACATGGAGAATCATTGCCTGAGATAAGGAATTTTAGGCTTATGCCTTAAGAAGCTAGATCTCAGGGCCAGGTGGGGAAGAGGTCATTACTGAGTTATGCTTTCTATACATCTATGTTAAGGTTGAACTTTGAAGATTAACAAAAAAATTCAGTGACTGATTATTATCACAGCGTCTCATGACAGAGGACTGAATTGGTCACATATTTATTATTTATACTAGTTAAGTGGTGCTACAATGGAGATGTAACTATCCTGAGAACTGTAGCATAGGGAGTCCCAGCTGTCTGCAATCTTGTGTTAATAAATGAGCATGGCACAGTTCCATGGGTCTCCAGATTTTTCTTTGGAAACAGATTACTATCTGTTGTGAATTCTACTCATCACCATAAAAAGAAAAAAAAAGCAAAACAGAAACAAATGAACACATCTATAATCCAGTTATAGAGAATCTCATTTATTAATTTATCTATTTATTTATTCATCAAATTTTCTCTATTAATCCATTTATCTGTGTATCTATTTGCTCCATCCATCCATCCATCCATCCATCCATCCATCCATCCATCCATCCATCCATCCATCCCTCTATCCATCCATCCATGTATCTATCAACCCATCTATCTGTCTGTCTGTCTCTCCATCTATCTATCTATCTATCTATCTATCTATCTATCTATCTATCTATCTATCTATCTATCTATCTATCTACCTGTCTATCCATTTGTCCATCTATCTGTTCATCCATCCATGTATCTATCAACCCATCTGTCTTTCTGTCTATCTACCTATCTATCTGTCTGTCTATGCATCCATCCATCCATCCATCCATCCATCCATCCATCCATCCATCCATCTATCTTTTTAAAAAATATTTATTAAAAACATGGTTAGATGCCACAGAATAGGTGGCAATGCCTTAACCATATATGTGTTGTAAAGGCCTCTAGGACCTCTTCCATACTTATCAAGGGGAGTGCTAACTTTCTCTCCTTTCATACAACACCATCTATCTATCTTGATGAGGGGCTTAGACCATCTGTAAAATTATGAAAAGTTGGAGAGGCAACGAGATTTAGGGGAAAGAATACTGGATTTGATTTGGGCACAAATCCATCCTCTGACACTAGAACAGCCACGAACAACCTACTTACCCTTTCTGAAGGTCAGTTTCCTCATCTGAAAAACAGGCATAAGAATATATCTAGTCTTTAGAAGGTTGTTGGGAGGACCAAATGAATTCATGTATGTGGAGTGCTTTGGAAGATTTTGAACCCTATGTCCATGTCAGTTATTATTGATCAAAAAAAGTGGAACTTGGTTCAGATGTTATCGGTTGGGAACCCAGGACCAACATCAGCAAAGCTGTTGAACAGTAAGTGACAGCCTCCAGAATGACACTTCAGACTGAAAAATTAACTGCTCTTTTAATTTCTCAGCCTCTTACTATGGGGTCCCTTTGGGGCTCGTTTTTTTTCTGGGTGATGCTCTATGTTCTGGCCTTCTTCACTTTCCCCTTTCTTCATCTCTAACCAAACCAAATTTATCTCCTCTGTGTCCCTTTTCAAAGAATATTAGAGATGGAAAAGATCTCAGGGGTCATCTAGGCCAAAAACCATCTGACACATACATATCTACGACCTTCTGGACAAATGATCATCCAGTCTTTACTGGAAGACCTTGAGTAATGGGAAATGTGTTGCGTTAGCCTAGGGGTTCTTAACCTTTTCTGTTTGATGGACCTGGCAAGCTGGCAAAAGCTATGGGCATCTTCTCAGAATAATGTCTTTAAAGGAATAAATAAAATATATAGAATCATAAGCGGCCAGGTATTTTTAAATAAATATGCATTTTTTTCCCCATCCAAGTTTATACTATAGAGTCCATGGACCACAAGTTATGAATCTCTATTAAATTTTTGGAAAACTCTCAGTTTTAGAAAGGTTTTCCCCCTTTATCAAACTCTACTTCCCTTTAACTTCTATTCGCCAGTCATATTTCCTCAAGGACTTACTTGGTGCTATGCAATGAATTGTTGCCAATTGGATAAACTAAGTCATAATGACATGTTAGTGGATATCATGGGAAACATCCAGTTTGGGAAATGGAACTGTAAAAATCAGCAATGCTAAGCTAATGACCTCCATATGGAAGAGAAGTAAACAAGAGAGATAGTATGTGTAATGGAAAGAACTTTCAATTTGTAACCAGAAGACCTGGGATCAAATGCTAGTTCTTCTACTTAATACATATATGATCTTGGACATATCACTTCAGTAATCTTGGTCAGAATGGGCTTTCTTATTTGTAAAACAAGGGAGTTAGGCTACATGATCTAAAAGGTGTCTTCTAATTCCAAATCCTATGAATTAATAAATGGTTGAGATAATTCAAAGACATTTTCTCAGGGAGAAGATTCTACGTCAAATGTCATTATTCCTCTTAGGTAACAATTTCATGTTCCCAACAGTACCATTTCAGTTTACACCTTAACCCAAAGGAATGCTTCTAACAACAAAAACTTTGGTCACTGTGGCTAGCCACAATTAAAGAGATGCTAAGGTGTATGGGTCTTCAAGCCTTTGTCATATTCTTTTGTGGGAGGGTGACCTACTTTCCATACATATAGGGCTGGTCTTGCTGACATCATCATTGCCCCAAAATGGAACTTGTGTGGGCAGAAAGTGGAAGTGGTTTGATGTAGAGGATACATGAACTTCAGTCAACAGGGTACCATCTTGTGACCTAGCAAAGAGAATTTACAAAGGGGAATGTAGCCAGATATGATAAGTATCTAAAATTTTATCAGCAATGGAAACTCCTCATGTGGGTGCTTCCTTTGCCAACACAGTTTGTAACTTACTTAAAGCATAATCAATTCTTAGTCAACCAATAGGCATTTATTGCCTACTACATACCAGGAACTGTTCTAGGAGTTGGAGAATACCAATACAAAGAATGGAACAATCCTGACGGGGAGCCAAGTAAGATATGTACTTAGATGTACACATCTAAGTGTATACAGAGTAAATATAAGGAGAAGAAATAATAATTAAGAAAATTAATTAGAATGTCAATTAATTATTCCTTTATTTTGATAAGAGAGGGGACTAGCAATGGAGGGTGATCAGGACAGCCTTCATGGAGAAAGCAGTGTTTGGTCTTGAAGTCTTGAAGGAAGAGGGAAGGAGGGAGTATATTTCAGGAAAGAGCCATCACCAGTAGAAAGCATGGAGACAAGAGATATAATGCCATGAATGGTGAACAGAGAGAAGGCTTGTTTGACTGGATTGTAGAATGAGAGAGGGAAGGGAAGGTATAATGAGGCTAGGTTATGAAAGGTCTTTAAAAGCTAAACAGTGGAGTTTAGATTGGATTCTAAAGGTAACAGGGAGCAATGGGAGTTAATTGAGCAAAAGAGTAATGTTAATAGCCGAGCTTGAGAAAATCACTTTGGCACTTATGTGGAAAAGTGTGGAGACATATGAGGTAGGGAAACCAATTAGGAGGTGAGAGGTGATGATGGTATGAACTAAAGGAGTAGCTGGTAGAGAAGGAAGAGATTGGAGATGTGGAAGTAGAAATGTCACAGAAAAAGAAACGTCATGGAAGGTAAGTTTTAAGGAGTTACCCTGTTTGTTTGTTTGTGTGGGGCAATGAAGGTTAAGTGACCTGCCCAAGGTTACACAGCTAAAAAGTGCCAAGTGTCTGAGGCAGGATTTGAACTTAGGTCCTCCTGAATCCAGGACTGGTGCTTTATCCACTCCACCACCTAGCTTCCACCTAAGGAATTACCCTGTGCACAGAGAGGTTAAGTATCTCACCCCGGGTCACCCAGAAAGAAACCACCAGGGGTAGAGTTTGAAACCCTATCTTCCTGACTCCAAGCCCAGCATCATATCCACCATAGCCCTCAGAGTCATGATGCCATTAAAAATGGTAATATTTTAATGCTTGAAAATGTCCCTTCCAAAGATGAGCTGACATTATTCTCAGTGAGATCAGGTAGTGCTTTCACAACTCATTTTTTTTTTTTAATGACTGAATTTTCTCACATCCCTTTTGACCATCCATCACAAATGTTGCTTCTTTTGCCCCAGTCTTTCCTGGTCACCCTTGTCTCGTATTTTCCTCTCAGCAGATCTCATCTTCACATTTCACGCTGAATGACAATCATTAAGAAGCATTCTGTTGAAAGCGTTTAGCTCTCTGTAGAATGACCAATTTACTACAACATGAACAAATCAGGGTTCTCACCACAGGCGCAGGGAAGGTTTTAGGCTTTAATGAATACTCTGTCGGGCATGATTTGGATCCAGTTAATGAGGGGCTGATCAAATTTGCTATCTGCCAAACATCTTCCCATTTTGGTTGTCTGTCAACTTTCCCTCCCCCTCCTTCTCTCTGTTGAAACACAGATGAGTTCTTGTTGCAGTAGCAAAGGCTGGCATGCTATAAGTCAAAGGTTCAGCTTGTGATTTTGCTGTACTATATCAGGAAGGTCATTTAATCTTTCTGTGTTTCACTTTCCCCATCTGCAAAAGCAAGATAACACTTGTTCCTCATGCTTCTAAAAAGAGTGTTATTAGGAAGAATTACAAGGTGCATTACTTGGGAGAATCTATAAATGTCTTTGAAAATCTATAGGTATCTTTCACTCCATTGAAAAAAGCACATTTTTTTATTGAGCTAATCCCGTTTATAATAAATTCTGTTCATAAAGACTTGAATTGGAAATTAGAGGGCTATGACTTAAATTTCTGGGGCTCTCAATTTCCCTTTGATGACTCCTAACATGGAGCTCATTCTT
Organism: Dromiciops gliroides; assembly: GCF_019393635.1. Classification (NCBI taxonomy): domain Eukaryota; kingdom Metazoa; phylum Chordata; class Mammalia; order Microbiotheria; family Microbiotheriidae; genus Dromiciops; species Dromiciops gliroides. The sequence continues at coordinate 268,438,309 of NC_057865.1, read as the reverse complement.
GCCTCAGTTTCTCTATTATTAAAAATAGGTTGAATGAGAGAAAAAAAATTAAGTGCTTAATATGTGTCCAACACTTCGCTAAGTATTGAGGATACAAAGTACAAATTTAGACAATTCTTCCTTTCAAGAAGCCCATGCTCTTCTGACTGGGGGAGATGACACATTGAGCATCAGTGCAGATGGAAAGGTCCAACAATCCTTAGGGGTTGCATCAGCTATTCAGATGGTGATGCCCAGCGAACGAGTCAAGAAGCAATAGTGACAGAGCAGATTCCATTCTTTGAGAACCCAAGTTGGGTTTACCTGTAAGTATGAAAACACTTTGAGTTTATCTTCATATTAGCCATTATTGGCAATATCTTGGGATTTACAAAAATTAACTTGTTTTATTTCCTGGCAGCCTTCAGAACTATCTCTGTGACAGCTGCCCATGCAGCTGCTTTTCATGTATTAATAATGTTAAATCGGGATCGTTGCTAGAAATTTGAAATGTGTAGATAAATGCTCATTGATTTGTTGCCTTGCACTTATAAAATGCCCTGCCCCAAATATCCCAGTATAGACATGCCTTTTATACATAGTGTAGTTCACCAGCGGGGGCATTTTTAGTCGGAGAGAAAGAACAATTCTATCTACCTGCCTGTTTAATACAAGGGATGAAAAAAAAAAATAATGACTTGACTGTCATGAGGAATTTTGCCTTAAGAACATTTTAAACTATTTGCATGCCTTTTGCCTGTTCACCCTTGTGGATCAAACTCCTTACGAATCCCTGTTTCCCAGCATGTCCTCATTCATTTGTCTTCCTTCTTTCCCTGCACCCTCTGGGATTCAATGAGAAGACACGTTGCATTAAGCCTGAGAATTTCCCATTGGCACAATCCCAACTTTCAGAATTTTTTTATTTCCCCAAAGTGAATCACCAGACGCTGCTGTCTATGATTGGTTTGTCGTTCTTTGTGAAGTCTGGGCATGTCCGAGTGTCACTGCAAAAATGTAAACAGGAGGACTTCAGGGTTGCCCTAGGCTTAAGGAGCACTCATCGTGTTGACACAGAACTGAAATGAGAGCAGGAAATTCCCGTGTGTGTGTGTGTGTGTGTGTGTGTGTGTGTGTGTGTGTGTGTGTGTGTGTGTGTTGGTGCTAGGCTGTGATGCTCAACATGTAGCCAGTGCTTAAGAAAAACTTTCCTATGGCATAAACTATACAATCTATTTTAATCTCTAATTTTATATCTTATCTATTTTAATATCTAATTTGATCTAAGTTATGGTGAGCTTAGAAAGGGAGTGAGAGTGAGGAATGGTTACCATAGTTCTTGTTTAGTTGTGTCCAACTCTTCATGACTCCATTTGGATTATTCTTGGCAAAGACACTGGAATGGTTTACCATTTCTTTCTCCAGCTTGTTTTATAGTTGAGAAAACTGAGACTAACAAGGTTAAGTGATTTGTCTATGATCACACAGCTAAGTAATTGTCTGAGGCCAGATTTGAACTCAGGAAGATGAGTCTTCCTGACTTCAGACCCAGAATTCTATCTACTGTTCTATCCAGCTTACCTAAGGGTACCATTAGTGGATGAGACATTAGAGGAAATGAAGAGATTTTTGGAAGCACAGTATCTTACGGTTGGAATGGACTCCAGATCATCTAGTATAGCAACTGGTATCCTCTCTATTACATCTCTGACAAGTGGTTAGGCTGTCTGTCCTTGAAACGCTCCATTGTCAACCAACCTACCAATCCGCTATACCAACTTATCTGCATGACACTAATATGTTAATAAGGGTTTATTTTTTCTTAAAGTTGAGCTATAATACCCATAGAGATGAAATGATTTGCCTAGGACTACACAACTAGGAAATGTAAGAGGCAGGATTCAAACCCAAGCTTTGCTGGCTCTGAGTCCAGGGTTCTATTGACTACATTGCTTCCCAGACAAGAAGGGGTCCATGTCAGTGGAGGGAGTCCTCATACCAACAAAAATAAATATTAATATATACATAATAACAAATATTAATAGATTGACTCATTCATAAAATAGCAAATATATGAATAACATTTGTTCCCCTCAAAGAGATGGTTGAGACAGAAAATATAAACAAACTCATAAAGACTCTAGACAAATTAATAAATGGAAATGGAAAAACTAGGTGGTATTGAACCTATAAGTTAAACACAGAACGGGACAAACAGGTTTTCCTATGGCATTTGCTTTAGGGATTCCAGTGGCAGTATAATCCTGGGTTATATGGTTTATGATAAAACCCTGCTGACCAATTCCACTTCCCTTTCATGGTTGAGTCATCTGCTCCTTGCTCTTTGGTTTTACAGGTGGACTCTTGCTACCCAATGTAGATGTCATGAAAAAAATAGAAAGGGAGTTTTGTATGTATTTGTTTTACTTCTATGCACTCTGGAAGTTTGGTCCCTGCAAACACAAGATTGCTCTGGGCATTAAATGTGTAATTCTGTACTCCAATGGTAATTCTGAAGAAAAAAAAGGTCACCAAATGACATCATAGACGTGCCATTTCATTGGATCAACTGTATTTGTTTTTCAAGCTAGTAATGTTCTTTGTCTTTTCCCAAAATTAAATTATTTTGTATTTACTATATATTTATATCTATTTATGTCTGTCTTTCTTCCCATCTCTGCTTCTCTCTCTTTCTCTGTCTCTGTCTCTCCCTCTCTCTTTCTCTGTCTGTCTGTCTCTCTCCCTCTGTCTGTCTGCCTATATTTTGTTTTTTTAAGTAACTTCTCAGTGCTCCAGCAACTCTCTGACTATAAGTTGCAAAGAAGGAATAGACCTAAAATGATAGAAGGAGTTTCTTCCTCTGAGAGTTCCAGATACCAATTAAGGCACAGGTCCAGTTTTCTTTATTTTGTGTTTACTTCTCTGTGGACACGTCTTTTCTCCTCAGTAGAATGTAACCCTCTGAGAGCAGTTCATTTTAGGTTTTGCATCCCCAGGGCAAGCAAAGCACGTAGCACATAATAAATGTTTACCAAATTGAATTGAATTTCCATAATGGGGCTATTCCTTTCGTTTTGCTTCCTGGGTATGAAATAGTATTTGCCTGAAGAAATATAATAGGGAATAAGCATTTATTAAGCACCTACTATGTGCTGTGCAACGTGCTAAGGACTTTACATATATTCTCTCGTTTGATCCTCATAATAACCCCTGGGAAGTAGGTGTTATTTTTATCCCCAATTTAATAGTTGAGGTTCAATGACTTGTTGGGGTCACATAGCTAGTGTCTGAAGCTCTGCTTGAACTCAGATCTTCCTGACTCCAAGCCCAGAGCTCTATCCACTGTCATACCCAGCTGACTCAACTTTCCAGCCCCAACCAGACTGTATCTTATTTTTATTGGTTAAATATTTCCAGGTATGGGGAAAATGCAGGATTTGCTTAATGCAAATCCCATGTCACTATGGCTTTGGTGTTTGTTTTAGTTGAAAGGAAAAGTAAATTTGGTAATCACATACGCTTTTTTTTTAAATACCATTCAATGATTCCATTAGGATAGGAAATTCCCAGGGAAGGGACTCTCTTTACTACTACTATGAATGGCAACTTACAGTCTTAGAGGAATGCCTATGCCCTAAAGTACCAAGAGTAGATGTACCAAGGGGTGGGGTGATTTGTCTGGGGTTCCATAGTCTCTATGTATTAGAGATGGGACTTGAACCCAGGTCTAGCCTGATATAGAGGTCAGCTGATTACTTCCTCTTATACACTGTCTCTCTTCATACATTTTCAAAAGTTGAAAGGCACCATTGCTAGATTTTCTTGTAAAACCACAAAGTAGGTGCTTCTTTTAAGATCATCATGAAAATTAAGAGGCTTCCTGGCTCCACCTGTCAGAAAGAGAACACCTGTTGTGTTAGGCAGAACAGTTCTCTCTTAAAGACACAAACCAATAATGTAAACATGCTTACCAAAAGCAGTCTCTAGCTTAATAACTGCAGAACAAAGGTTCACACTGTACTGATAACATCCTGTCCTGTCTGGATGTGATGTAGTTGATATAAGTCTTCTCCTTCCGTCAACAGTGGTGAAGCTTGTTCTGCACAAGTACCACATTCTCAGGTAGACATCTGCAGAATGGCTCAGGCTGCTGCTTTCTTTTTGCTCTTCCTCTTTTAAAAGACTTATATTCCCTCTTCCTTTAAGAAAGATACTTGCTGACATTAGACATTTTAATTTTCTTTATTTAGAACTTTTCCCTGACCTTTGTTCCTCTCTCATGCAAAGAGCATTTGAAACACCAGGGACCCTTCCAAGTGGCCTCCTTATCAGCTATACCTAGGACTCTGATATTCTTAGGATAATGGTTTCTTCAAAACCTTAGCCCATGAGCCCCCATCAATGCATCTTTTACCAGATCAAACCAGATGCCCATGAAATCAAAGCAAGGACATTTACAAAAACAGAATAATTAGTAAAAAAAAAAAATGAGGAACTGTTCAAGGCATTAAACCCTCCCAACACCAAAATATTGTTGCCTCCTCCTGTGTCCTGGGGGAGTGCTCATCTTAGTTCCCAATTAACCTCTTTGCCTCCCCCAACCTATTGGAAGGGAATACATTAGTTACTCCCAGAAAACTACTAGGGAAACTCAGTGCAGTTCTAGGAAATGTTAATCTTCTTTGCTCTGGAATCAGCTGATAACTGAAACCCCTCAGGACAGCTTCTTCCCAGCAGAAGAACTGCATGAGATACTTAGAGTTTGGGACATAATTGTCATTCTCTTCTCTCTCTGGCTAAGCCCTGTGCTTCTTTAACTGTACAGGTCTTTGGTAAGATTTCCCACCCAGACCCTTCTACATATGTTGTTTTGTGTTATGGTTGTATGTGTATGTGTTGTTCCCCACAATAATCTCAACTCAGGAGGATGAGTGTTGCTGACTTCAGTCAAGGCACTCTTCTCCATAAGTAGCATAGGGAGGCATCCTACAGTATAATTTTAGAATTTCTACAAAATCCTATAAGCTGATAATTGTTCTGCTTCACTTAAATCCAGTTCTTGAGTGTCAAGATATCACTCTATGATGTCATTGGTCCTCTTTGAAAATGAAGAATGAACAACAACCAACAACAACTCTCCCATTGAAATCATACAACTATCACCATGAACAGTTTGGACACTATCTTATTATTGTCATAGAAACTTAGGTAAGCAGAGACTTTGTAGGTCCTCTAGGTTAATTCTATTCCCTTCTACAATTTCCCTGGCTGGTAGTCATCCAGCTTCTCCTTGAAGATACTTCCCGCTTTCTAAAAGTCCCATAATGAACTCACTAATAGCACTCCCCCTACATACACATTCCAGTTTTTCAGTGGTTCTAATTGTTAGAAATTTCTTCTTTACTTTTAGCCAAAATTTCTGCAACATCAGTCCAGTGGTTCTCCTTTGTCTTCTGAAGTTTCATAGAAAAAAAAGAGGGTCTCTTTTCTACATAATAGCCCTTCAAATAATGGAAAACAAATATGTATCTTGCTTCCCTTACCATTATTTCCCCCAGCTTAGACAATGCTAGTTCTTTCAATCATAATTTGGGGGGGGGGGCGGAATGATTTTGAATTACCTCATCATCATGGCTATCATTATACTGCTCATTTGCATTGAGCTTATCAAAATCTTTAGATATTTCCCCTCATTCTCATCTCTTCAAACACCCCATCTCCCAAATCCCCACTTATGTTTGTCTAGGTATTTTACCAAATCTAATGGCAAGACTTTGTTTTTTGTCTATCTTTTCCAGCATCATGCTGTCCACCTATGATTTTATCAAAGTTGTGGATAAAATGTTGGACAGAATAGGACAACAACACAAAGGAGATACCTCATTTCAGAGAGATGCAAACACATTGATCAATATGTTTTGGATCCAATCAGTCCATAGAACTCTCCATCTTGTGCATAAAGATATATCGCCATCTTTTTTTTTCCAGTGCCCAGCTGAAAACTAGATATATTTACACACAGAATCCCTGATTGACCAGTGGAGTAACACTGTCAGAAAAGAAAATTAGGTTTAGCTGACTTGTCTGTTAATTAATGAACCTTTCTCCTGTCAAGTGTTTGCAAATGTTCCCTTTATCTATGCATTCTATAATTTTATTAGGCATTAGAGACAATCTCACATCACTTTGTTTCGAAAGAGACACATTCCTCCTTATGAAAATCAGGGCCTTTATTTATCTCCATCTCCACCACACATCTCTTGTTTTCTTTGATTTCTCAGAGATCACTGATGGTGGCTCAGAAATAACATACTGTTCTTTCCAAGTCCCATAATGTAGGTCATTTGAACCCCATCACTTGAAGTCAATGGGATTAGTTAGGTGCTCTCACAGAATTTTGTTCATCTTGAATTTTAGCTCCTTGTTAACCCTTTGTTTCCCATCTTTCCCATTTTGAAGGTCTTTCAGTAGAGAAAACAGAGAGAATGGGATGGATTCCCAAAAGGAGTGTTAATAACCAATCTTTCCTGCTTCTCAATACAGAGATGGTAATGTTTTTCTCTAGCAGGGGCTTTTCATCTTCTTTATGTCATAGATTATCCTTGAAGTCAGCTAAAGACAGTGGACCTCTTCTCAGAATAATGTTTTGAAATATATAATAAAGTCATAAAATGACAAAAGAAACTAATCATATTTCATTATGAGTATCAACATTTTTTTAAGGTTCAGAGACTTTCAAGTTAACTACTGTCTAGTTAGGAACCAGAAACCTCATAGATAATGAGGTTGAGCTAGAAGGGTCTGTACAATTTACAAAGGAGTAAACCGAGACCAAAAGAGGCCAGCTGACTTATCTAAAGTCTCACAGGTTATGAACAGCAGAGCTGAGATTCAAAGTTGGACTCAAGATTCATCAGGCCTTCCATGCTGCATCATCACCAAATCAATCAATGAAGCAAGCAAACATTGTGCTAGGTGATAAGGATACAGTGACCAAAAAGATCAATCTTAAATTTTCAATCCTTTGGAAATACAACTAAAGGAGGTGTGGGGCTGCATGAAGAGGTCCTGCATATTTAACATATAAGGTACGGGGTAGAGTCAGTCTTTCTTCCATATCCAGGCAGAAAAAACCCAGCCTGTTCTTGACTTAGCCTGAAGGCAAGAAAAGAAGGATGAAGGTATCCAAATACCAAAATACAGAGCAGGAGAGACCAGTGTGTCTTAGTTCATGGTGTGGCTGTATTGTCTTTTGACTCAGCTATCAGGTTAGTTTCACTGGGTTTCCTAACAAGCTTATAACTTGCCTGATGCTTGGTATTGTTGAGACTTGCCACTATGTAGGCTGTGATTTCTTTGGGGTGGCAACTCTCCCTCCCTCCCTCCTTTCCTTCCTTCCTTCCTTCCTTCCTTCCTTCCTTCCTTCCTTCCTTCCTTCCTTCCTTCCTTCCTTCCTTCCTTCCTTCCTTCCTTCCTTCCTTCCTTCCTTCCTTCCTCCTTCCTTCCTTCCTTCCTTCCTTCCTTCCTTCCTTCCTTCCTTCCTTCCTTCCTTCCTTCCTTCCTTCCTTCCTTCCTTCCTTCCTTCCATTACACATTGGGCATCAGTAAAGGCCACAGAGCTTTATTTATTGTTTTGTTGATTGTCTAGGTTTAAGATGGAGACAACTTTAATAATGTGCATTAAACTTAAAAGTGTGTCCTATGTATTTTTTTCTTGAACTGGTTATTAAACATTTACCAGCATACTGCTGGTACTCTTATTGATCTGTCCTGTGAATGTCTATGTTAATGTTTGTATGTCTGCATCAAAGTCATTCCCAATTTCCATTTTAAAATATGGTAATTTGAGAGGCCATTAGTCAGGAAGGTCTTGTCTCAGTGATTTGAAAGAGATGGACAGATAATATGACATATTTTTTGGATGTGGCCAATGTGGGGATTTGTTTTGCTTGGGTATGAATATCTGTTACAAGGGTTTTTTTTTTTAAATGAAAGAGGAGGGAGAACAAATTTATTTTTTTCTAATTAAGAAAGAAATTAAATTAAGATAAGTGAAATAATATAAAATATGCAATGTGTATGAGAAAAGGAAAGACAAAGTGAGAGACAGAGACAATGAGACAGACAGAGGTGGGAGACACACAGAGGGGGAGGGGGAGAGAGAGAGAGACAGAGAAAAAGAGAGAGAGAGAGAGAGAGAGAGAGAGAGAGAGAGAGAGAGAGAGAGAGGGTAAGTTCTTATAGACCCCTTTAAAATGAGCTTTAGTGGCTGAGTTGGGACAAAACTCAGACATGAAGGCATGAAGACTAGGATCTTACTTTGTATTTCTGAACTGAATGTCTTCCGAGATAGGCCAGAAGAATGTAAGGCCAAGTGCTGGAAATAAGCCATTGGGTGGGGGGAAGACTAAGTAAAACCAAGGGCACTGGGGGTAAGGGAGAGCAGTTAAAAATGGAAATTCTAATTCACAGGGAACAATAGTTATGCAAAAGATGATACTAAAATAGGAAGGAGCATTGCTTTTTTGAAAGGGCAAGGCATAGAAAAGTTGTGGGAGTGAAAGGAGTTTGCCTAGCTGAATTGTACCTCATGTGTACCTTTCAGCTAACCTACCCACTTTCATTTTCCCCAGCATGAGGCATTAGTTTTAGTGAGTCATTTTCTGAAAACGACACAAAAAACATGGGGCATGTTTTTCTGGATTGCATTAGAATTTCATTGTCATTTTGACATCTATCACACACACACACACACATATGCACCCCATTTTGGGACAAAACCAAAAGTTGTTCTGCAGCCAACTGTAACTGGCTAGGGAGAGCTGATTGTTAAATCAGTAGCATGAACATCTACACCTCAGAAATTGGCAAATGCTACAAATTAGGGCTTGATTTATTGTTTTGTTGATTGTCTAGACTTAAGAAAGTTATGGAAAAACCCTTAAAAATGCACATTAGATTTAAAAGTGTGTCCTGTGTACATTTTATTTTCTTGCACTGATTGTTAAATATTCGCGAGCATACAGTTGGGCAAAATGTACTCTCACTGACTTGTGCTGTGGGTCTAAGAGGAAAAAAAACAAACCCTCTCAGTTCATTATTTCTACACACACACACATCTCCATTTAGAGAGGCAGAGTACTGAGGGTATTGGACAATCATAGACAGAATTGAGAGGGCCTCATTTTATAGAGGAGAAGACAGGCCAGGGGAAATGAAATGACTTTCCCAAGGTCACACAGATAACAAGGTAGGTCAAAGGTGGATTTCAAACTCAAGTCTTCTGGCTCCCAAGCCAATCATGGACCACCCAGTGATTGCCCCATTGGACTCCTTTATGGTTAGAACACATCTGAAGGATCGTGATCAATTCTGGTCATCGCATTTTAGTGTCGATGTTGACAAGATGGTGACAATGTAGTACAGTGTAGAGAAGGCTAAAGTAGACCTTGGTTGGAACCCGAGTTTTGCCATCTTAGACCTATGAGAAGTCACTTCAGGTCTCTAGGTTGGCCTCTTTTCCATTTTTGTAAATTGAGAGTTGGGCTGTGAGGTCTGAAAGGTTCTTTGGCCACTAAGTCTCATTCCCTTAAACTAGAGTGCTGGCAGAGGAGAAAACTGTGATAGTGAAGGGAATTCAGTTAGTTGAAAGAATAAATGATATTTATCCTGAAAGAGAGAAAGAAGTCTTGGGTTGAGGTCAGGTTGGGGAGAGAGGGACATAATAGTTTTCTTCAATATTTGAAGGGTTGTCATTTGGAAGTGGGATCAGACTTGTGAGGTCCAAGATGGGGAAATGGGTACATTTCATAGGATGACAGATTAGAACTAGAAGAGACAACTTGGGGAGCAAGTAGGGTAGTCTCCCCTATATTAATGATAAGGAAATGGAGGTTCAGAATTTCTGTGATTTCCACAGTTAAGTGACAGTCAGGATTCAAACCCATGTTCTCTGAGAGGGAGCCAGGGGGTGCAGTGGTTAGAGTACTGGGCCTGAAGTCAGGAAGATCCCCATCTTATGTCAGGCACTTATTAGCTGTGTGACTCTGGCAAGTCATTTAACCTCAATTTCCTTAGCTGTAAAAATGGGGATAATAACCTACCAAAGTGGTTGTGAGGAGCAGATGAGATAATGTTTGTAAAGTGCCCAGCATACAGGAGGTGCTTAATAAATGCTTATTTCCTTTTTCCTCTGATTCCACTTGGCCACAAAGAAGCATAGCTTTCTAATTGTGGAATGAACTACCTTTGGGATCCCATGGATTTCAAGATAGAAGGGACTTCCAAGAGTGTCTAGTCTAAACCTCTCATTGTGGAGTTGAAGGAAATTAAGCCCTTAACACACTGCCTAGTACATAGTAAACACTTAATAAATTCTTATTTCCTTCCTTCTACAATTACACTTTATCACAAAGAGGAATAACTTTCTTTGTGGAATGGGTTAACTTTGAGATATCATGGATTTAGAGACAGAAGGGACCACCAAGGGCATCTAATCCAACCCTCCCATTTTATTATTGAAGAAATGGAAGAGCTTAGTACAGTGCCTGGTACTTGGTAGGTACTTAATAAATGCTTATTCACTGGCTGACTGGTACCCCAAATGACTGAAGTGACAAAGGAAGAAAGTAGAAGAGGTTGGATTTTAACCCAGCACCTTTGACTCAAACCCCCACATTCTATAGTGTAGTGTAGTGTAGTACTGTATCATGTACTTCCTGTAGTTACTCCTCTTCATTAGAAGTTTTCAAATGAAGGCTGAAGATAACCTGTCCAGCGTGGTGTAGACCAGGCTTTTATTTAGGTTTGGGTGGGACAGTTTTTGTCTTTTATGGTCTCCTCTAACCCTGAGATTCTATGAGGCTGTGATTCCTAGAAGTGAATGCTTTGTGTTTTCTCCCTTTCCCCCAGCTCAAAGTCTGTGTCTCAAATATGCTTTTAAACACATATGCTGGACACTCTATTATAATTGGCTAATGCTGTTGTTGTCTTAAGCATTGTTTAGTGTTCTCTTTACAATGAACTTTAGTTATATAGACAAATAGAATCCAGGCACCATTTACAGTGGTTAATAAGTAACTGGCTGGTGAGGACCTGGTAGACTCAAACACCTGATGTCAGGGTTCAAAAATGAATTATTTGTGTAAGACATACCTGCCTTAAAGGCAAAGGTCTTGACTATTTTATTGGAGACCAAAACTTTCTGAAACCACAGGCAAAGAAAGAAAACAGAACAACTCACAAAAAATTGCCATTGTATGTATGTGTGTATCATGAAGGAAAAAGGAAGTAAATGAGCATTTATTAGTGCCTATTATATGCCTGTCACTTAACCTTGTTTGCCTCAGTGTCCTCATCTGTAAAATAAGTTGGAGAAGGAAATGGAAGACCACTCCACCACTCCAGTATCTTTGTTAAGAAAACTCCAAATGGGGTCATGAAGAATTCTATTTAACTGAACAACAAAATAATCTTGTCAAGTTCCTTAATCCTGTTTGCCTCAGTTTCCTCATCTGTAAAATGAACTGGAGAAGGAAATAACAAACCACTGCAGTATCTCTGCCAAGGAAACTGCAGATGAGGTCACAAAGAGTCAGATATGACTGAAAAGAAGACTCAACAAAAATAACAAAAATGTGCCAGGCAACATGATAAGCACTTAAAAATATTCTCATTTGATTTTCTCAACAAATCTGAGAGATAGGCACTATTATTATTGTTACTTTATAGTTGAGGAAACTGAGGCAGGCAGAGGTTATGTTGACTTGCTCAGAATAACAAGGATTGCTAGTGTCTGAGGCCAGATGTGAATGCAGATCTGCCACTATTCCAGATCCAGTAAAAGAAGTGACACTATAAAAATATTTACCCCATTCCCACCACTCCTAGTTCCACCCAGACTTGTCCTAAAGGAAGAATTTGAATTCAGATCTTCTTGCCTTTGAGGCCAACTTTTTAGCCACCATTCCTCCCTGCATCTCACATATCGCACATTCATTCAATTTGTGAACTTGAAACAGTCCTCTTGGAGGCTTCCATGACCTTTTTCCTGGTGACCATGTTTATAAGGTAAACTTGTTTCCTTGGGTCTTACTTGACTCATTTTGCTTTACTGGTGGTTTATTTTGGTTTGGTCTTCCTTTCTTTGTTCTTGCCTTCTCTTATCAGTTCACCTTTCTTTTTGATGCATGTAAAAACATTTCCAGGCAAAAGGCTGGCTTCAAACTGACTCAACCCAAAAGTACAGCCTTCCTATCAATGCAGGTGTCCAGAATTAATTTCTATCCTTCTGGAAAGAGACCCATATGTGAAAAATAGCTTCGGGGGAATTGTAGAAAGAAAAGAATACTTCAAAGCATCTTCCTTTAAATGTGAGGATAGATCATTGAGAGTGGTTTAGCAAATCACTTTGCCAATTGGTATATAAATGCTTATTTCCTTCCCTAAATCTTTTTTTTGACCTAAGGGTTTTTTGTTTTTTTGCAGCCAGCTGACTTGAATAGGGGAGTTTCCTTACTTAGTTTGGGTTTCCCAAGAATGTAAGGTCTTTCAGACAAATGTTCTTTCCATTATGATACAGCTGGCATAATTTTAAAGATCCTTTTTAGTTCTCTCTCTCTCTCTCTCTCTCTCTCTCTCTCTCTCTCTCTCTCTCTCTCTCTCTCTCTCTTAAATGTATGATTTTTAACTATTGGCATGCAAAATAACTGGTCTCCATTTTTGCCTCTGATTTCCCAATTGTCTTCTGGAGTATTGTAAAATAAATGACACTATGTCTCATGAAGGGGCAGCTAGGTAGCACAATAGATAGACTACCCAGTCTGAAGTTACAGACTCATCTTCCTGAGTTCAAATTTGGCCTCAAACATTTACTAACTGTGTGTCCTTGGGCAAGTCACTTAACCCTGTTTGTGTCAGTTTCCTTGTCTGCAAAATGAGCTGGAGAAGGAAATGGCAAACCACGCCAATGTCTTTGCCAAGAAAACCCCAAATGGGATTACAGAGTCCGACACAACTGAAATGACTGAACAATAAAACTCACTTATCATGTGATATTGTATCACAACAACCTATATCGATGTCTATTATTAAATTGTAGATTACAAAGGTCAATGCCTATGTCTTATCTAAAGTTTGTGTCTCCCCAAGGGCCTAATACAGTCCCTCCAACACATTCTTTATTTGCAAACTATAGTTGTGTTTTTGGAAACCCAGTGTACAACTTTGCCTGTATATCTATTAAACATCCAGTTATTCAAAATATACATATGTTACAAATGTCCACAACTCTTTGAAAAAAGCTTCTTGCTCAAGAACTAAAAGCAAAATGACATATGACATTTTTTTTTTTTTGCAATTGTCTGACCTTGTCCATGTTGAGCTCTCTTTGGATGCTCTAAAAAGGTTTTCTTATGAAACACAAACAAATCCCTGGTTGGGTGATGGTACAGGTGTCACTGGAGAATCTCCCACTCGTGTTTATTTAAAAACCCTGTTTTCGGCTGTATTAACCAGCCTTCTTTTGTGCTAAGCATGGAGTCCAGTGAATGGAAAGCTCTATTACTATTTAGCCAGAATTTTTTTGCCTTAAACACATTCTTTCCCTGGCTTTTCAGGAAGCACACACAGTCAAACCACTGCCTCTGAGGTTGCCAAATTAATACAGCTGTAACTTAAAAACAGCAACGACAAAACCCAAGAGCTTTAGAAAAAGAGAGTTTAGAGGCAGCTAGGTGGATAGAGCACCAGTCTTGGAGTGAGGGGGACTGAGTTCAAATCCAGCCTCAGACACTTACTTAAATGTGTGACCTTGTACAAGTCACAATTGCTTCAAACATCTGGGGCTATCTCCAGTCATCCTGATGTATATCTTGCCACTGGACTCAGATGGTTCTGGAGGGAAGAGTGAGGCTGGTGACCTTGCCCAGCCCTCCCTCACTTAAATCCAAATTCAGTGCAAGTCACCTCCTGATGTCATGGTCCTCCTTGAGAATGAAAGACAACAAAAGCTAACTTGTATCACTACTCTTTAGCAAAACAGAAACTGTATAAGTGACTTACCCAGATTTCACACAGGTAAGTAAGGTTCTGAGGCAACATGGAAACTCTGGTCTTCCTGACCCCAAGGCCTGGGTTCTTTATGTTAAACCACTAAAGAATGTCTCCAAGGGTCTCTGGTCAGGATTCCATGGGTCTTAAAGAGTGGACCTGCCTTGGCTGGCTTCTTTTTAGTTATCAATCTTTTCTCAAGCTTGAGTAAGCTGTCTGGAATCATGTTCTTGGAATTTGGGGTATAATCAGATTATTGCCTGCCTAGACAACTCAAGGGAGATCTGTGACACAACAAAGGCAAATGATGTGTTTTTTTGGTCTTTTCTGTGAAAGGTATGACAAACAAAAAAAGGAAGTCTTTATTTATTTTTTTTAAATTGACTTCAATGCCCATAGTATTTGCTTCTTCTGGAAACAATTGGCTTTAAGTGACTTGTCCAGGGTCATACAGTTAATGACTTATTCAGGGTCATACAGGTGAAGCTGGATTTGATCTCACATCCTTCTGACTCCAGGGCTGATGCTTTATCCATCTTATCACCTAGATGCCTCTGTAGGATTTGCTTCTTGAAACAGTTAGGCATAAGGCATAAAGAACAAGACTTGGAGTCAGGAAAACCTGAGTTCAAATCCCACCTCAGATACTAACAGTGTAGGCAAGTCTTTTAATTACATGACATTGATTATCTAGGTGGTTGTGACCTTGACTAGAGACCCCGTGGTGTTGTTCTTAGGTGGCATAGACTATAGAACTCAGGAGTATAAATCCTACCTTAGACACACACTTAATTGTGTGACCCTGGGCAAGTCACTTAACTCCTCTCAGCCTTAGATCCTAGCACCTAACTCCTAGGGTTGTTATGGGGATCAAATGAGATAAGGCATGGAAGGGCCTTGCAAGCCTTAAGACCCAATATAAATGTTGTTGTTTCCCCTCCACTAAGCTTCTCCTCTCAGCTCTTGCCTTAGAGTGAAAGAGGTCATTAGTGTTTGTTCAAGAAGGTCCTACTGAGCTATAAAAGCTTCAGGTGTGGGTCCAGTAATGGCTCAAGTGCTTGTCATCTGAGGGCTGGATCACTTCAATTTGGAACAGTTTCAGACCAGGTTAGCTCCAAAAGAGATTTTTCAATGCTAGAAATTCTGGAAGACTAAGTTGGGCGCCCACACATTTTACAAACCTAACAACTCAATGTGAATGCTGCTGTTAGTAGTTGTCATAGTATCTGAGGTATGGGAATGTTATTTTTTTACTTGTTTATAATAGCATGCCCTGCATTAAATCCATCTGGACCCACCTCTTATCTCCTATTATTTTCTCTGACTTAGAATTCCTTTGTATTTATTTATGTCCCTGCTCTTCTTCTCTATCCTATCTTCCTCCCATTTCCTCTAGAATAGAAGCATCTTTGTGGCTATTGTGAGAAAATTATGAATAATGGGGTGTTTTGGGGACTCAGAGATGCCCCCCCCAACTCTGGCTGGTTTTGCAGGGTCAGCCCAGAGTCAGTAGAATTACAAAGGCAATGTAGATTAACCTTCCTGACTACCTAAAAGATATTAACTCACCTAGACCACCCTCAAGTCATGCCAATCAATGGATTTGAATGTTACTATCCAATTAGCTTGGGTCAATGTGCAGTGACCTACCTCTACCTGTGAGAGGATAAAAACCCTTGGGGGGGGTCACTCTCTCTTGGTGCTCTCTTCTCTCCCCCACACTGCCCTCTGACTCTTGCTCTCTATCCTAGGTATGTGGGGCTTCTGAACTTTAGGAGCCATGTGCTCTCTCTCTCTTTACTAACATTTAATATGCTTTAATAAATGTTTAATGCCCCAAATTTATGCAATAGATTCTAATTTCTAAGTAACAATATATTGGAAACCCTGGCTAATTTCCCTAAAACTTGGAACAGAGATAGGTACCCCCATATAATTTCTTTTATATTCTTTTTTTTTTTTGTGAGGCAATTGGGGTTAAGTGACTTGCCCAGGGTCACACAGCTAGTGTCAAGTGTCTGAGGCCAGATTTGAACTCAGGTCCTCCTGATTCCAGGGCCGGTGCTCTATCCACTGTGCCACCTAGCTGCCCCACCCCCATATACAATACACTATTTTGTCCTGGTCTCTGTATCCCCAGAATTAGTACTTTGTTTTATTCTTTAAAGAACAAACAAAGAAACCAGAACTCAGATTTCATTTAAATAAAGATCTCCTAGTGAGGAAATTCCATCTGCCAATGCAGGTGGGTACCTATTCTACTCTATCCTGTCTTGTCTTACCCATCCTATCCTACCCAATGCAATAGTAATAGTATCTTATCTTAATATATATCCCATCCCATCCCATTCTACTCTTCCCTACCCTATCCTACCCTACGTTACCCTATCCTGTCCTATCCCATCCCATTTCATCCTACATCACCCTACCCTACCCCTATCCTATGCTATCCCACCCTGTCCTATTTTGTTTTATCCTATTCTATCCTACCCTACTCTATTCTACCCTACTCTGCCCTGCCCTACCCTATCCCACTCTATCCTATACTATCCTGCTCAATTCTATCCTATACTATCCAATCCAATCATCTTCTTTCCCTTCCCTCCTCCACCCACTATCCATTGATGAATGGATTTCAGTTGTTTACATGTGGGAAGATGTAGGCAACCTATATAAACTCAGCTTTTGCAAGTTATCTCTAGAGGGGGTTGGGGTAAAGTGAGGATTCTGTCAATTATTTTTGAAGTGGAGGGTAATCACCTCTCTCTCCTCACCCATCCAAATCTGTGAATTGCTTCTCTTTACTTTTCATATTTTCTAGCTGTCCAGGCTCTTTGGTAGAGGAGGGGGATGTATTTCATTACTTGTTGCACTTAGCTTTGCAAGAAGAGTAGAGATTATGGCTTTAATCTGGTGTGGAATTTCACACATGGTTATATTTCCTTAGCCCTGAGGTGAGAGAAATGGCCTAAGCATTTTCCATATTTACTTATATCTCTTGAGAGTGATGGGTTTTCAAGCCCTTGTGAGAAGCTAAGGGGAGATGTGAGCACCCAGCAAGCTGATGGCTTTGGCCCCTGGGCTTATTCTTATTGGGTAAACTGCTTATCCACAGTTTCTAATTCATTGCTCTCCGGGAGGATGGTGACTCCAACACATCAGTCTCCAGAGCAAATAGAATGGGGGATAAGGAGTAAGTGGCTCTTTGGCAGTGGGTGTCTGTGCCAAGGGGAGACAGCAATTGCTTTGACTGGATTCACATTATTATAGTCCTTGTGTAGAAGTTTCTTTTGGCTTTGCTTTCTTTGCCGCATTTCGGTTTATACAGTATTTCACCATTGCTCTGAATTCCTCATATTCATCATTTCTTATGGCCTCAGCAATATTCCATTTTATTCACAAACCACAGTTTGTTCAACCATTCACCAACTGGTGGGCAAAAAGTTTATTTACAGCTTTTCACCTCGGAATTTTCAAATTGATCTCTCTCTCTCTCTCTCTCTCTCTCTCCATCTGCATCTCCATCTCCATCTGTATCTGTATCTGTATCTGTATCTATATCTATAGATGTATCCATATCCATATCTACATTCATATACATACACATACACTTATGTACCCACATATATTTGCATGTATGTATATACATACATATACTTACACATATATGCACATACATATACATGCACACATCTTTTTCTTTCTTTATGCATATATACACACATATACATACACACACACATACACACATATGCATCATTAACTTCCTTGGGTTGTGAAGTCTCTGAATTAAAGGGTATGAACTATATAGAAACTTTTCTTGGGCAATTCCAAGTTCCATCCAAGAAGAATTGAAAAGCAACTGTTTTTTAAAGTACCTACTACATGCAAGGCACTGCTATTGCAATAATGATAACGTGAGTCCTGCTTCTGACAAATAGTGGCTGTGGAGCCATGGATAATTCACTTGACAGAGTGTGTAAAATGAGTCTCTAATGCAGAATCATGCTGAAGGGACCCCATGTTTTAACCTTGCCTGAAGGGAAGGACCCAGAAGAGGACCCCCATGTTCCTTAGTGTTAATTTCATCTCCTCCTAATGAATCCATGAAGTTCCTACTATGCACACTCACTAACCCATCTCCTAATTTGAAATGTGAGCCAATCCCAATACTTAGGGAGGAGCTGAGTCCCAATGGCCCATTCCCTTTTGCAAATGTGTACATATCAGAATTGTCTTTCTCATAAGAACATTTCATAAAAATGATTTTGAAAGTTGTCATTCCAATATTAAGTAATTTCATTGTAATTTCATAATATGAAAAGTTGTCTTAAAAAGTGGTCCCTTGTTTGAATTCCTAATTTGGGTCCTTCATGGCCATCCCACCAACATTTTTGAGCCTTGTTGGAAGAGACTGCAGAGGCCAGCTGATTTAATTTCATTTTATAAATGAGAAACCTGAGACCTAAGAAGTTTAATCAACTTGTCCAAGGTCATACTGGTAGCCAATATCAACCTGTCCATGCCTCTAATACTAGAAGTTAGAAAGGAGTTCCCAGTTTGCAATAACAAGGAGTTACCATATCAAAAATTTTTACATTGTTGGTATCACAGGTCCAAATCTACTTTCCTCCCATCTGCCACCCCACTTTTTCTTGAAGAAAAAGAATTATTGTTTTTATTACGATTAAAGGGGTAGTACGCTTGAAAGAAATAATGCTGGACTTGGAGTCAGCTGAATTTGGGTGCAGATCTTGCCTTTGGCATTTTCAGACTGTGTAGCTGTAGAAAAAGAATTTAACTTCACTGAGCCTCAATTTCTTCATCTGTAAAATGGGGATAGTAGGACTCATATCTGCTTGACAAGGTTGTTGTGAGGCTCGAGTGACATATCTAATCAGCCTACACCAGCCAGGCTTAGCATGCCTGGTTAGCTACTCCTAAATCCCCCATTCAATCTTGGATAACCCACAGGATTACCTTTCTATCAGTCAAGCCAGGAAATATTCCTTCACTTAGCTCCCACCAGACTGAAATGAAGTGGATTGGGCTTCAATGCAAGGAGCCATTTATCCTAGATGCTTGCTCTGGTCAATTTCCTACATGGAGTCTTTTTCCATGAACTTGGAAAGGAGTGGGGAGGGCTAGGTAAGAGGGGAGGAGGGATAGATCTCTGTGGACCTGACCCTGGCTCAGATCCCATACCAGCTAGCCCCTTGGAAATCTAAATCCCTGCTGGAGAATTTCCGCCAGCCTGTGCTAAGTGATAACCTAATTACCATTTCACTTTCTCTGGAGTGAGGAGATAAATGATACAGAGATCAATAAACTGGGATGGGAACTGATTCATTTATTGACTCACTTAGTTTATCTTCAAGCCAACACCACTGAAAATACAATCCCTGGGCTGGCCTGCCCTTCGGTGCAAGAGGAGATCACCAGATATGCCTTTAAAAAGGGGCCTTCAGAGAAAGAGTTAATCCATTGAATTCACTTCAGTTTAATTCAAGAAACATTTCTAAAATGTCAGGTACTGTGTTTAACATTAAAAACACAAAGAGGAAAAATATCATAGTCCCTGACCTCAAGGAGCTTTCTACTGGGGGATATTTTACTAGGAGATATGTATGTACATGTGCATAAGTGTTTATGCATACGTGTGTAAATGTGCATGCAGTGTATATGTGTATATATGCAAATAGAGAGATATAGAGAGCTATATGGATAGCTAGAGATCTAGAGATCTAGATAGCTATGTGCAAATGTGCATATATATCAACTAACATTTGCATAGTAGTTAAAATTTGTTACACATTTTATATGTAGTATCTGTTTTGATCCTCATAACAATGCTATTATTAGCCCCATTTTACAGATGAGGAAAGGGAGACTGAGAAAGATTAAAAGATTTCTTTAGGGTCACATAACTAGTAAATGACCAAGGAAGAATTTGAACTAAGGATTTCCTGACTCCAGATCTAGAATCCTGCCTAATCCAAAGTAGTTTGAAGAAACTGAGAGTGCTAACTCGTTATTAATTCAGGGAAAGGCTTTTTGTAGGAGGTGCTACATGAGTTGTATCCTAAAGGAAATTAATCTAGAGTCAGCATGGTGCTATAGATAGGGAAGAGGCAGCTAGGGGGAACAGGGAACAAAGCATTGTATTGGGAGTCAGGAAGACCTGAGTTCAAATCCAGCCTCAGACACTTACTAGCTGTGTGACCCTGGGCAAGTCACTTAACCCCCATTGCCCTGCAAAAAAACCCAAAACAAACAAACAAACAGAAAAAGAAAGTGTTAAAAATGGACTTGACTTTAAGAGGTCCTGGCTTCATATATATATACTTTTTTTTGAACAGGGCAATGAGGGTTAAGTGACTTGCCCAGGCTCACACAGCTAGTAAGTGTCAAGTGTCTGAGGATGGATTTGAACTCAGGTCCTCCTGAATCCAGGGCCAGTGCTTTATCCACTGCACCACCTAGCTGCCCCCTTGGCTTCTTATCTTAACAGATACTTTTAGCTATGTCACCCCAGGCAAATTGCTTAACCTCTCTGTGCCTCTGTTTCCTTCTCTATAAAATGAAAATCTTGATTTGATGGCCTTTAAAGTCTTGCTGTGCTGATGACATGTATTATAATTAATCCAATTTTAACACAACATGAGGTTATGCAGGTTGAATGACCCCAATTACTGTTTACTGGGCTAGTAGTACCTGGTATAGAATTGTAGCTGATTGCTGCTATGCACTGTTTTCCATGCATCCAAAGTCAATTATTGAGACCATGCTCCATTAGCCTGTGAAATTCTCATGTCTTAGAGAGGTCATGGTTATACATTCCAGAGACAAGGAATTGATTTCCATTCACAGCAAAGGCCTGGTAGCATTAAATTGGAAAGCCTAGAGAACCGGGCAATCCAAAACTTTGGGTACATCTATTGGCCCCTTGTCATCCTTAGCTAAGTAGAATATGGAGGCCACTGAGTCATTTTCTTCATTGTAGAAGCAAACTGTTGATTCAGGATTCTTATCCTTGATGGTGCAATGTTTTGTAAAGCACGCTCGTTTGTTTGTTCTTCCCCTTCCCCCCAGACATGGGAAGGAGCAAAACATTTCACAAATAAGTAACAGACTGAGAGTAAAGCCACTTCTTGATTTATGAGCTGTTTTCCTCTAAGCCTATTTTGGTACAAAACAACAAACATGGATTAGTGAGGTTCAAAGCCAACCTTGTCAATGGGAGCCTGACACAAGAATGGCAGCTGTGCGTTTTCATAGCCTAAATGAAATCTAGGCTGTGAAAAACTAGGATAGGAAATAAGGACCCACAATTTCAAAATGGAAGCCAAAGCTTCTTCATTGTGGTTCTCTGACTGATTGATCAATGGTCCCCTCCTCCTATGATTAATTCACCAAATCCTCTAGCTCATCTTCTAACTTCCTACTCCTCTAATCCTTAGCACTCAGACACATCAATCTAGATGAGTTCCATTCTGCTGCTACCTCCCCCACTTCCCCTACCCCTAACCATAGTTTTTTTGTTTGTTTGTTTGTTTTGTGGGGCAATGGGAGTTAAGTAACTTGCCCAGGCTCACACAGCTAGTAAGTGTCAAGTGTCTGAGGCTGGATTTGAACTCAGGTACTCCTGAATCTAGGGTGGGTGCTTTACCCACTGTGCCACCTAGCTGCCCCCTAACCATTTTCTTTTATCATAGATCACATTTTTAAAACCGAAAGGGACCATAGAGATCCCATATAAAATTTCCTCCCTGCACAATTTCCTCATACTCAGAATCTTGGATAACATATTAACAAAGTTTTGTAGCACTAGTCTTTTTGCCTCCTTTCCTCCATGCAGAAGACCGTAATCCTCCCTCTTCTCTAATTTCAATTCAAACTTTTAAAAGATTTTTTTTAAAAAGTGCCTTCAGTTGTTTTGCTTTAACTTTCCTCCTTCACTTTAGTGAAAACAAAAGTTTTGTGTCTGAGAGCTAGAAGATAAAAGTTTAAAATGGTGTATTCTTCACCTTGAACTGAGCCTTGAATAACAATACTGGTTGCCACAGTCTTATGGAAAGAAGGGAAGAAATAAGGGAAGGAGAACTGCAGTGACCAATCTAGAGAATGGATAGCTATTGTTTTTAATTCTTTTATTGCTTTCGGTTTTAGGAATTAAAATGACATTTTAAAGATCTTCGTTTGATTAGACCCTACATTAGGTGGGTCAATGTATATTACTCTTTTGAAGAGAATTCTTAATTATCCTATACACTTTAAAATATCTAGCCACTTATGTGTGTTGTATGTAGTAGGCATGAGTAAACCTTTGTTTACAAACAAAAGACATCAATAAACATTTGTATTCAACAAACAATTGGAACTCAATTGGATTGAATTGTTTCTGAGAAAGTACCAGAGGAGGAAGGGTTTGAATCAGGAAAATTGACAGTCAACAATTTTTGGTTTGTGGTCTTATTTTAAATCTTGTATAAGACTTGTCTAAATCTTGTACAAGACTTTTCTAGCATTGCCTTATATATCACACGTTGGAGATGGACAAGGACTTGAAAATAGTTTGACAGTGGATCCTGAGCTCTCAAAGGTTCTGGGAAACCTGAAAGGGTTTGAGAGGCAACTGAAAGAGATTTGGAGTTGGAGAACCTGAGTTCAAATTCCAAGCTGGCCACTTACCCTTTCTATGACCAAGAGCAAATCACTTCATTTATCTGGCTGGGCTGCAGTTTTCTTTTTTTGTTTGTTTGTTTTTTGTTTGTTTGTTTTTTTCAGGGCAATGAGGGTTAAGTGACTTGCCCAGGGTCACACAGCTAGTTAAGTGTACGAGGCTGGATTTGAACTCAGGTCCTCCTGAATCCAAGGCCAGTGCTTTATCCTCTGCGTCACCTAGCTGCCCCCAAAGGGCTGCAGTTTTCTTACTTGTAAAAGGAAGGGTTTAGACTGAGTTACTTCTTGGTCTCTTCTGTCCCTAAATCTCTGAGCCTTCTGGGGTGGGCAATTGACAATGAGTATGCTCTCTGAGATCCAGCCTAGCTAAATGTGGGAAAATTCATCACTAGCAAGTCGGGGACCAGGTAATTACTATTTAATTTTCTTTTACAATATTTATTAATGTCTTTTGTTTTTGTGTTACCTTTATTCCTCCATGTATCTCTGTTCTTTCCTCTTTCTAGAAAGCTATTTCTTGTAAGAAAGAAGAAAAATGATGGAATAAAGAATTCAGTAAAATTAACTCACATCAAGAAAAGAAGGAAGGCTCATCCATCTATTTGATTATCTATCCTTAGGAGCCAGGCTTCATCTTCATAAGATAATGAATTTTTTAAAAGATAAGATGTTATTGATATGACTCAATAGTAAGTATTTCTTAAGTACCTTTTATGTGCCAGTCCCAACACCATTTGCTGCAGACTTATATTCTAATCATTAAGATTGTGTATGTGTATGTGTATGTGTATATATATATGTATATGTATAGGTTCAGGTCTAGGTACAGGTATATGAGTAAGTATATGCAGATATGCATATAAAACAAATATAAAATGAATAAATGAGTAAATATAAATATAAAATGGAAAGATATCTTCTGTTGCATTTCTTAGTGTATTTCTTCTTCCCTATCCAAAAGAAGAAAACAAAGAATTCAAAAAGAAAAAAAAGTTAAGCAAAGCTAACCAACACTAATCACATATGATAGTATACATGTACATGCATGCACGTATGCATGCATATAGTATGTTTGCATGTATGTATTTAAAGAACATATAGTATTCTACTTCCATATTGTCCTGTTCCTGCAAAGAAGAAAAGGAAGTACATTCACTGTCCTGTTCTTTGGGTCCAAACTTAGTCTTTATAAGGCAATGACTACATATATATGTATGTATATATGTATGTTTATACATACAAACTTATACATGTTCACATATACATATATATGTTGTTATTCGGTTATTTCACTCGTGTCCAACTGTTTGTTAACCCATTTGGGATTTTCTTGGAAAAGATACTGGAGTGGTTTGCCATTTCCTTTTCCAGTTCATTTCATAGATGAGGAAACTGAGGCAAAGAAAGTTAAGTGACTTGCCCAGGGACACACAGCTAGTACCTGTCTGAGGCCAGATTTGAACTCAGGAAGATGAGTCTTCCTGACTCCAGGTCCAGCACTTTATTCGCTGTGCCGACTAACTATCCCAGTATATATATATATATATATATATATATATATATATATATATATATATATATATATATATATACACACACATATATACATATATACACATATATATACACATATATATAATACACACACATATACATATATATACATAGAGAGAGATTATATATGCACATATGTGTACAGTCTATACAATCACTTACAAACATGTACATGCACATTGTATACCATATATGTATACATATTTATACCCATTTGTCTACATGTAAACACATATACACATGGGCATATGTACTCGCCCATATATGTATGCATGCATATACATACACATATTAATTTCATGGTTCTTGTCAAAACCTCAGATTGCAATTTAATTTCAGACTTTTATTTTTGTTCAAGATTGTATCACACATCCACGTGATAGTGTGTGAGATGATTGCTTGTTAATGCTTTACAGAAACAAAGTAATGTTATCTTTCCAGGAGGGGAAACTTTTTCATAAAATGAAAGCAGGCAGGTCTGTGCTGATGCAGGTAGATACTTGCTGAAGACCCCTTTTACTTAAAAGATAATAATGTCTGATCATTTTTTCCATATTGAAGCTTTGATGTTAGAAACATGATTAAGGATAAATGCATGGGATCATCAGATTACAAAATCCATAGCAGAAATACTTGAGATTGGAGAATACCTTATGATTTGTTAAAACAGGCTTTTGTTCATCCATAATATCTGTTCAAGATTTTGAAGTGTGATACAGACCAGTCTCCACCCCGAAATCCAATGCAATCTTAAGCCATAGTAATAAAATCCTAACACTTAGAACTTAGGAAGTGATCATGTCACTTTTCTACTGTATTCAGCCATAGTCAGTCAACATCTGGATATTGTGGTTCTGGATGTCATATATTAGACATAGTTTTGATAACCACAGTGTATATCCCATGGAAGGTAACTAGGATAAAAAGATTTTGACCTTGCCATTCAGGAATTGTTGAAGAAATCAGTTTTGTTTATCCTAGAAAAGAAAAGACTTAGGAGGACAGTAATAATAACTCACTTTGATATAGTGCTTTCTACTTTCTACAGCATACATCATCTTATATGGTCCTTATCACACCCTTATGAAGTAGGTGCTATTATTATCATTTGCATTTTATAGATGAGGAAACTGACTCCAATATCTTTGCCAAGAAAACCCCAAATGGAGTCACAAAGAGTCAGGCATAACTGAACAAGAAAGTATAGAAATTGTTGTTATTGTTGCTGATGTTGTTGTCATCATTATTTTGAAAAGACTCACTATTTTGTGGTGTTCCCATTAAGGAACTTCTTCTACCAATGGAAATTGGTATCTGCTTTGAAACTTATAGCCTAAGAAAGTTCCCTGGGCCATTGAGAGGTCAAGTCACATTCCCCAAGTCACATAGCCAATAAAATGTCAGGGCAAGAACAGTAGCATTATAAAATGACAAGTTTAGAGCTGGAAGGGACCTTGGAGGTCATCAAGTTTGACCAGTCCACTTTACAGATGAAGAAACTGAGTCACAGAGTTGGTAAAAGATCTGACACAGCTAACATCAAAAGCAAGTCTTTCTAAATAATGAGGTAAGCCCTTTGTCATTCTGCTGTGCTGCTTTTCATAATAGATACTGTCATTACATTATACTATACTATAGTATACAATATCATATTTCACAGGTTTTGAAACTTTCCTTTATCTGGTGCTGTAGTTAATACAAATATTTTTATTCTCATTTTATAAACAGGGAAACTGAGGGAGACAGCTGGAAACAGTAGAAATAGGGCTGGCTTGGGATTTTGAGAATCTAGATTTAAATCCTGTCACTTGTCAGTTAATACTTATGTTACCTTGGTCAAGTCACTTGATCTCTCTTGCTCTCAGTTTCCTCATCTATAAAATGAAAGGGTTGAACTTGATAGTCCCTCAAGTCCCTATAAGGATCAAAGAGGCTTCTTGACTTGCCTATGGTCACACAGGACCGGTAGGTGTCAGAATCAGGACCAGAACCCAAGGCCTCCTGACTTTATAATCTAATCTTACCTTCTGGATCTCTGTATAGCTTCATGGTGCTTCTTGCAATATGAATTGATTGGAAACATAGACTAAAATGCCCACAATAGTAGAAGCAAAAAGAGAGTGAGAATACCCTCCAAATGGATTCACTGTGAGAGAATGAAAAATTGGTCTCATAGTTAAAGGTGTCTTATGGAAAGAAGAATCAATGAAGCTTTGGAAATCTATATGTGAAATGCAGAGCAAGGAGGGACTGATGTGAAGCCTTGTACCTCTTGCACTGGATAAATCTGAGTCAGGCAATGAGCTAATAGCGGAGGTCTTTTTAACAGAGAAACTATAGATGATTGCAAACCAAAACCTATTAGGGGATAGCAAAAGTCATCTTTTTGTCTCCATTTTTCATATTTACAGCATATCAAGAAAGGAATTGTTGTTCGGTGGAACTCTGGACAGGTTCTGAGTCTAGACCAACCAGTCTAATTCAGGTAGAAATGAACCATGAATTCTCCCTTCATCTCAATGAAGCTGAGTCAAACTAGTGCCCCGTGCTGAATGATAGCCCATAGAGCTATGCATCAGGGCTCTGAGGGAGACCAAGTAGCTCTTTTCCAGAGCTCATTTCACATCAAATCCCATAAAACTCTCTTCCTATGGACTAGCTATTAGTCCATTATAAAAGAAGGACATAAGTACTTTGCATCCATCACCTCCTTTCAATTCTACTTGAGATCCTCATTGCCTTTCGCTAGTATTATTGTTATGCCTCTGATCTGTCTTACTTCCCTATAGATCTGTTTCTGTCCAATCCATTTTTATTACCCCACTTTACAGTTGAGGAAATGAGGGAGACAGAGGTTCAGTGACTTGCCCAAGGTCACACATCTACTAAGTGTCTGTGGCCAGATTTTAACTCAGGAAGATGAATCTTCCTGACTCCAGGCTTAGTAATCTATGCATTGTATCATCTTGCTGTCCGTGTAAATTGTTAACTATTATTATTATTATTATTATTTTGTTTTTGTTTTTGTGTTTTGGCAGGGCAGTGAGGGTTAAGTGACTTTCCCAGGGTCACACAGCTAGTAAGTATCAAGTGTTTAAGGCCGGATTTGAACTCATGTCCTCCTGAATCCAGGGCTGGCGTTCTATCCACTGTACCACCTAGCTGCCCACTAACTATTATTACTAATTAGTCCTTGATCAATATTTGTTGATTTGAATTGAAGATCATCATTCAATTTAGAAAATGCTAAGGAAAAAAAATCAATGTAAACATGAGACTATAAAAAAGTGAAAGTTATTCTCAGTACCCATCAGGCCAATTTTGCTTTGAGATATCATTGCTTTATCAGCTGGAGCTGCCTTCTTTTTTTTTAACCTCTGACGATGCTTCGGGTATAAAGTGAATCTAAAGAGTTTATGTTCCTTTTCAGGGAAGTGTTGACATTTTAATTACTTTCTGTTTTCCTTGGAGCTATGTTTAAGAGTTGGAAGCAAGTTAGGGGGAAAAAAAATAAGAATTGGCTTTATGAGAAATAAGATTCATTGACACAAAGGCACAGATTGGAGAAAGTCCAGGGAACTCCATAATGTGAAGTCTCCAGGAAGAAGATGGGAGCCAAAAAACCTGGCCAATGAAAAACTAATTACTGGCAGTCCAGCTCTGGGCTTATCTGTTCTGGGGGTGGGAAGAAAATGCCTCTATGCAATCTAATCTTTTCCTGTTCATCCATCCCTGTATTATCCCCCTATCTCTTATTAACTTTAGTCTTTTATATGCAAGAGACTGGGACGTGGTATTATGAACTGAGAGACAAATAGAAAATGAGTGGACTTAGGATCTTCTGATTTTGAAGTTTATCTAAAGTGTTAAATGTTTCTAACGAAATCTTATGAAGGTTTGTGGGGGTCCATTGAAAAGTGAGCTAAGTAGGAGTCAGAGAAGATGTTTTTGAACCTTGCCTTTGCCACTCACTAACTAGATGATCTTACTTAAATCCCCCAACATGGGCAATGAGGTAGTACAGTGGATGGAGTGCTGGAACTGGAGTCAGGAAGACCTGAGTTTAAATCTGACCTTAGACATTTACTTGCTGTGTGACCCTGAGCAAGTCGCTTAACCTGTTTGCCTCAGTTTCCTCATCTCTAAAATGAGCTGGAGAAGGAAATGGCAAACCAAGACAAGGCACCCTGCCCCCCCCATCACCACCAAGAGTCAGGCATTACTTAAAATAACTGAACAACAGTAACCCCAGTCAACCCTCTAAGATGATAACATTTCTGAAGAGATGCTGACCTATATTGGAAGAGGACATTTTCTCATCCTGGAACTCCCTGCTCTATTCCTTCCATTCATCTATCCATCCATCTATCCATCCATCCATCCATCCATCCATCCATCCACATTTATTAAGCACCTACAATTTGCAAAGCCTTGTGCTGCTGGATGGGGATACAAAAAGAGGCAAAAGTCAATCCCTGTCTTCAAGGAGCATATAATCTAATGGGGAAGAAAACATGTAAACAAATATATACAAAGCAAGCTATATACAGCACAAATAGGAAATAATTAAGAGATGGAAGACACTAGAATTAAGAAGGGTTGGAGAAGACTTCTTGTAGAAAGCAAGATTTTAGGTAGTACTTAAACAAAACCAGGGAGGTTGGAAGGTAGAGATAAGTTTACAAGTCAAGGAAAAAAAAGAAATGATAAATATGCGGAATTCACAAAAGTTTGGGAAGACATGTCCTTCCAAAAAAGCAACAGTAATGAAAAGACAAGGAAAGGAAAGGAAAGGAAAGGAAAGGAAAGGAAAGGAGAGGAGAGGAGAGGAGAGGAGAGGAGAGGAGAGGAGAGGAGAGGAGAGGAGAGGAGAGGAGAGGAGAGGAGAGGAGAGGAGAGGAGAGGAGAGGAGAGGAGAGGAGAGGAGAGGAGAGGAGAGGAGAGGAGAGGAGAGGAGAGAAAGAAAGATGAATGGAAATACTTCGTAATCACTTCCTCCTAATTGGAATATGAATTGCCAGTTCATTTGCTGGCAGTGGGTCTTCTGGCAGATGGATATTCCACTTGGAAAGAGAGCAGACCAAACCTCCATTGACACTTCTCACACTTAGTTTGGGGTGAATTTGCTTTCTGCAAAGAAATCTGAGCAATAATATGTTTGGCACTCTCCTTGAGGAATTTGCCATGCCCCTGACATGTTCAGCCCCCTTTGTCCACACCTCCCAGACAGAGTGTTCTTTAGATTTCAAAGAAATTGCAGCCTGAAATAATATAATTAGAATGTAAGTGCTATTCACTGCACAAACTCCTCATTTTCAATAGAACAGATCTGATAGAGGGGCAATGTTTAAAATCTTACCAGTGCAGACGGAGGGGCGTGAATAGATAATATAACTACAGGAGCATGTAGGAATCCATCAGCCCTTGGTCCTTTATTCCTTTCTATGGAGCAACTGATGGAAATATGGGAGGAGAGAAAAATCTGTCCCTGTCATCAAAAAGGAAGGATCTTTTATGTCTCCTAATTTGAATAGCTCTCTTTTAGAATAATGCATAGACTTTCCAGTATTTGAAGTGAGAGAGAGAAAAAAAGAGGTGGGCTGGTTTTAGGTATCTTTTCAATGAAAAACCAAAGGAAAGTGGATGAATTCTTCGTAAACACTAAGAGATCGCTGGATGGTTTCAGGTCTTCTTCAGAAAGGAGTATTTGACCTTTCCAGCTCTGACGAGTGTCAGTCACCCGGTCTGAACTTGGACAAGTCATAAGACCACTTAGGGTCATAAAAGTCTAGCACTGGAAGAGAACTTAGTAGGTTTCTATTCTAAGGCCTTCTCTTCACAGACAAGGAACCCAAGAAGTTAAGTTGTTTATCCAAGGTCTTCCAAGGGATAAGAAGAAGGGCCTGGATCTATATCTGGGTATCTTGACTATATACCTAGTCTTCATTAAAATATACTGTACTTCCTCTCTGAACCTCATTTTCCTCATCTGCATAATAGGCATTGTTATAGTAAGATCTGATAAGGTTATAGTGAAAATAATATGAAATGAGATCTATAAAGAATTAGGTAAATATTGGTTATTAGAATAATTTCAAATTGTGTTATCCAGTTTCACACAAACTACTGTCTATATCAGTAAGCAATTAATTATCATTATCATTCCCTAGCCTCTGTTCCCCTAACTCCAGGGGTATATTTATAGCTGCTTTTTTTTTTGATGCTTATGATATGGGGACCAGATTGTCATTTGTTCTTTGTACTATTGGGTTTTTTTTTTATTCTTTTTTTTTTTTAAGTGAGGCAATTGGGGTTAAGTGACTTGCCCAGGGTCACACAGCTAGTAAGTGTTAGGTGTCTGAGGCCGGATTTGAACTCAGGTACTTCTGACTCCAGGGCCAGTGCTCTATCCACTGTGTTACCTAGCTGCCCCTGTGCAGACCTTCTTAGGTTGCATAGTAGAGAGTATTATGGACTTGGAGTAAGAAAGTTTTGTTATTGTCATTGTTGACTTGTATCTGACTCTCTGTGACCTGAATTTGGGGTGTTTCTTGGCAGAGATATTGGAGTGGTTTGCCATTTCCTTCTTCAGTTCATTTGACTGATGAGGAAACTGGTGCAAACAGGGTTAAGTGACTTGCTCAGGGTCTTTCGTTGTTCAGTCATGTCAGTCATGTTTGAGTCTTCATAACCCCATTTGGCATTTTCTTGGCAAAGATACAGGAGTGAATTGCCATTTCTTTCTCCAGTTTATTATACAGATGAGGAAACTGAGGCAAATATGGTTAAGTGACTTTCCCAGGGTCACCCAGCTAGTAAGTGTCTGAGGCCAAATTTAAACTCAGGAAGATGAGTCTTCTTGACTCCAGGCTCTATCCACTTTATCCACTCTGCCACCTATTTTAGACACTTCCTGGCTATATGACACAGGATACGTTATTTAATTTCTCTCACACTCAATTTTCTTTTTTGTAGAAAGTGAATATTACTAGCCCCTTTTTTCCAGAAATGTTATGAGCACCAAATGAAATAATATATGTAAAACACTATACTGGGGAGCAGTCAGGTGGCACAGTGGATAAAACACCGGCCCTGGATTCAGGAGGACCTGAGTTCAAATCTGGCCTCAAACACTAGACACTTACTAGCTGTGTGACCCTGGACAAGTCACTTAACCCTCATTGCCCCACAAAAAAACCAAAAAACCAAAATTTTTAAAAAGCACACTATACCAGCTATCACTCCAACTATACTATTTGTTGATAATAATAACAATAGGTGGCACAGATATCACTTTAAGTTTTGAAGGTATTTCACATATTTTCTCTCACTTGAACCTCACAATAACCATATGAGCTAATTACCCCATGTCTTATCCAGATTTTGTAGATGAGTAACTATGACTCAGAAAGTTATAATCCACCATCATCATGCAGTATGAGAGATGGAATTTGGAAACTAGTCTTCCTGACTACCAGGTCTAGAATTCTAGCCACTGTCCTAATCTGCTACGTATCCCCAGAGGCCTCCCCTACTAGGGTAATACGATATTTTGTTCTGTCTCTTGGAGAATTGGATAGAATCTTGTACAACAGCAAATTAATATCTTTGGATAGAAGAGAGACCTTTGCATACTATGGAATGGGAATGGACCGGGCTGGGACTTCATTGGTAAAGTGAATTGCACATGAGAGAACTCCCTCTTACCAATACAGGTTGGCACCTGCTCTGAAATTTATGTTCTTAGAAAATTTCCTGGAGCCAGAGAGATTAAGTGATTTTTTTTTTCCTGGAGCACATATTTAGCATGTGTCAGAGTGGGGGGCCTTGAAACTAAATCACTGGGACAGCAAAACTGGACCTCTGTTCCCTAGACTGTGCTATCTCTGTGAATTCACAAAGAATGATAATTTCATATGTTGTAGTTATATCTCATTTTTTGGTAGCTTCTTTAGGTGAACTTCATTGATCTCATTCTTCAGGCAAGTCAGGTACAACGCATCATTCAGTTATTCATCCCACTCATCCATTTATTTATTCATCTATTCATCCATTTATCCATCCATCCATCCATCCATCCATCCATCCATCCATCCATCCATCCATCCATTTATTTGATTGCATTTTTATGTGCTACAAAACCATTGTTTCTGAAAATTAATGCTCAGAAGAGAGAAAAAAGAAATCTTTGCAAGAAGATCTCTTAGATATAAAGTTAGAAATGAACTTGGAGCCTATATAATCCAGCCTCATTATTTTACAGATAAAAAATCCAAGTCCCAGACAAATGAAGCGACTTGCCCAAAAGGTGTACAGGTAGGAAATGTCAGAGGAGGGATTTGAACTCAGGTGCTTGGTCTCCAAAGCCTGTGTTCTTCTACTTCTTCCACATTGTTATTTTATCTTTTCCTGGTCAGTCCTAGGAGGAAAAAAGAAAAGAAAGAAAAGGAAAAAACCCCAAGTTTTCTACAGCAGTCATATTGGTCCTTGATATTGATGAAAGTTTTCAATATCACCAGAAGTATCTCATGCCTTCAGCGAGAAACAATGTCCTACCTAGAGTTAGGTCTTATTAAAATTCAAATCAATTTTAACATCTCATTCCTTTTTTTTTTATTTTTTAGAATGAAAAACATTCATAATGGAAACTATTCCCTTTTGGCCAGATCTGTTTTTGTGAGTTTAACAAGTTGGCCGTGGGACACAGAAAGGACTGTGTCAGAACGACATCCTTGTGAAAACAATCGCCCCGCCTGAATGTTTGCCATGGGGTTTTCCTTCCTCTCCCCTCTCCCGTCCCTACATTGTTTCAGCTGCCAACCCCTCATTATTTTCTGTGTAACAAGGGAAGGGGAAGGACAAAAATGACTTTAAAAACATAACATTTCTTTCAAAGGCCTCAAATAGAAAAAACTAAGTGAAACATGTGCAAGTATTTTATTATTGTTATAATTAACACCATATTATAATATATAATATACCGTATTATAACATAGTAACATTTATACATAGTTCCTACATTTAATAAGTATGTCCCATAAATAATTATAATGATAATATAATCAATGATAATTGATGAATATGCTATTAATAAGAAAAATTAAGAAATTTCATGATGATTGCTAGCTGTATAATAGAATCATATGCTATGCCAATATGAGGAATAATTATAATAGAGAACAATCCAATTATAATAGGCTATAATTCAATAATAATAACATTACAACTGATTATGATAATATATGATAATATTATTAAAATACATTAGTAAATAAAATTTAGTTATGTTATGACTATATCTGATTATAATGATACATTATGTAATAATTATTACTCATACAATAACATCATAGGGTCATAGCTCTAGAACTGAAAGGGACATCAGAGGTCATCTAGTTCAACCTTCTGTAGTTGAATTTGTCCCCGCCAGCCTGGCTGGGCTCCCTGTGCCTTCTAAGAAAACTAGTTAGAGAATTTAATCAAGTAATTCACTTTAGTAGGGAAGACTTCCCCACCTTCATATATGTGTGTTTTAATAGTAACCTATAGAGCCAATGATTCACCTTTTATGTGAAGCCCAGGCAATGCAGTCTTTTGGTGGGAATGGAGGTTTGGGGGAAGATGAAAGGTGGTAGTGGTCCCAGGATGGTGGAGCAGTTGAGGTGGGGGGGGTGAAATAGTGAAACCCTTCAAATCTAATTGGCTAAAAGGCCATTTACTCATATCTAGTTAGGACCAGGGTTGTGCTAAATTAACACAATGGTTAAAGATCAGCTCTTCAAAAAAATTATGTATGACACATTTTTAAGTTTAATCTGCATTATTAATATTTTCTCCATTATTTTCATAAGTCTAAACAACCAATAAAACAATAAACCAAGGCCTGATTTGTAGCATTTGCCAATTTCTGAGGTGTTAATGCTCAAGGGGAAGATATAACAACTGGCTCTTGTCAGCAAATTGTTGTTTGTACTTTGTTCTTGATGAGGACCAGTGACATTAGGAAGATGACTTGCAAGTGAACTGGATTTAAGTGATGGAGAGCTGTGCAAAGTCACCAGTCTCATTCTCTCCTCCAGAGCCATCGGGGTCCAGTGGCAAGATATAAGTCAAGATGACTGGCTTTGGCCCTGAGATCTATACAGAGGAAGTAGTCTGTGTAAGGCCATTCAGGCTAGATGTATCAGAGTTAAGATTCAGTTCAAGTCCTCAGGCTCCAAGTCCATTGGAAACATCATTCTCCCATGTCAACAAGTACTTGCTGGCTTCAACACACCACTGCCTTTGCTGGCACCCCTTTTCCATGATGGTACACTAAGAACTTTTATGTGGCTGGAGTATATAGGAGTCCCTTCCCCTTCCCAGTTCAATCTCCACACAACTGGCAGAATAATAAAATAACAATATTTACATAGCATTTTAATATTTGCAAAGCTCTTAACATATCTCACTTAAACCTTAAAACAACCCTATGAAGTAAGTTCTGTTACTATTTCCATTTTACATATGAAAGAACTGAGGCAAAAGGAGATTAAATGACTTGCCCATAGTCTCATAGCTAGTAAGTGTCTGAGGCAGAATTTGAACTCAGGTCTATCCTGACTCTAAGTCCAGGTGTCATATCTTCTATGCAACCTTTCTGCCTAATATCATTAGGGTTCTGCTCTAACCCTGCCATCTTCATATACTCCCTAAACCCTCAGTAGCTGTAGGATAAAATGCAAAGTCTTTAGCTTACTTTTGAAGGATCTATTCTCAACCCCATTGACAGTATTCCCCTTCACAGACTCTAGACAAACTGGATTACTAGCCATCCCCCAAACTCCATATTGCTTTTCTAACCTCTGTGCATTTGTCCCAGCTTCCCTGGGGCAGTGAGAGTTAAGTGACTTGCCCAGGGTGACACAGTTAGTAAGTGTCAAGTGTCTGGGGCTGGATTTGAACTCAGGTCCTCCTGAATCCAGGGCTGGTGCTTTATCCACTGTGCCACCTAGCTGCCCTCCTTTCCATTTCTTATAAAGATTACTTTTCTTTCAAGGCTCCACTTGGATTTCACCTTCTCTGTGATGCAGTAACCACTTCCCTGCTCTCTTTCCCTCCTCTCAGTTGTTGAAACTCTTTCCCTTCTCCATTTTTCATCTACTCTATTTATTAGTGTATTTGACACTGACTATTCATGTGGTCCTGGGCCTCAGTTTCTTCATTCTGTACAATGAGGGTGGATGTGTTGGCCACTGAAGTCTCTTGCTGTGAGCTTATGTTGTGTCCCCTTAGGGTAGAATAGAAGGTCTATGGGGAGAGGGGTTGTTTGGTTTTTCTTTTTATATCTTCAATGCGGTTCTTTTTATATTTGTTGTTTTTTTTGCTGAGGGATTTCAGTCATGTCCAATTCTCCTTGACCAGATTTGGGGTTTTCTCTGCAGACACTGAAGTGATTTTCCGTTTCCTTCTCCAGCTCATTTTACAGATGAAGAAACTGAGGCAAACAGGGTGAAGTGACTTGCCCAGGGTCACATAGCTAGCAAGTGGCTGAGGTCAGATTTGAACTCAGGTCTTCCTGACTCCAAACCTGGTGCTCTATCTACTGTGCCACCAAGCTGCCTATCTTTCACATAGTAGGGGCTTAATTGAATTGAATTGAATTGTGGAGGGTGGCTAGAGGGAACTGTGTCCTTAGGACAGCGCCTGACACATAGTAGGTACTTAATAAATATTGATTGGCTAGAAAAGATAAACTCTACATTTTATTTTATCTTCTTTTTTTTTTATTTTTTTTTGCGGGGCAATGGGGGTTAAGTGACTTGCCCAGGGTCACACAGCTAGTAAGTGTCAAGTGTCTGAGGCCGGATTTGAACTCAGGTACTCCTGAATCCAGGGCCGGTGTTTTATCCACTGTGCCACCTAGCCACCCCCTATTTTATCTTCTAAAACTAATTTTGTCTTGTATTTTTATTTCGTTATATATTTTATCTTTATTAAAGGTAATATTTATATTTATATATTCTGATTTTAAGTAAAAGATTTTCAAAAGCAAGGGCATTGTGGTACAGAGGAAAAGGGGCTGACTCTACAGTCCAAGGACTGAAGTTCAAATTCTGACTCTCCTATTCACTACATATGTGACCCTGGCTAAGTCATGTAATTTCTTTTTCTTTTCTTTTTCCATTTATTTATTTAGAATTTTCCCCACCTTCCATGTAAAAACAAGTTGTAACATCCATTTTTATAACAAGTCATGTAAATTCTATGGACTTCAGTTTCTCAAGTATAAAATAAGGGGATTAGACCACATGCCTGTTAAAGTCCTTTCTAGCTCTGAATCTATGCTCAGACAATATGGAAAAATATTCATTTGATGCTTGAAGGTTTGCAAAGGACGCTGTGTTCAATAACATCTCATTTGATCCTCACAACAGACCTTTCAGGCAGGGGCTAGCATTATCATTCCCATTATACAGATGAAGAGACTGAGATCCAGAGAGAGTTGTCAACTTCTACATGGCCACACAGCTGCTAAGTGCCAGAGGCAGCTTTTGAACCCAAGTCTTTTCAGGTTTCCCATCCATCCCCTCTATTCACCAAGTCATGATGTCTTATTAATCAGTCAACAACCTTTATTTATTAATGATTTACCATGTGCTTTGCACTGGGGATACAAGAAAGAACAACAATGGTTGCTGCCTTCAATGAGCTTGCTCTAATGGGCGAGATAACATACATAGCAAGAGGTAGCAAGGGGTGTGCGATTTGACCAGTGCCATTATTTAAAAACATGCATATGGTAGCCATGTACTTTCCAAAGGGTTTCTGTTCCATTTAGAACTGAGAATGAGATGACCCCAATGGACCCAGGCAGGAACAGCTGGGAGCAGTTGGAGAGGGAATGAGGACCAAATCTTAAGACTGTAAGTGGAGCAGGCAGCCTAATGAGCTCTCTCATCAGTAATGGCATGCAAATGGATTTGCTATGCTGAGAGATGGAATATTCACAGTTCACTTATCAGTTAATACATTTATAATATGTTGCTACTTCCTATTTGAGATAGAAATGGCCTCAGAGATG
This sequence comes from Dromiciops gliroides, assembly GCF_019393635.1. Classification (NCBI taxonomy): domain Eukaryota; kingdom Metazoa; phylum Chordata; class Mammalia; order Microbiotheria; family Microbiotheriidae; genus Dromiciops; species Dromiciops gliroides. Next base: position 268,400,982 of record NC_057865.1, on the reverse strand, counting down.
TCTCACGTACACATATGAGCTTCTCTCTGAGCTAATTGCATTTAAAGCAGGGGAGTCATCTTTGAACAATGGACCAATAACTTTTCCTGGAAATTCAGCTGAACAATTCTCCTGTCAACCTCATGTTTTTACTGTGTGTGTATATGTGTATTTCTGTGTGTGTTTAAATTCAGTCAGATGCCCCCCAATCTCCCCCACCCCTTTTCTATTTTAGATTTGGTTCCAAAACAGTAATGATTGCCAGAAAAAACAGACAAAAGTCTCAGGGACAACAATGCCCATTGTGCTCAGGCTGAGGGCTGATCTGACCAGATGTTAACCCTTTGGGTGTCCCCCTGGAGGGAAATGCTTGAGTGTGAAGCCAGAAGGTCATAGGATTTCATGATTCCCATTGTATGATACCATAACCATTTTGTAATGAGTTAAGAGAAAGATGGAAGAGAAGTGATTATGAGAGGGGCATCTGTGGTAAAAGCTAGATTTTAACTGTTTTCCAAGTCCTGAAGTGACAAGTTGTGATACTTTGGTTTATAACCTCATTCCCTCTCATTTTCTCTTCATGGACACTCAGGAGAGTAAAGAGTCAAGATTGTGGCACAGGGGGAAGGGGTTCTGGCTATGAACTCAGAGCATCTAGGTTAGAGTTCTGGGTTTTTTCCACTCATTCCCTCTGTGGCTTTGGGCACATCATAACCTCTCTGGCCCCATTCAGTCAAAGTTCATTGCTATGTGTCAGATACTTTGTTAAGTTCTGGAAATACAAAAAATGGCAAAAACATGGTCTTGCCCTCAAGAAGCTCACAATCAAATGGGGAAAACAATGTCAAACAACTGTATGAAATGGGAGCTCATCTCCGAGGTCAGACACTAACAGTGGAAGGAACTGGGAGAAACCGAGTGAAATGTAACATGTCTTAAAGGAAGCCAGGGGAGTCAGGAGATGGAGTGCTGTGTTTGAGGGATAGCGAAAAGGCTAGTGTCGCTGGATTGTGACGGTAAGAAGGGGCCAGATTGTGAAGCTATGATTTTCTTATCTGTAAAATGGGTTAAGGGAGGGGGCGAATTAGAGGTCCCTTCCAGGTATAAATCCTATGAAACTGAAATTTAATAGGCTTCTACTGTCATTCTTCCCTTCATCTAGGATTATGCCTTGACATTAGAAAGGGTAAGTACCAGGTAAAACCATGGATTTGCATTTGCACAGACCATCATGGGGGAATCTTAAAGGCACCATCTCAGAGGAGTGTCCTCTGTTGTGAAGCTGATGGATCCCAGAATCATAATTCAATTCAATTCAATTCAATTCAATTCAATTCAATTCAATTCAATTCAATTCAATTCAATTCAATCCACTTCAATTCAAGTTCAGTCAATCAACAAGCACTAATTAATGGAAACTTTTTTTTTGATTTTGAGTGTGAAGACATGACAAAAGTGAGGCTATGGGATCCTTCTGACCATAGGAATTTAAGCAGAAAATGTGAGAAAATGCCTACTGTGTGACAGTCACTGTGCACTTGGTGATACAGAGACAAAAAAAAAAGAAAAAAAAAGGTCCCTACCCTCACAGATTCTCCTGTGGAGATACAGCATCTCCACAGTGAAGGAAATATGAAGTAAATCCAAAATTTAACTAGAAAGTAATTTGGAAGCTGGAGAGGAGTCCTACCAACTGGGGAAATCAAGGAAGGTTCCTTGTAAGAGGCTGAATTTGAGCTGAGTCTTGACCCCTAGGGGTTCAAAGAGATGAGGATAAAGAGAGAAAGCATTCCAGACTTAGAAGTCCCTAACATGCAAACAGATCCTCCCCATTGTAACCTAGACAGTTTTCAATCTCATGTCTTCTTTCATAGTCACATGTACTGAGTCTCTGAAGGGTGCCAGTCCATTGTGAGTGTGTATATGTGTGTGTGTGTGTGTGTATAAGATAGGGTTAGGAGGAGGGATCCTCCTCATTCCTACTAGGAGTGCTTTGAAAGCAGTAGATTCAGGTCATAACATAGATAGTTTTAGGCTGGAAGTGATCTTTAGAGCTCAACCCTTTCATTTTACAAAGAAGGAAAGAGGCCCAGAGAGGACAACGCCGCATGGGAAAGACTTTAGGTCCAACACTCTTGTCTATTCTGTGCTGTCCTGTGTCACACAGTTTGCCAAGTGTCAGAGGCAGTATTTGGATCTAAGTCTTTCTGACTCTAGGTATTCAATTGATTTGTTCAGACAATACACAGCTAGAAAGTGTCTGAGGTTTGATTTGAATTCAGGTCTCCCTGACTCCAAGTCCTAATCTCTATACACGACTTTGTTCTTCTTGTGAGAGAAAATCTTGCAGTAAGGAAGTGCAGTAAGCAGAAAACTTACCCAATAAACCCACCATGAAGAGACTAGGGCTTAGTCAGGGGTGAGTGTTTCCACATGACTTCCCCATCCACCACGTTCCTTGTTGATATAAGAGCACTGAATTAAATATTATTTATTCTCTCCTGACTACAGGAATGCATGGTTAAGTTTGGAGTTGGGAAGACATCTGGGTAAGGTAGAGATAACACCCAGGGGATCTAACTAAATGCCTGAAGAATCCTTGGTCCCCAGGTTAATTAGAATAGGAGTGAAGGTGAGGGGGCTTCCTCGCTCATTGTGTCATGGTTCCACCATAGGAGAAACCATAGATCCTCCCTGGGGCTAAGACGAACACAGATGGATTGACCCTACTCCTGAATTTCTATAGGGGAAAAACCAAACAAAACAATGTTGTCTGTCCTGTACCACAGCCAGATACTTTCATGAAAGATGGTTGGGCAGATAGAGTACAGCAAAGAGCCCTGACTGGAGGCTCAGGCAAGATAGCAATGCTTGGGAGAAGAAAGCCACCAGGACCATCATAAGGAAGGTAGCCCATTGTGTCTGTCAGCTTTCTTCCTGAAAATCCTTATGGGGATTGGGGGATGGGACTGGGACTGGACTCAAAGCTCAGAAATAAAGATGGCCTGAAATTTTAACCCCTTCATGGGCTCTGGGTGACCTGTTTGGGATGAACTGATATGTAGTGGTCAGGGATGGGACTTGACTTGTTTTTGCTTTTGTTTGTTTTTTTTTAAAGTGAGGCAATTGGGGTTAAGTGACTTGCCCAGGGTCACACAGCTAGTAAGTGTTAAGTGTCTGAGGCAGGATTTGAACCCAAGTACTCCTGACTCCAGGGGCGGTGCTCTATCCACTGTGCCACCTAGATGCCCCCGGGATTTGACTTGTCAAGTATGAAAAAATATTGAATAAAAGCATCAGACTGAAGGATTAGAGTGCCCTCCATATGCCCTGAATTTAATGGGTAACTTCCTTTGGGCACAAAGTCTAGTGGAAAAACAGACTAGAGCGAACTTTGAACTGTTTCTTTGTGATTTGAAGTTACAGTATATTTATTTATTTTTTAAAAATTCAGCCAGGTACATGTTGTTATTTTTTTAAGTCTCTGAAAACTTCCCAGATCTTTCCATAAAACCCAACCTGTAACGCAAGTCTCTTTTTGATTCAGAGATAATACTGGAGGCCTTTACTTCTTCAAGCCTGTTTTGTGATTGATTAGAGTTATGATTAAAGAATTTTAGACTTGAGCTAGAAGAGTACTTTGATAGCATGTAGTTCATGTGCCTCGTTTGACTGATGAGGAAACTGAGGCCCTGAGAGATCTTATGACTTATCCAAAGTCAGACAGGTATTAAGTTGCAAAGCTTGAATTTGAACACAGATTCTCCCTTTCCAGATCTAGTACTTGAAATTTCCACTAGATCATGATACCTCCCAATATTTACATGGCTACTTGTGTATACTGTATCAAAACATTAAAAAAAAATTCTATTAGTAAATTCTAAAAGTGATTGGGTAGGGAAGGATAAGGCTGGGGTGGTGTTGGAAGGACGGATTTTTCTTCTTGGAATTTCATGAAATTTAAAGCCGACTGACAGCTGATTTTTCCATAAACAGATTATTATTATTATTTCTACCTAGACAGTTTGATAGCAGCCATCATCGTCTTTCTGGATGTCTTATCAAGTTCTGGCTGTGTGCGGCATGGATGATAAGAAATGAGGAATGTCAGCCACAGGAGGACAGGGGATTATTTTTATGCAAGGCCTTTCAGCAGCTGCCAATAATTCAGAACTGAGAAGTCAGGCTATTGTTCACACTGGGCAGTTGCTATTCTTCTCATCCTAACAGAACAGAAAGGGGGGGGGGGGATGAAAGATGTATTTGTCATTGTGTGAAGGATTGAAATTTCATTACTCCATTGGAGCAGCATTGATTTCCAAAAGTGGTGTCTTCTTGGACTGTCTTAGGAAAGTAAATGAGAATGAGGGGAGTCCCGAGCTTTTCAGGAATTTGAGGAAGGAGCAGAGCAAAATCAGATGGGGTTCTTTCAAGTTCTGGCGGTTAAGTCACAAGGACAATTCTGGGGCTGTAGGGAATCTGAGAGCAGGGGAGGGGTAACCAGCCTTGCTGATATGCTAGCTTTATTTGAGGAAACTGCTTCATATCTTACTACACAGGCAAGTTCTTTGGCTATTTTTCTTTTCCTTGGTGAAATATATCCCAGAAAAGGCCTTGAATTTAAATAACTATATTTTAAATATAATATAACATAATGCAACATAACATGATATAACATGACATGAGATGATGTAACATCACACAACACAAGCACAATGCAACATAACATCATATCATATAACAACATAATATAACCGTATAATATAACAATTATAACATAACACATCACATTACAACACATCATAAGATAATATAACATGACATGACATAACATAACAGCACAGCACAGCATCACAACACAATACAACATCATGACATAACACAACATCACAACACAGCACAATATAACACAATATAATATAACAACATAACATAACATAACATCATATCATGTAACAACATAATATAACCGTATAACAATTATAACACAACACAACATCATAAGATAATATAACATGACATGACATAACATAACAGCACATCACAGCATAACAACACAACACAATATAATATAACAACATAACATAACATCATATATAACAACATAATATAACCATATAATATAACAATTATAACACAACACAACATCACATTACAACACAACATCATAAGATAATATAACATGACATGACATAACATAACAGCACAGCACAGCATAACAACACGACACAACACAACACAACATCATGACATAACACAACATCACAACACAGCACAATACAACACAATATAATATAACAACATAACATAACATAACATGATATAATATAAAGTTATTCCACTAAGGTGATAGTAGGACCATAGATTTGAAGGGGTCATTTAGTCCATGCTCTGCGTTTTACAGATGAAGAATGTAAGGTCCAGAGAGGTAAAGTCATTGTTATTAGGACTTAGATCTTGAGTTAAGTGATCTTGGAGGTCACCTGGTCCAGCCCTTTCATTTTCCAGATGAAGTAGCTGGGGCCTAGGAAATTAAATTAGTTTCTCAAGGTAGCATAGGACTCGTCAGTACTCATTCCACTCTGACTGCCCACTTAACAAAATTAATATCTTTTGTTTTTATATGGCCTAAATTTTCTTCTGAACCCCTCCTCCTCTCAAAGATCCATCTCATATATTAAAGAAATAGATATATTTTTTAAATAAAAAAGGAAAGAGGCAGAAGAGGGGGAAAATCAGCAAAACTGATCAAAGCATTGAAAACAAAATCTAAAAATAGGTGAAATGTTCCACATCTCTGGACCCCCTGCCTCTGCAAAGGTGTGTGGGGGAGGTGCCTTTCCTTTCCTTTCCTTTCCTTTCCTTTCCTTTCCTTTCCTTTCCTTTCCTTTCCTTTCCTTTCCTTTCCTTTCCTTTCCTTTCCTTTCCTTTCCTTTCCTTTCCTTTCCTCTCCTCTCCTCTCCTCTCCTCTCCTCTCCTCTCCTCTCCTCTCCTCTCCTCTCCTCTCCTCTCCTCTCCTCTCCTCTCCTCTCCTCTCCTCTCCTCTCCTCTCCTCTCCTCTCCTCTCCTCTCCTCTCCTCTCCTCTCCTCTCCTCTCCTCTCCTCTCCTCTCCTCTCCTCTCCTCTCCTCTCCTCTCCTCTCCTCTCCTCTCCTCTCCTCTCCTCTCCTCTCCTCTCCTCTCCTTTCCGTTCTGCATTGCAGGTTAAGTGAGTTGCCCAAGGTCACACAGCTAGTAAGTGTGAAGTGTCTGAGGCTGGATTTGAACTCAGGTCTTCCTGAATCCAAGTCTGGTGCTTTATCTACTACTGTACCACCTAGCTGCCCCATAGGGAGGTATCTTCTCTTATGTCTTCTTACTTTTCAAATATTCCCTTTTTATTTCATTCAACAAGGATTTATGATGTGGAAGCTCTTATGAGCAAGGTTTGATGCTTGGCACTGGTGCTGAAGAGACCAACAAATGAACAAATAAATAATTGAATGAAGGAATGAACAAACAAATAGAACAAGACAATTCTTTTCCCCAAAGATCTTACATTTTTTTTTTCTTTCTCTATATAAATGAATGTCATTGTAGATTTGCCTCCTAAATAGTTGAGAAAACTAATACTCTGCTCCCCAAACTCCTAGTGTTTTCCCTCCCAAAGGTATCCAATTCTATTTCTCACAACTAGAGGCACCAAGAAAGCTATATTCTTGTAGGTTCATAATTAACTATAGAATTTTAATCACCTCTTTTAAAGAAGCAGATAACCGATGCCTATTAGGTACCAGGCTATGGTAAACACTGAAGACAACAATGAGAGGCAATAGACAGTACCTGTTTCCAGGAGTTCATAGTTTAAAGGGGAAGATGTCATGAAAATAACTACACAGGACAAATTGGAAATAATTAGTAGAGGGAAGGTACTAGCATTAAGGGGTGAGGGGCTGGGGGAGTAGGAGCTCATCCCAATTATGGCCACAGAAAAAGACGTTAGTTTTATAGGACAAGGCAGATGTGAATTAGATTTTTTTTTAGCAATTCATATTGGCTTAATATCAGGGAACTTTCAATACTTTCAATGGTTAGCTCACTTGGTTCTTTGCAGATAATGACTTCAGAAACTCCTGAAGTCTTATTTAAGGGAGAAGGGGAATGAGGAAGAGAAAAGAACAGGAAAAGGGCAGTTGAGAGTCTGTAACAAAAGGAAGGGATTGAGGAGACTGTAGAAGATAAGGAGGGGTGGGGGAAGTAGATTAAGGTTCCAATTTCCCCACCTCCTCCCTCTTGCTACCTGAATTGACTCTGCTCACTTACTCCAGGCCTGTCATGAGTATATATTTTATTTAGTAGTATTATGGAGAAGACAGTGAATTATCAGTTAGGAAGCTTTGGCTGAAAAGCCTCAGTTCTGCTATTAGCTCTTATTAAATCACTTGACCTCTGTTGGGCCTTAATTTCTTAATTTGGGAGGCAGTGGAAAGAGCAATGAGTTTGGAGACAGAAGACTTGGTTTGGTTCAAATCTTGGCTTTGCCATTTTCTACCCAGTCACTTAACTTCTCTGGCTCTCAGTTTCCTCATCTGTAAAATGAGAGGATTGGCCTGGGTGACATCTGAACTTCCTTCCAGCACAAAATCAATGACCTTATTTATGATCCTTAGGTATAAAACGAAGGGGTTGTTATGTGATGTCATTAAAGTTCTTTCCCAGTCCCGGAACAGCATGCAAACTCTAAAACCCTGTGATAAGAATCCATTGAGGGGGCGGGCAGTGGATAAGCACCAGCCCTGGATTCAGGAGTACCTGAGTTCAAATCCAGCCTCAGACACTTGACAATTACTAGCTGTGTGACCCTGGGCAAGTCACTTAACCCCCATTGTCCCGCAAAAAAACAAAAAACAAACAAACAAATAACAAAAAAAAAGAATCCATTGAAGCAAAGACTTCTTAGAGAATGACAAAAGGCAAAGAGTTATTAGAGCAGTATGGCTTACACCCACCTAACAAGAGTTGGTGCAAACTTTCTTGTTGGCGAAAATTATTTTTCATGGACTTGTGTAAACCTGATCACTGGGACTTGAAACTGAAAAGAGAGGGAAAAGGAGAAGACTGCTTATATAGAGCTAGATAGCAAGTTAGAAATCACAGAGAGAAGCAATAGTGTAAGAAAAATGGCAGCAGAAACATCAAGCAATTCACAAGAGACAGAACTTAAGAAAGGAACTCGAAGGTTTTTGTGCCTGTTTGCATTTCTACATGGATTATCTAAATGACAGGCAGCTTGAGGGGAGGCATTGATAGGTATTTCTGGAAGCTGAAAAGAGATGAGTCAGGGGGATTCCTGCCTTGAAGGAAACAGGGCAAAGGGCCATGAGATGGCTCTGTTTGCCAGTTTCTGAGAAGGGTATTAAACATTACAGGCCCAAGTATAAATCCCTGGCAGCTAGATGGCACAGAGGAGAGAGCTCTGGGCCTGGAGTCAGGCAGACCTGAGTTCAAATCTGGCCCCAGACATTTACTAGCTGTGTGACCTTGGGCAAGTCACTTAATTCTGTTTGCTTCAGTTTCCTCATTTGTAAAATGAGCTGGAAAAGGAAATAGCAAACCACTCCAGAATCTTTGCCAAGAAAACCCCAAATGGGGTCACAAAGAGTCAGACGTGACTGAAATAACCAAGCAAGGACATAAATCCCTGGGCTATTCTACTGGAGATCTCTGGTTACATTACCACCAAGTTATTAGCTCTTTCAGTCTTTCACTCAACTAGTTCTGAATCCTAGAATTATCCTAGTATTTAGAGCTAGAAAAGTATCGAGGATCATATAAGGACCATGATAGTGAAGAGGTGTGAGGGGGCACCATAGTGCACAGAGTGCTAGGCCTGGAGTCAAGAAGGCCTGAGTTCAAATCCAGCCTCAGATACTATCTGTGTGATCCTGTCCAAGTTACTTAAGCTCTGCTTCTTCAACTGTAAAAGTAAGATAATGTGGAGCAGCTAGGTGGCACAGTGGATAGAGCACCGGTCCTGGAGTCAGGAGTACCTGAGTTCAAATCCGGCCTTAGACACTTAACACTTACTAGCTGTGTGACCCTGGGCAAGTCACTTTACCCCAATTGCCTCACTAAAAAAAAAAAAAAAAGTGAGATAATGATAACACCTACCTCCCACAGGGTTGTTGTAAAGATCAAACGAGGTAGCTGTAAGATGCAGTACCTAGAATATAGTAGGTGCTATGTAAATGCTAGCTATCATTATTATTTTTATTATTTGGCTTGCCCAGGGTCACAGAGAAAGTAAGGAGTAGAGCTGGGATTGGAACCCAGTTCCTCTATCTATAGGATAGGACTCTTTCCATCATGTCATACCACCTTGGGATATCCAGTGCCCTATTTCCTTGGAGTCCGGGCTCTTTGCTTTATATGTTGAGGGCCAACTTAACCGATAACTTAATGGATACAAATGTGTTAATGGATTCTAAATGCTGTCCTACCAAGTAATTTACAGGCATTTTATCAGTGGCCTTTTGAAAATCATACTTTAATTCAAAGGAGTAGCTCTAATGACTTTCGTTGTCCCAGGCTGGTGATCTTTCATTTAGATCATGCTCAGCCACTTATCCTGTGACATCGGCTTATACCACATGTGACTGCCCTTTCCTTAGGTGATAAGGTCACTTAGGCACACACTGACCTTAGCTTCTGTTAGAGTTACAAGGGTTTCATGTACCTGGACCTCTCTACAACAAGAATGCATTTCTGGGGCACTTAATGTAAACTGATAGAGGCTGGCAAGATGACTGAGAAAGGTCATGCAGGTGAAGACCATATTAATGGAAGGATAATTAGCAGATCCAGGCCAGTAAGAGTTTCTCAGTGTTCCTCTGAGCTATTCAGAACACAACTGGAGTGGTTAGGATGAGGGTTGAGCACCTTTAGGTTTGCAAGGTCATATATATTTATGTATATATATGTATACACACACATAGACATATATACATATATAGAAAGAGTCACTTGAGCCTCTATCTTGATTCTCTCTTCTCTCTTTCCTCTCTTTCTCCTCTTTTCTCTCTCTCTCCTCTCTTTCTTCTTTCTGTTCTCTGCTGTCTCTCTTCTCTCTGACTTTCCTCTTCTTCTTCTTCTTCTTCTTCTTCTTCTTCTTCTTCTTCTTCTTCTTCTTCTCCTCCTCCTCTTCCTCCTCCCCTTCCTCCTCCTCCTCACTCTCCTTCCCATCCTCTTCTTCTTTCTCTCCTCTCTCCCTCTCATTTCTTTCATTCCTTTCTCTCTTTCCTCTCTCTTCTTTTTCTTCTGTCTTTCTCTCTGTCGATCTCCTCTCTCTCTCTCTCTCTTTTTTTTTAGTGAGGCAATTGGGGTTAAGTGACTTGCCCAGGGTCACACAGCTAGTAAGTGTTAAGTGTCTGAGGCCGGATTTGAACTCAGGTACTCCTGACTCCTGGGCTGGTGCTCTATCCAATGCGCCACCTAGCTGCCCCTCCTCTCTCTTGATATATATATATATATATATGAACATGTGCTATTTATATATAAATATCAATCATTGGACCACTTTTATAGATGAGGAAATGGAGGCTTAGAGAGATTATGAAGTGATTTGTTTTTGAACCCACAGCTAGTAAGGGTTAGAGTTAGAACTTGACCCCAGGTCTGTCTGACTCTATGACCAACAGTACATCCACCTGACCACACTGCCTGTCTAGTTTTGTATCCCACTCACACTGAAAGCAAGGAACACACTTGTGAGTATAAATATGAGGGCAGCCAGGATGATGAAAAGACTGAGAAGAAAAAAAAAAGAATGTTGAGAGTTAGAAGATGGGGTTTCAGATTATCCTCTGGGCACTTAGTGGGCAATGGTTAAGTCTCTAAGTCTCAGTTTCCTTTTCTGTAAAATTGGATATAATAGTACTTGCATTACCTTTGTTACAGGCATATTGGAAAGAAAGTATTTTGTCAACTCCAGAAAGTTACAGAACTATAAGCTATTATGGTGTGAGAGAAATACGAACATTAAGGGAGGGGCAGATTTAGGTGGCATATTTTCAAATATTTGAAGGTCTGGAATAAATAGTAAATACCATATTTTTTTCTTTTATTCCAGAGTACAGAATGCATAGGTTATATGAAGGTAGACCTTAAGTAAATATAAGGATAAAGATAAATTGTCCAGCAAAGGAATGGGAGGATTTTGAGTGATAAGCAATATCAACAACAAAATAGAAATTCAGACTAGGTGAGTGGAAAACAATGCCCTTACCTCATTTTCTTTCCTTTTGTTGTGACTCAAATTATTTTTTCTTCTAATCTAGAAAAGATCTTGGGAATTTCTAACCTTTAGTCAGTTGTCTGGAACAAAAGACTATTCTTTCAGCTCCAGTCATAGGAGTTAAGAAGGCAAGTCTTAATCTTAACTTGGATGCATTCTTCTTGGCTTTTGATGTTTAGGTTTGGTCTGAATAGGACTAAGGAACTGTTAGCCTGCCATATCAGGGAGAGGCTTTTATTTTTCATATTCTAGCAGACTAGAACTGTGAAGATTATCAGGTGACTCTGAAGAGATGAAACCCAGAAACTTGTAGCAAGGAGCATTATCCAACAGAGACTTCAAGACCAGTAGAATAACATATCAATTTACAAACTTCTGAATCTTATATGTTCCAACCTCACTGCCTCTTGAGATCTGTGATAACATTATTCTCATGATGTCCTGTTTGTTAGTTTTGCGTGGCTCATACAAGATCATAAATTTCTTTAAAACTGTCTCTGATTTTTTAACAAATGCCCTCCTATGAAGACATTCAGTACCCAATGGGCATGTGAATATACTAGATAAAACTTTGGATTTGGTTTTCAAATAAATATTCTGTTTGGTAATGCATATAATTGAATAGTTATCCAGTATTTATTAAGCATCTACTTTATGTTGGACACATAGGATACAAGGAGAGAGAAAAATATACGAAACAGTTCCTCTTCTCAAGAAGCTTACATTCTTCATGCCTTAGAAGCACAATTGATATTACAAATAGGAAAGATTATATACCAAAGCCTTCTGATCTATTAAATATTCCCTTTATCTGCTATTTCATCTGTATAGATAATCTCTCAACAAATATAGATTGTAATCCTTCCATGACTTACTAGATAATTTCATGTGAAATGATATTTTTTCTATTTCCAGTGTTTAGTACAGTGACTGGAACATAGTATGTAATTGTTAGATATTGATTGATGAAAGTCCAATAAAATTCATTTCTATAGTGTTCAACTCTTTAGTGATGAACCTCTCTGAAATTTGCTAGTCTGGGTCTTAGGGTAACCACAGGTGTACAGTTTAGCAGCCAGACCCACACTTGAAGCCTCTCCAGATTGGCTGGCTCTGTCTTAGCTCTTATTTGTCTGACATAGTCTATAAGAACCAAGAGTCATCTCTGTACTACAAAGGTGCATTGGAGAATGATCTCATTGGGGCACATATTAAATGGAAGCAAATACCCTGCACTTTTGTTCATTTCATAAGGATGCTGTTGAAGATCAATGAAGCAGTATTCAAATTTTGACCTTGTTGGGAGAAAAATGCTAGCTAAATCTCTGGCACTATTATAATTATGATACAGTTCGTGGAAGCTCTGCATGAAAATGGTCTTGAAAGCTGTAAACAACAGGATAAAAAGTTATATCTGAAGCAACAAGTGATCAGTCAATGGTATCTTCCCAGGGATTTTAACTGATGGAAGCTGGAATGAGGAAATCCCAACTCAACTTTCTGAGTTCCAAGGTTCAATGGCTTCTTAGACAAGCGATAAATGTCAGCTTTTCACTTTCTTTTTTTCCCCCTCTCTGCTTTACATTTTTATTTGTAAACAATCCACTGATAGGAATCTTTCTTTGCCCATGCTCCTCTCCTCCAGGAACTTTACAAATCAAAAAAAAATCACTGCCTCTGTCTACTAAATATTCTTGTAGCTATCTCCACTACCCCAAGATCTTGAAAGCCAAGAAGATCAAAAGAAAAATGAGTTCTGAATCTCTTCTTTATAGCTTGTCAAGGTTTTACATTAGAGACTTAATCCATGTACAGCTGGATGGTTTTATCACATAAAACAAACTCCAGGAAAGAATCTGACTTATTTCTAAATGCCATGTAAGAAGAAACCAGGTGCTTTGGTGTTTTCCTGGTAATTGAAACTGAAGAGAGAGGCTGAATATTTATTCCTCGTTCCTTTGCATTGAGCCCCAGTATATCAATATTGCGGAGGCTGTGAGTCTTGTTGTGTGACTAAAATATAACTGATAACTCAGACAGGACCTGAAATAAAGCTTTAGACTAAATCTTTGACCACCCTTATTTATATCATTGGAGGGACCTCAGAGGTCATTTACCAAGGTATAGGAGGGGTTAAAGGACTTACTTAAGGTCACATAGATGGTGATTGGTAGAGACAAGATAAGAATTTAGATCACAAATTTAGAGTTGAAAGAGTTCTTTTAGACAATCTGGTCTAACTCTTTCATTTAAAAAATAAGGAAACTGAGGCCCAAGGAAGAGACTTGATTAAGATCACTCAAGAAAAAGACTGAAATGAAGAACTGCTAGACTTCAGAGCCTGTACTCTTTCCATTGTACCGTGCTATCTCATATTCATATATAAATGAAATGTTCATTAGAATATAATACAGACCACTGGATTACAAAGAAGAAATAGAAGAGAATTTGGAGGAATAAAACCCATCATGGAATTATGATACAAAATGATGGGAAATTTTAATGATCTAGACATCTGCTGGAGCCCTCTGTCTTTGTCAAAATAAATCAGTTAATAATTTCTTAACTTGCCTTCATGATAGTTTTATTGTTTGAAATAGGGAATAATTAATAAGGGGAAATGTTCTTCTGGATCCAATTTTTGACAACAAGGAAAAGCCAGTTGCTGGGGTTGGAGGTGATGGGAACCGTATGATGACTACATTCGAGGCACTATGCTAAATAGTAAATAGTAGGGATAAAAAGACAAAGTTGTCCCCCCACCCCCAAATCATGTCTTACTCATTGTGAGCCTATTTGGGGCTTTCCTGACAAAGATCCTGGAGAGGTTTGCCATTTCCTTATCCAGCTGATTTTACAGATGAGGAAATGGAGGCAAACAGGGTTAAGTGACTTGCCCAAGGTCACACAGCTAGTAAGTATCTGAGGCTTGATTTGAATTTAGGAAAAGGAATCTTCCTGACTTTGCCACCAAGCTACCCCAGGCTTTAAAAAAAAAAAAAGACAAAACAGAGAAACCCTATCCCTGCCTTCAAGGATCTTCCATTCTATTGGAGGAGAATCCAAAATAAACATTTAGCAGTGGGTATAATGGAGTGTTGCTATGTTGTGTAGGTGATCAGGGTTGCTCAATCACTGTTACTCACTTATCACCACTTCCTCCTTCCCACACCATTTTATGGGTTGGGCTACTCCTCCCCAGCCCCCCCTCCCCTTCTGTCTCTTAGTAGTTGTTTTTCTCTTTAAAACCCTGGGGAAAAAAAGGGAAAGTAAAAGGTAAAGGACATGCCTACTTGATTAGCTAAGACAGTTATAGCCTTCATCTCCAATCAATGCCTGCTTCATTCTCCAAAGAGAGAGATGCCAACATGTGCTTGACTGTCTTGGGAAATTAGGGAAACAGTCAATAATTTTCTTGTTTTCAGCTTCAAACCCCTAGACAGAGAAATACTCTTGCAAAATACTACTTTGTAATGGCTGCACAAATTATGCTATTTGAATATTGTGTATATATTTGGACTTTATTGTGTGTGTGTGTGTGTGTATATAAACAATATACATGCACATCTATAATGTATGTATACACATTTGTGCATATGTGCACAATATTCAAATATACATACACAATAATAATCAAATAACATAATTTGTTCATCCATTACAGTGTAATATTTGTAAGAATCCCTTTCATAATTTCTTATGACACAATGATATGTATATATTTAGACATATAGGCACATATGTACACAATACACTTATGCAAATATATGCATACATTTACATAAACACAGACACATGTGTACACAATACATTTATGCAAATATTTACATACCATAGAACACGTCTATAGTCTATTTATGTAAATGCATATGCACATATATGAATATGCAAGCATTTGTGTGCATATATATAATAAGAAATTATGAAAGGGGCTGATTCAGAGAAGCCTGGAAAGAATTGTTGTTGTATTTTGTCCTTTGTTCTCAAAGAGGATCATGACAGATTTCATGACTTGCAATGAATTGGATTTAAGTGAGGAAGGTGTAACGATCGGAATAACGCCACCTGCTGGAGACTTACTGTAGAAGAGTTCTGCCCATGAAGTGAAGGTCTTTGAGGGCAGGACCAGGAGTCTTTTCTTTGGCGTCAGGAAGTGACGCGGGCTAGTGGGAGGAGGAAGGAAGAGACTGGCGCTCGGTCTCACTCTCTTTCCTTTGGACTCTGGTGGAGAGCGGAGCTAGAAATGTGCTCTCCCTTTACTAGATAGGAATCTAGGCCTTTCTCTCTCTCTTTACCAAATTCTTATTCTCCTTAATAAATGCTTAAAAGTCTAACTCTTGCTAAAGCTTATAATTTATTGGCGACCACTCATTAGATATTTTAGACAGTTTAGCTAGAATTTTAGCCCTTAACAAAGGGCTATGCAAAGTTATCAGCCTTACTCTCTCCTCCAGAGCCATCTGGGTCCAGTGGCAAGATATATTATCAGGATGAGTGGGGATGGCCCTGGATGTGTGTGTGTGTGTGTGTGTGTGTGTGTGTGTGTGTGTTTTAACAGCAATTGGGGTTAAGCAATTTGTCCAGGATTACATGGCTATTAAGTGTCTGAGGTTAGATTTGAACTTAGATCCTCCTACCTTCAAGGCCAGTGCTTTATCCACTGTGCCTCCTAGTTGCCCCATGGGAAGAATTATATGAAATGATGCAGAGTGAAGTGAACAGAACCAGGAGAACAATCTACACAATCATGATATTACACATACACATAGGCTTAGGAAGTCTAATCAAAGTAATGGACAGTCACAACTCCAGGATGATGAAATGTCCTTTCTCCTTCTTGTCTGAGAGGTGAATGGCTGGAGATGCAGAACGAGACATATCAGATTTAAGCAGTGTGTGGATTTGTTCTGCTTGGCCAGGCTCATTTATTATGGAAGAGTTATTTTGAGGGGAGTGAGAGAAGCTTCATTATGGGGGAGAGAACCTAGTGATAGACATAAAATAGGAAAGAAAAGAGCATTAAGCCTTATAAATGCAGAGATGAGAACAGAAGGAAGACAGAGGGAAATGGACAGTTGGGATAATTTTGGAGCTACAATTCCATATTGATTATATACTTTTAAATATAAGCTGTATGTGATAAAGATTCAAAGTTATACAATGTATAATATAAATACATATACATATATATGTTATACAATATGATCCTCTTTATACAATTTTCTTCATATGTAGAAACGTTAATATTTGCATTGGTCAAATCCAGAATACAAGAAGTTAAAAATAAATAAAAAAGAAAACATATATTTTGGGAAACAGGCATATGCCCTCTTGAGAGAAGAGTCACAGAAATGAGAGAAGGGAAAAGGAGAGAAATCATCAACCTGGGTCTATAGGGCAGGGTGCATCTCTCCTACATGCTTTGGGCATGATTCACCTATGTGGTGACGAATCTGGAGTCCAGTGTGGATGCTCTTAAGAGATGGAGCTCCTTTTCTCCCCAACTTCTTCTCTCTCCATGCTGGGCTCCCCCAGCTCAAACTCTGCTTCTATGTAAAGTGATTGACACCCCTTTTCCACTCCTCTATCTTATTCTACATACTTTTGGTAAACTCCTTAGCCGTGGGCAGTATGCTTTGAAATGTTTCTACTTTTTGTTTCCTTGGCATTTTCTGATTTCAAAAGAACATTCCTGCAAGTTCATACAAGTCCAGCCCCTAGGATAGTACATTCACTTTCACCAGCGTTTTAGCCAAAGTTTCTTTTGCTATTGGAGTCCAACAGGTTTGAGGTGGTCACTAAACTTTTAATGTGTGAGTGAGACATGCAGATCTTGAGGAAAATAAACAAAGCTGTGTTTATGCAAACTTAGAATTAAATATGTCTCTGAACTTGCAGTATGGTGTTTTGACAATGGCCGAGCAAGCTAAATTTAGCTTGCTCGGCCATTGTCAAAACATTTAGCTTGCTCAAGGTTAAACCTTGATTAGTAGACTGAACACATGAGTGTGTACTCCTACTCCTACACTACTACTATACTACTACCATACTACTATAATATACCATACTCCTACAGCTACAATACTACTTTACTGCTACCACAATAATACTACTACTCCTCTTACTATACTACTACTACTACTATACTGCACTATACTACTGCTACTACTACTACATGATCCTGATCTATTTCCTCTTTTCTAAGGTAGAGATAATAATAGTCCTTACCTCTCAGGGTTTTATGAAGATCAAATGAGATCATATATTAAAGTGCTTTACAAACCTTACAGAGTCCTATAAATGCTAACTCTTAGCTATTATTCTCAAACGAATGAAAGGAATATGTATTCAGTAATTAGTGAGGACAGAAAGAAACCAATACCCTCATTTTGTCAACACAGAATTTAGCTAAGCATTTAGTTAAATGCTTAATTGAAGTATATTAATTTAATTTACTACATTTTTTGGGTAGATGATATTGTTTAAAACTATCTTTACAGAAAAAGGGGAATAATTAGATCATGTGCTCTTTGTTATGTTGAATCAATGATTTAAAAATGGCATTATTCTCCCCAATACCTTCTCATGGCATGGAGGTGACCCTGGGTTTTGGAAGGCTATATCCAAACCACTCCAGTATCTTTACCAAGAAAACCCCAAATGGGAACACAAAGAGTTGGACACAACTGAAAAATGGCTGAACATTCTCTGAGCCCGGGTTCTAGCAAGTCCAACCTAGATGGAAGGGTGTTGAGATCAAGATCCCATAATGGAGTGTGCATTTGTAAGTTTACCATCTGAAAACAAAGTGAAGTTATGTGGATGGTTACCATACAGTTGAACATAGATTGGTGAAATTTTCATCCACAGCAACTTGGTAAGACCATCTGCTGAATGAGAGAGTCCACAATCTATTTCAATCAAGGGGGACACATATATCAATGAAATTATAGATTCTTACGTGGAAGTAAGTTTTGTAGAGTTGTTTTTTAAATACTTATTTCCAAATATTTTCCTTGAGTGAGTCACTTAATCTCTTTCTAGTTTCAACTGAAAAATGGATACAGCACCTTCTTTCTAAGATGATTGTGAGGATCAAATGAAATGATGTTGTTAAAGCACTTACCATGGTGTCTGGCACATCATAGGTGATACATAAAAGCTAGCTATTATTATTATTAATGGTAGTAGTAGTACCATAGAGGTTTAATGATACCTACATAAAATATTTTAATATTTTAGAGAAGATGATGCCCATTTTCATTTTTTTTTGCCCAAATATTTGCCCCTTTTACATGTCTTCCCATTTTATCTGTTTTCAATTGTGTCTTGTTCTATAAAAAACAAAACAAAAACTAACTTGCTGGTAATTTGATTGACGTGACCTCAAATTTGCAAATGAATTTAGGAAGTATTTTAGTGTAGCTCTGATCCCTTAGTGAACTTCCAATATTACCCAATTATTTCATTCTTCCTTTATTTTTTATGACACAGTTTTATATACATTAAAAGTTCAAAGATTTTATGGATGTGTATATCTCTTCCAATGTTGCTCATCACAACATTTTCAGACCTTTTTATGCTGTGAGATTCTTATCTATATCTATCCAAAAATATACATATTTTCCCTCAGAGGTTCTGCCCAACACCCTTTAATTTCACAAGGGACATGCACATGCATCTGGGTTGTTTAATTTTCAAAGAAATATCTAGTGCTCTTTGTTGTTGTAAGTGGGATGTTAAAATACATTTTTCTTGTTCTTTTAAAAGAATATAAAAATGCAGATTATGTTTACATGTTTATCTTATCTTGCTGTACTCCTTCCTTGGCTCAGATAATTTGTATTGAGTTCCTAGGATTTTCTATAAATGTAATTATGACACCTGAAAAAAATAATAGCTGAATTATCATTTCTGACATTGATATCCCTCATTTCTTTTTCTTGTTTATTGCAATTGCCAGGCCTTTCTAACATTGATTCCATTGCAGTAAGGGTCATCTATTCTTAGTGCTTTGACATATCTCTCTTGCATATCATATTGCCTTGGGGTTTCAGGTAGTTTCTTTTTATCATGTTTATCATCTATTATTATTTTTTAATGTCTTTTATGAAATTCATTTCATTGAAACTTATCTCCTTCATTTATGAATACATTCCTTCCTTCTACCCTACCTAGACAGTCATCCTTTGAAACAAAGAATGAAAAAGAGAAAAAAAAAACAGTTAAGTGAAAATAACCATTAAACAAAAAACAAGACTGACAGTATATACAATGTTCTACGCCTATTGTTGGGGCAGCTAGGGGGCATCATAGGGGATAGAATGCTGGGCCTGGAGTCAGAAAAACTCATCTTCCTGAGTTCAAATCTGGCCTCAGACACTTACTATCTGTGTGAACCTGGGTAAGACACTTAACTCTGCTTGCCTCAGTTTCCTCATCTGTAAAATGAGCTGGAGAAGGAAATGGCAAACCACTCCAGTATCTCTGCCAAGAAAACCCCAAATGGGATCACAAAGAGTCAGACAAGACTAAATAACAACACTTATTGTTTCCTACCTCTGTGAAGAAGAAAGTGATATATTTTCTCATCTTTTCTTTGGGACCAAGTTTTGTCTTAATGTGTATTTTTTTAAAAAGTGATAGTAAGTGCGTATTTGATTTTTATCAAAGGCAAGTTCTGTTTCTATTGATGTTTGTGCATATATACATATGTATATGTGTGTCTATATCTGTAAACATATGTATACATATATACCTATGACACACATTATATATATGATTGGTATATGATAATATATTATATGATGATATATAATTTGGGGTGCATCTATTAATAGAATACCCTATATTGATAATCTTTCTAATAGTGATTCTATATCTCTTCTATCAATTCTGCCTGGTCATGATAAATATTTTTAGCGTATCCTCATTCTAGAATTACTCTTTTAATTGAAATCCTTATATATAATATCAATTACAAGATTTTTCATTATTAATAATTAATGTCAATATTGGTAGACATTTTATTAATGAATATAATTTAATTAAGAATAATAAATAAAATTACTTTTCCTGGAAGCAAGTCCCATTGTGGGATAGCTCAAACTCCCATGGTAGCCTGTCCCAGTGTAGAACAGATCTAATGTTTAGACTTAGTTTGTTCTATTAAGCCAAATTTTGCCTGCCTGGAAATTTTATCCATTGGACCTGGCTCTGCCTTGTTGAACTCTAATTTCCCTTTCATATGATAGACCTCTAGGTGTTTGGAGAGAGTGGTCACATTCCTTCTCTGTCTCAAGTCTGTTAGGTTAAGCCTTTCATGTCACTTTTAAAAAAAGTTTGGTTCCCTTCCTGCCTGTCAGATGCCAGCTTGTCAGGGCTGACAGTAAGGGGACACTTCCCTGTGACAGAGATGTTTGATGGGAAGTAAACAAGTTTGTGAGTTCATGGAAGAAGCCATTCCAAGTAGGGAAGGAGGATTGGCAGTGCCAGCTATTAGCTGAGTAGAGGCTAATAAAGCACAGGAACACAGCCAAGACCCTGAAGAAGAGCAGCAGCAAAGGTGTGTTCTCCTCACCTACGCCCTTTTGGAAAACTTATGCAATGGAAAGAGCCTTGCATTTGGACGTAGTTATTGTCATTGTTGTTGTTGTGCAGTTGTGTCTGATGCTCTGTGACCCCGTTTGGGGTTTTTTTGGAAGAGATACTGGAGTGGTTTGCCATTTCCTACTCCAGCTCATTTGGCAGATGAGGAAACTGAGGCACACAGAGTTAAATGACTTGCTCACGGTTTTCTGAGGCTGGTTTTGAACTCATTTATTTCTGACTCCAGGCCTTGTGCTCTATCCATTGTGCCACCAGAGACTTGAGTTCAAATCCTACTTCTGTCACTCACTATGTGACCAAGGACAAGTCACTTAAATCATTCAGATCCTTGTTTTCCTTATCAGGAGGGATCATAATTATACTTTCCCAATCCCACAGGGTTATTGTGAAGAAAGTGCTTTAGGAAGCTTAAAAACTATAAAAATGGAAATTGTCCTAAGGACATTTATGTTGTAAGGGTAGGTAGCTGGTACAGTGGGTAGAGAAAGGTATCTGGGAATGGGATACTTGTAGTTAAATTGTGAAAGGCTCTCAATAGGAAGATAAGGCACTTATCCTTTGGCATCTTCTTGGTGTCCTCCAGCAGAAACCAGAACTTTGAACACTCAGTAGGAGTGCATCTAGGACATAGCTAGATGGCTCAGTGGATGGAGTCCTACAGTGAGAATCAGAAAGAACTGAATTCAGATTTAGTCTCAGATACTTAGTAGCTCTATGACCCTGGACAAGTCACAAATCTCTGCCTGCTTAAATTTTCTCATCTTACAATGGGGATTTTTAACAGTACTTATCTCTCAAGGTTGTTGTGAGGGTCAAAGGAGATAATACAGGTAAAGTACTTTACAATTTTAAAGTGATATAGGAGTGCTATTATTTGTTATCTTAATCAGTATTGTTGTTATCATTATTTATCCTATATTTCTACTCTGTGGAAATCTTTTTTAAAAATCCTTATTCTGAATTAATGAGTTAACCACAATGCCCAGCTTGATCTTACTAGTAACTCAATGTGCATGCCATTTATAGGTTCATTCAAATCATGAATAAAATGTGGAATGGGTCAGGGCCAACCATTGAGCTCTCTGGCAAGCAACCTGTTAGAGATAACCCTTGGGAGCAGACAGTCCTGAACCAACAGTTTGGGGGCAAAATATGACTTTTTTTGTGGCAGCAAGAAAAACACACACAACAACTGGGAAATAAAATAGGTCCTATAGAATGAGAGGACTTGTATTCAAATCTTGGCTATGCTTCTCAATACCTCTATGACCTCATGCATTTTTTTTTTTTGCAGGGTTAATGTGGGTTAAGTGACTTGCCCAGAGTCACATCCACAGCTAGTAAGTGTCAAGTGTCTGAGGTCAGATTTGAACTCAGGTCCTCCTGAATCCAGGGCTGGCGCTTTATCCACTGCGCCACCTAGCTGCCCCCTCATGCAAAATTTTTGACATCTCTGTAAAATGAGAGGACTAGACTACATGACCTTTGAGGTCCCATCCAGTTCTAAGTATATGATTTTTGCATTGGGGAATGGCTAAATAAATTGTGGCACATTCATATAATGGAAAAGTATTGTGCCATAAGAAATGATGAATAGGAAGGATTCAGAAAAGCATGGGATGGCAGAATTCAAATTGAAAGGGACCTTATAGGACATCTAATCCACCCCCTCATTTTTCAGATGAAGTCCTAGAATGCTCAAGGTCCTACAGTAGTAAATAGCAGGATCAAGATTCAAACTCAGCTACTCTGAATCCAAATCCCTCATGCTTTCCACCATATCCCATAAGAAAACTTACATGATAAACTTATTCAGAGTGAAATAAGGAAAATCAGGAAGGCAATATATCCTACAAATGACTTTAAGAATGTAAGAAGAGGGGCAGCTAGGTGGCAAAGTGGATAAAGCACTGGCCCTGGATTCAGGAGGACCTGAGTTCAAATCCAGCCTCAGACACTTGACACTTACTAGCTGTGTAACCCTGGGCAAATCACTTAACCCTCATTGCCCCACAAAAAAAAAAAGAGGAAAAAAAAAGAATCTAAGAAGAAAAAACAAAAATAAGATACTGAAGTTTGTTTAATGATAACCACACTTGGCTCCAGAAAAGGATTGAAAAAGTGCACTTTCTTTCATTCTTTGCAGAGATGAGAGACTATGGGTGTGAAACTATTCTATATACTGTCAGACATATGATAGATATGTTGGTTGGTCTTTCTGGACTGCTTTTTCCCCCACTTTCTTTTCAAATCTATCTGGGGAGGGAGGGAAAGGGGAAGAGAAAAGGAAGAGTAAATATAGAAATGAAGGTAGTGCAGAAACAAGTGAGATCAGTTCAAAAAAGGGAAAGAAATGTTCTTTGGATATGATCACCATTTTTGTTCCCAAACACACATTTTCTACCACTTCAATGAAAAAAAACCAATAAAATCAGCAGCTGGTTTTAACTTTTTGCAATTATTTTAAATAATCTTAAGTTATTTAAGCAACCTTGAAATCCCACCTCACACTTAACAGATTGACAAATATGACAAAAAGAGGAAAATGACATATGTTGGAGAGGCTATGGGAAAACATGTGCATTAGCACATCATTGGTGGAGATGTGAATTGTTATTGTTTCCTATGTACCCAGAACTGCACTAAGCTCTGGGGATAGAAAAGGAAGCAAAAGACAGTCCCTGCCCTCAAGGAGTTCTTAATCTAATGGGGGAGAACATAAGTAAATACATATTTACAAACAAGCTACATACAGGATAAATAGGAAATAATTAATAGAGGAAAGCCAGTGGAATGAAGAGAGATTGGGGAAAACTTCTGTAGAAGGTGGGATTTTAGTTGGGACTTAAAGGAAGCCAGAGGGGTAAGTAGATAGATATGAGGAGAGGGAGTTTTTCAGGCACAGGGACACCAAAGAAAATGCCTGGACCTAAGAGATGAAGTGTCTTGTTGGCGGAAGAGTCAGCAGGCCAGTGTCACTGGATCAAAGAGTATGTGGGAGGGATTAAGATGTAAGAAAATTGAGAAGGTTAGGAGAAGGCTAGATTATGAAGGGCTTTGAATGTCAGAGAGAACATTTTATAATTGATCTAAGAGGTGATAGGAAGCCACTGGAGTTTATTGAGTAGGGTGGGGTGATCTGATCAGACTTGCCCTTTAGGAAAATCAGTGAATTGCTTTAGCCAGAAAGCAATTTGAACTATGTTCCCAAAGTTACAAAACTCTTCATATCCTTTGACCCATCTATATCATTACTAGGTCAATAGTCCAAAGAAATCAAAGAAAGAAGAAAAGGACCTATGTATGCCAAAATACTGATAGCAGCTCTTTTCAAAGTACCTGAAACTAAAGGCCTGTCCTCCCTTTGGAGAATGGCTAAACAAAATATGTTATATCAATGCTACAGAATATTATTATACCATCAGAAGTGATAGATAAAATCAATAGTTTCAGAGGAAACCAGGGTGACCTCTATGAACTGATGCAGAACAGAAGTAGAACTATTTATAAAATGACAACAGCATTATATAAAAAAAAAAAAACTTTGAAAGACTTTATGCCTCTGACTGATATAATGACAATGAAGTCCATGCAGTGGACCCATGAATTCAGAAGAATGAAGATGAAACATTGCTCATGTCTTGCTAGATGTGATGAACTAAAATGTGGAGAGAGGCAGACATTTTTGGGAATGGCTGATGTGGGATGATACATGGATGATACATGGATAATCCATGATGAGGATATTTTATTTTTGTTGTTCAATAGGCAGTAATGGAAGGAACACATTATAAATACATATAAAATAAATGAATCCATTAAAATAACCTTAGGAACTACAAAAAAAGAAAAATATTTTAAAGTTGACAGTAAATAATGGTGTAATAATATTGGCTAAGACGTGAAGTTCAAAGATACAGTGCCTAGGAAGTCACCAGACAAACTGAACACAAACTGGGTTTGCATTTGTACAAATTTATTTTAGAATGAGACTGTTGAGGATGAACAGTGGCTGGTGTGGGGAGAGAGAGAGAGAGAGAGAGAGAGAGAGAGAGAGAGAGAGAGAGAGAGAGAGAGAGAGAGAGAGACAAAGAGATATAGGGGCAGAAAGACACAGACAGAGAGACAGCAACAGAGACAGACACACAGAGAGATGAAGAGGCAGAGAGAGATAGAGAGAGAGGTAGGGAGGGAGAGAGAGAAGAGAGAAGGGGAGAGAGAGGAAGGAAAAGAAGTGAGAGAGGGAGGGAGGCAGAGGGAAAAGAGAAAGGAAGGGAGAGAGGGAGGGAGGAAAAGAGGGAAAGTAAGAGAAAGAGTGAAGAGAGAGGAAGGGAAAGAGGGAGGAACAGAAAGAGAGGGAGGAAGAGAAAGAGTGAGAGAGAAGAGGGAGGGAGAGAGAGGCAAAGAAAAAGAAAAGGGGGGGAGAAGAGAGGCAGACAGATAGACATATGGATAGAAAGAAAGACAGAGAGACCGATTTTGTAACAAGGGCAAAGGAGTGAGCATATGCAACCACATTTGCTAAACTACACATTGCTTCTCACTTGCATTTTAGCTTGAAAATGCATTCGGTTAATGTACCAGGAGATAGGTATCTTTGAAGAAGCTTGCTGCTTTGCATCAGCTGGTTGCTGACCCATCTACTGATGTATACCTGTTAAAAGGAAAAAAAAAAGGAATACTGATCTTGGTCAGTTAGCCAACTACAAACTCACTCTTTGGAATTATCTTCTGGTTCACATCTCTCCATCTTGTCCACAAAGATATCATGAAAAGCCTTGTAAAATGTCTTCCTAAAATCCTCTAAATACATTTTTAGCATTTCCTTGTTTCATCAGTGGGGCAACCCTGATAAAAAGGGAAATTGGACTGGTCTGATATGACTTGATCTCAGTGAAAGCCTGCTGGCTTCTAGTAAGCGCTGCTTCCTCTTCTCAGGGCTTCCATACCATCTGTTTAATAATCGGGCTTAGACTTTTGCCAAGGACTGATGTCAAACTCACCAGTCTTTAGCTTGCAGAAGTCCCTTGCTTCCCCTTCTTGAGTACTGAAACATTTGCCTGTCTCTGCTCTTATGTGCAGAGTATTTGTATAAAAAGGAACATGTGTGATTATCTAGTCTACATAGTACCTGAAGTATGACAGACTCTTATTCTGGAACAGCTATCTTTGACAATTGTTTTTAAAATGTTCTTATCCATACACTTTGTTTTTTTTTTGCGTTCATTTCTCAGCAAGTTCTATCCACCCCATGATCTCCCGAAGTCACCCCTTATACACTGACAATTTTACTCTGCTCTCAGGTATCACCCGATTTACTGAATCACAAGAACTCCAAGTTGCAAATGGTAAGATATTGAGGGTAGAGTTATTTGAAGGACTGTCATGGAGAATAGAGTTTAGATTTTTTTCTGCTTGGCTCTGTTTATCAGAACTGGGAAGACCACAAACACCATGTAATCTAACCAGTAGGTAAGCAAGAAGGTAATAAGATAGCTGACAAATGGTCATGAGCTCATGGTTTTATATATTTAGAGCCAGAAGGGATATTTATAGCCATCTAATCCAATCTCTTCATTTTATTTTGTTTTATTTTAATTGTATTTTTTCAATGAATAAAAATTTGTTTTTCTCCTTTCTACCCCACTCACACTGAAATCAAAACAAACCAATTCTCCTTCCATAAGGAGGGGGGCAGGGAGTCTTGTAATAATTATATATAATTAAGCAAAAAATTTTCCTGTATTGGTAATGTCCAGAAAATATATCTCCTTCTGCACTCTTAGTGATCACTTCTCTGTGGTATCTTGTAACAATCCATATATGATATGGGTATGGTACATTGGGGCTTGATGTCACCTCCCTCAATTTGGATGCTGTATGTCTCTTAATTCTTCTTGGCATACCATTAACTTTTTTTTTTTTTTAGTGAGGCAATTGGGGTTAAGTGACTTGCCCAAGGTCACACAGCTAGTAAGTGTTAAGTGTCTGAGGCCGGATTTGAACTCAGGTACTCCTGAATCCAGGGCCGGTGCTCTATCCACTGAGCCACCTAGCTGCCCCCATACCATTAACTTTTAAAAAAAACCAGTATTGCCCTATTGACTCATACTGAATGGAATGGAAAAAGCATTAATAAATGCTTTAATTAATTTGTTTTTAAATTTTAAATTTAAAAAATTTTAAATTTGATAAATGCTTTAATTACATTAATAAATAAAATGTAAATTAATAAGCAAAATATTTGTGATAAATTAAATATTGTGCTAGACATTGAAAATACACATTAAAAGATGAGACGGTCTGTGCTCTCAAATAGCTCATCTTCTAATTGGGGGAGATAACATACACAGGACAGTTCAGAGTAGATGGGAAGGCTTGGTAGTAAATAGAGTTGATCTACAGAGCCAAAAGTGATCCTTAAGATGGGTCGTAGATATCCTGGTGGGATCTGGATGGATGTGGTTATTGAAGTCGAAGAGTTCTTATGCCAGTCTGATGGGTTCTGCCTTTCATTGCCCCATGGTAATCCTTGATGGACGGGTTTGGGGCATGAGGCAATTGAATTTGCACCAATATAAAACACTCAGACCATTTTTGGATGAACTATTGTCTAGCCATTTCTCTTTCCCATCCTCTCCCCTTCAAATCTGTACTTGAGAAGTTGATTTATTTGAAACCACATATAGAATTTACACTTATCCCTATTATGTCTCACCATACTACATCTGGCCTCTTATTCTAACTCGTCTAGATAATCTTCCATAGATTCTATCATCCGAGGTGTTAGCTGACCCAGAATCATGCAATCAACAAATTTGTTAAGCATTCCATCTCTGCCTTTATACAAAAAGATCCTTGGGGCACTTCACCAAAGACCTTCCCCTCAGTCGACATTGAACAATTAACAATTACTCTTTACATCTAAATCATTCACTGAGTTCTGGATCTATATAATTGTACAAGGTAAATTCTTTGAAAGGAAAGACATTCTTTTCCTTTTGTTTTCATATCCCTGGATGCCTTGCACATAGTTGTTGCTCTTGTTCAGTCATTTCAGTCATGTCCAACTCTTCATGACCCTATTGGGATTTTCTTGGCAAAGATCCTAGAGTGGTTTGCCATTTCCTTCTTACAGAGGAGGAAACGGAGGCAAACATAATTAAGTGAATTAGTAATTGTGTGTGGGCCTCAGTTTCCTCATCCTTAAAATGAAAGGTTTTCTATTATTGGTGTTTAAAGTCCCTTCCCAGGTATCTATTCCCTCCCTAACATGGAGACAAGGCAATGTAGAAGAGACAGGCTCCAGAGTGCCTTATTTATATAAGATGCATTAGGTTTTTGTAAACATGAGAACGGTGTTTTGCAAATACCAGAAGGATGCCAGTGGACGTAGGTAAGAAAAATGACAAATTGCTTGAACAAAACCACATCATTTCTGAAATTGATCACACTGGGCTCAGGAGCCAATCATTTAAATACCTCAAATAGGGCACTGTCAATTATACAGTGAACAACCCATGGTCCCCTTATCATGGGAAAGCAACACTACTCAGTTAGCTCATTGTAGAATTAGGGAAATAGCATTGATTTCCTTATTCTTTCCCATAACAGTCATCATTCCTTACTAAGCACAGGACCCAGACATATATTTTCATTTAGATTAGTAAAGAATTGTGTGAATTTTCCTGAAAGTTTCCTATGCAATTATTTCTCAGCATAGTCTTCGGAGGCAAGCGTCAACATTGTATTAATCTCATTCATCACCTGGTAATGTGATTCATATGTTAAATGGATTTGGCATTTATATTACTTATAATGGAATGAGATGAAATTGGACCTGTGATTTCACTAGCTGAGTGAACTTCTGAAGAGGAAACTCCCTCTTACCAATGCCAGGCAGCTCCTTCTCCCCAATTTACAGTCTTTGAGAGTTGCTTAAAGTAATGAGGAATTAGAGGAACTAACTAACAATAATAATAGTCAACATTTATATAGTGCTTACTATGTACCAGGTATTGTAGAAAGTATTTTATTATTTTCTTTAATCCTCACAACCCTGGGAGGTAGTTGCCATTATTATATCTCCATTTTACAGATGAGGAAACTGAGGCAATAGGAGTTCAGTGATTTGCCCAAAGTTACACAACTAGTAAGTATCTGAGGCTGGATCTGAACTCAAGACTTCCTGACTCCAGATCTCATGCTGTAGCCGCTGAGCCACCTAACTGACCCCTAACTATATATTATAGCTATATATTATATATTCCTAATCACTATATATAATATTTACATTTAAAACATATCATATAAATTTATATAAATGAATCATATGCAAATAAATTTAAAATAAAATCATCTTCATATTATCCTTTTTATTTTATTTTTTTAAATTCATCTGATTAATTTTTTTTTAAGGTTGCTACTAGTTGAAGTTTCTAAAGTCCCCACCCTGGGTATCTATGATCCTCCTGGGGCTTTCTTAGGGAAGACCTCCATTCTAACAGCCTCTGGGCACAGACTCTTGAAAGTTACATGTATCTCTGTCCATCCCTTCGGGGGCTGGGAATCTGATCTTATCTGCCTGTGCCTGAATTGGTTATGGGGGTAACTTCCTTTTCTATTGTCTGTAGGTAGAATTTTTTTGGTGGAAGTTTTGGAGTAGAAGAAATCAATTAGTGTAGTTTCTCATTGAATTTCTTGATCATTATTCGTTCTGGTGTGAATTTTGATCTTTTATTAGAGTACGTATGTGGGAGCCTGTCTCTGGTTAGGGCAGCAGTCTTGGCCAGAAGACTCTTTGATATCTCAAAACCCCTCTCTTCAGTGATGAAGGGAAGTAGGACTTTCCATGTGATCACTTGGAAACAAGAATGTCAGCTCTGAGAAAGTTCTGTGGGATTTTGTTTTTGTTGTCGTTTGGTCCTTTCAGTTGTATCTGACTCTTTGTGACACCATTTGGGGTTTTCTTGGCAAAGATACTTGAATGGTTTGCCTTTTTCTTCTCCAGCTCATTTTACAGATGGGAAAACTGAGGCAAAAAGGGTGAAGTGACCTGACCAGCTAGCAAGTGTCTGAGGCTGGATTTGAACTCAGGTTCTCCTGACTCCTGGGCCATCCCATAGTGCCACCTAGCTGCCCTGTTCTACAGGATGGCTCTCACCACACATACATTATCTCATTAGACCCTCACAATCACCTTGCAAGGCAATAAAGACTTATTGAATCAATCAATCAATCAATGAGTGTTGTAGGTCTTAGTAACCCCATTTTACAGATGAGGAAACCATAACTCAGAGAGCAATGACATTTACATACTTCTTTGAAGTTTGCAAAATACATATCTTTTTGTTGGCAAAACATCATCTTATTTGTACCACACAATGGCCCACTATGGTAAACACCAAAGACATCATCATCTCATTTTATAGGAGAGGTGACTAAGAGACAATTAGTGACCGCTGCAGGGCCACATGGCTAGTAAGTGGTAAAGTAGGCTTTCAATCCATATTTTAGTGACTCTAGGTTTAATACTCTGCAGTTAACTGCCTCTCCAAAAGCTTGTTTTGATTTGGGTTGTGTCTTGCACATCCATATCTTCCATAATATCCCTTCCCTTCTTGTTGCCCAGGATTTAGAAGATATTAGGTGGAGCAGTGAATAAAGCACGGGCCCTGGATTCAGGAGGACCTGAGTTCAAATCTGGCTTCAGACACTTGACAATTACTAGTTATGTGACCCTGGGCAAGTCACTTAACCCCCATTGCCCAGCAAAATAAAACAAAAGAAAAGAAAAAAAGAAGATATTAGGTGCTTGTTTAGTTCAGTGGTTCATGCATTTGGCATATTTGGTAGCACTTTATAAGGACATGAAAAATCAGGATTTCAAACACTTGGTTGATGAGAAGTCTTATTTTTTATTTTTTGTGGGGCAATGGGGGTTAAGTGACTTGCCCAGGGTCACACAGCTAGTAAGTGTCAAGTGTCTGAGGCCGGATTTGAACTCAGGTACTCCTGAATCCAGGGCTGGTGCTTTATCCACTGCACCACCTAGCCACCCCGAGAAGTCTTATTTTTTTTTTATATGGTTCATTTGGACATGTGTTTGTGTGTGTATTGCCAAGATACACATAGGCACGCCAATTTTATTTATTCATTTTTTAAATTTTTTTTTTTACTGAAGTATAATGCTAAACCCAAATCTAGACTGGAATGATTTCCCTTTCATTCTCTTTCCTTTCCCTAATATTGGTAATTATGGTTACCATCACCATCCTCATCATGCATCTCCTCCTTTTCTTTATTACCAGTGATATTTATCCAGCACTTTACGATTGGCAAAGTGCCTTACATACATTAGCCTGTACCTAGAATAATGCTCTAAACATATCGAATTTCTCAATCAATATTTGTTGATAGTAATAATAATTTTGGGAAACTTTTTTTTTGTGGGGGCAATGAGGGTTAAGTGACTTGCCCAGGGTCACACAGCTAGTAAGTGTTAAGTGTCTGAGGCCAGGTTTGAACTCTCAGGTCCTCCTGACTCCAGGGCCATTGCTCTATCCACTGCGCCACCTAACTGCCCCTGAGAGTTCTTCTTTTCAGAATTGCCCATGTTGATGAAATCACAGATCCTTTTTAAATTCATATATGTCCAGAGCTCTGCGGTAAGTGCTAGGGATACAAAAACAAAAGAAACAATCGCCTCGGCTTTCCAGGCATTTAAATTCTCCTGGTATTAAATAATAATTCCTATTTACCTGGAGTTTCACAAAGTGCTCCTGTCACAAGAACTCTTGGGAGGCATGCATTGTGAAGATTATCATCCCCATTTCACAGGTGATTACACTGACTTTCGGAGAGATCAAGTTATTTGTCCAAGGTCAGACAAGTAATAATTAGGTATATAAGCTAGGATTTTAACTCAGGTCTTATATGACTCCAAGCTCTTACCACTATATTACTTTGCTGCTATAGAGTCACATAGAGAATATTTTAGGTTCATTCATCTTGATTACTTTTTTTTTTTTGGTGGGGCAATAAGGGTTAAGTGACTTGCCCCGGGTCACACAGCTACTAAGTGTCAAGTGTCTGAGGCCAGAATTGAACTCAGGTCCTCCTGAATCCAGGCCCAGTGCTTTATTCACTGCACCACCTAGCTGCACACCTCTCCTTTACTTTTAATAAAAACCCTGTGGGGGCAGCTAGGTGGCACAGTGGATAAAGCAGTGGCCCTGGATTCAGGACGACCTGAGTTCAATTCTGGCCTCAGATACTTGACACTTAGTAGCTGTGTGATCCTGGGCAAGTCACTTAACCCTCATTGCCCCCCCCAAAAAAAAAAAAAACACCCAACAATAAAAAACAATAAAACCCTGCAATTGATCCCTGTGCAAAAGTAAAAGTAACTTCTTTTGTTAAATTGATCATTTCTCCAAGATGACGCTTTTTTCTATGAATTCTGGAAGACTTGATGCCAAACAGATCCTGGATCCTGCCCTGAAATTCCTATTGTAGCTTGTTTTATTAAGCACCTTAATTTACACAACTCTGTCCAGGCTACTTTTCACACAAGTACTTAAAGACTGGGGTTTCATCTTTTTGAATTAAATTGAACAAGCTCTACCTATGGTATATCATCTATGTAGGTGTTTATTAAATACTTCTGATAAATTATAATTGAAGGGGATTCTGTTTTAGCAAAGCTAAGCAACAACAACAAAAATATACAGAAGAAAGAAAAAATAGACCAGCAGACCAATTTATCCCAACATCTGTTATGTTTGGATCGACTGCTGAAACCACAGTGTGAATACAAATGGAGTTTTGGCTGGCGAACAGGCTCTTATTTCAGCTATGGTTTACCTCAAAACATTTTGAGGATGTACACTTTTTTCACCTTTTCTAAACATTTGGATGAATTCAAGCCCGAACACATTTGAAGGAAGAGAGGAAGGGATCAGTGGGGAGACAGAGAATGAAGATGTGGGAGAGAAAGGGAATAATTATACTACCATTATCCCAGCTTGCAATCTTGTACCTTTGATTCTTGCATCTCCTTCTCATTCTCCCTTCCTATATTCTATTAGTGATAAAACTCCACCAATTTTTATTTCCTAATATTTCTTGCATCCACTTTCTTCCCTTTTGGTCTACTACAATAATGAGTTAATCTCCTAACTGGATTATTGACCTCCAGTCTCTTGTCCTTCCCATCACCAGACTAATATTCCTATCAGAACAACTTGATAATGCTGTGGTTCTGCTTAAATGTCTTCAAAGGCTCCCCATTGTAAAAATCCAAATTTCTTAGTCTTGTATTCATGATCCTATATAAACTTGCCTCCATAGTGTGGCATTATAGAAAGAGTGCTGATTCTGGAGTATAAGGTTATTGTTTAGTCATTTCAGACATGTCTGGCTCTTTTTTACCCCATTTGGGATTTTCTTGGCAAAGATACTGAAGTGGTTTGCCATTTCCTTCTCCAGCTCATTTTTACAGATGAGGAAACTGAGGAAAATAGGGTTAAATGATGTGCCCAGGGTCAGGCAGCTAGTAAGAGTCTGAGGCTGGATTTGAACTCAGAAAGGTGAATCTTCTGACTCTAGGTCAGCACTCTGTCCACTATGGCGCCCCCTAGCTGTCCCTAATCTAAGGATCTAAATTCACATCACACCTCTGACACTTTGATTACAATGATCGTAGAATTATAGATCTAGAGATGGAAGGGACTTCAGGGACATAGTTCACCTTTCTCCATTTATAGATAAGGAAACTCATGTATGAGGCAGAGGTGGCCCCTGTGCTGTATGTGGTCTATGAGACTTCTGGGTGAGGCCAGAGTGAGATTCAAATATTTAACAAAATAAGTAAAGATACAATAAAATGTAAACAAAACTAACACATGGTTTTACAACTTAATATGTGACCCACAGGGACCTTCATGTAGTTTGGTGGCCCCCTTTCTATTTGAGTGACTTTCCCAAGGTCACACAGAGCTGGGGGCAGGTTTTGAACCCTCTTCCTACATCCAGAGTGAGTATTCTTTCCCTTGTACTTGGGGTAGATCATGTCATAACCTAGGAACTCAGTTTTCTTAACTCTGAGATTAGAGGGTTAGATCTGATGGCCTCTGAGGATTCTTACAGGTTCTAGATCTATGATCCATCTTTTCTAGCCTTATCTCCCAAACTTTGGAAACTGTCTGCTCCTGGTCAAATTCCTTGCCTTACCTTCCTCAAATATGTCTTGTATTTTAACACATGCATTCTTCATTCTGTCATTTCCTCCACCCCCAAATGCCTTCCCTTCTCTCCTCAGTTGTCCCACATCTTGAAGACTTCTCCATCTCTTTTATGCTGCCTAGCATAATGCCTTGCACATCGTATGTGTTCAGTAAATATTTGATTAACTGATTAAAAGCATCTGCTGTGGAAGAGATAGGCCTTGGAGAAGTGAATAGTGATTAGGCTGAACATATATAATTATTCAAGGAATATACTTAGCTATACAGTCACACACTTGCCAGTTGAATCTAATGAAAGAAAAAAAAAGGACATTTTTTTTTCCTCCCAGCAGACTAATGTGTTATGTATTCTTCAATTCAGTGACATTGGCTTCTAGGATGTTCCACCACCAAGACACTCCATTGCTCAGCTTCGGGCATGATTTTTTTTCTGATTGTTCCCTATGCCTAGAATCTTCTCCTTCCTCCATTCAGACTACTGACCTCCCTGGTTTCCATTTAAGTCCCATCCAAAATCCTATCTTCTATACAAAGTCTTCCTTAACCCCTTTTAATTACTTCCTATTTACCATGTCTATAGCTTGCTTTGGGGCAGCTAGGTGGCACAGTGGATAGAATGCCAGGACTGAAAACAGGAAGACTCATCTTCATGATTTCAAATTTGGCCTCAGACACTGAGTATCTGGGTGACCCTGGCCTAATCACTTCCCCCTGTCTGCTTTGATCCAAAAACATGACTGCTAGATCTTTATCCTAAAGACATCCAACAGAAGAGAAAAAGACCTCTTTGTACAAAAATATTTATAGCAGCTTTGTTGCGGCTAAGAATTGGAAATCAAAGGGACACCCATCAATTGTGAAATGACTAAACAAGCTGTGGTATATGATTATAATGGAATATTATTGTGCTGTAAGAAATGATGAGCAGGATGACTTCAGAAAAGCCTGAAAGACTTGTATGAAATGATGTATAGTGACATGAGCAGAACCAAGAGAACATTGTGCACAGAGACAGCAATACTGTTTAATGAAGAACATTGAATGACTTAGCTTTTCTCAGCAGTACAATGATCTAAGACAACCCCAAAGGACTAATGATCAAGAATGCTATCCGCCTCCAGAGAAAGAACTGCTATTGTTTGAATATAGACTGAAGAGTAGTATTTTTGACTTTCTTTCTTTCTTTTTTTCCCTTTTATTTGTACAAAATGACTAATATGACAATATTTTACATGATTGCTCATGCTATATCTAATTCTTTACCATGTCAGGGAGGGAGGGGGGAAGGAAGGGAGAGATAGAATATAGAACTCAGAACTTTAAATGAAAATGTTAAAAAATAATAAAATACACGCGTCTGGTGCGTTATGAGTATAACGATTAGTAAAATATTTTTCCTTGACCATAGGTGTCCTGAGCTATAACAAATTATATGAGGTACTTAGAGATTTCCATGGAAGAGAGAACACAGCCAATGATGCTGAAGGAATTAGGTTTAATCAATAACAACAAAACAAAACAAAAAAAAAACAGGAAAGCTCTTTATTTCAGGCAAGGGAAAGCACTTCTTCAGACACTGAAAGGAACATGGAAAAGGGGCAAAGAAACTGGTTCCCTACCTCTCTTATCAAAGGCAGGAAGATGCCAATTAACTAGGAAGCTAGGTGATTTTAGCTTGGAAATTTAAGACATATATGTAAGAGATTGGAGATATAGGGTATTCAGAGAAGGGAACCAGGAAAAAAGAGGTGATATATCTAGAGTAGAGACATTCTCTTGGAAAAACCAGCGGGTCTGGGGACAGCTAGGTGGCGCAGTGGGTAGAGCAATGGCCCTGTATTCAGGAGGGCCTGAGTTCAAATATGGCTTCAGACACTTGACACTTATTAGCTGTGCAACCCTGGGAAAGTCACTTAACCTCTGTCTGCCTCAGTTTCCTCAACTATAAAATGGAGGGGATAATTATAAGACCTAGTTCCCAGAGTTGGTGTAAGGATCAAATGAAATAATATTGGGGGCAGCTAGGTGACACAGTGGATAAAGCACTGGCTCTGGATTCAGGAAGACCTGAGTTCAAATCAGGCCTCAGACACTTGACATTTACTAGCTGTGTGACCTTGGGCAAGTCACTTAACCCTCATTGCCTTGCACAAAAAAAAAATTAATTAATTAAAAAAAATAAAAGGAATCACCTAGCCCAAGCTCTTCTTTTACAGATAGAGAAACTGAGGCCCAAAGGGTGAAATAACTTGTCCAAAGTCATACAGGTAGTTAGGAGCAGAGTCTGGATGCAGACTCAGGTGCCCTGATCTCCAACCCTTTGGGTGCTGAAAAACTACAAGAATCAGCACTAATGGAGATTTCTAAGCCAGCATACTTGTAATACCTTGGTAATAGGCTTAATGCCTTAACTGAATTAATCCCAGAGCTATCTAAATTACCAAAATAAATAGCATTAAAAGCAAATTATATATCTGTACATCTATGCCTATTTTCTTTCTATATATTCACATACACATGTACAATTATTTTTTCTTTTTTTTCTTTTTTTTTTTTTGGTGGGGCAATGAGGGTTAAGTGACTTGCCCAGGGTCACACAGCTAGTAAATGTCAAGTGTCTGAGGCCAGATTTGAACTCAGATCCTCCTGAATCCAAGGCTGGTGCTATATCCACTGAGCCACCTAGCTGCCCCCAATTATTTTTTTTTATAGTAAACATTTTAATTTAAAATTTTGAGTTGCAAATTCTATTTCTCCTTCCCCTCCTCCCTTCCCTCCTCCCTGAGGCAATAAGCAATCACATATAGCATACACATAATTATTTATTGATCACAGAATAAGACAGATTTAGGCTGTCACCACAGTGACAGTGTAATACAATGGAAAGAACATGGGCTTTTTATTTCTTATCCTCTGGGTTCAAATTTTAGATCTACAACTTAGGAACAGAAGATTGTAGATCTAGAGTTAAGAGGAAATGTAGAGGTAATGAAAAACAACTCCTCTTCATTTTACAGATGAGGAAACTGAGCAGTAAGAGTTGAAAGGACTTACTACCTACCTGAATTTAGACAAACCACTTTAACCCTTTGGGCCACATAAGTGAGTTGGACTAGATAGTCTCTGGGGCCTCTCCTAGTTCTAAGTATATGATGAATGGTAACTGATATTTATGTAAGACTTTAAGTCAAGTGTTTACATACATCATTCCAGTCCTCTGTGATCTCACAGCTCTTTCCTCCAAGAAATGTCAGCTCACCCCATCCAGTCCTGCCAATACTGTGCAGTCCTGGTCTGTGTCCTCACATGAATTTGCCACAGGAGAATCTATGGACATCATTTCATTTAAACCTCACTACAACTCGATGGGATAGTTGGTACAGTCTATATTGCTGCCCTGGACCCTGAGGATTTCAGAGGTTAAGCAATTGCCTCAGGGTCATTAGTTATTAAGTACCAGGGACATTATTTGAAACCCCAATCTTCTAGATTGCAGGTCCAGTCTTTTAGCAAATATGGCAACCTGGTTCTCCAGAATTTTAGGATTATAGACAGAGAGAACTTTAGATATCATTGAGTCACCATCCTTCCCCACTCTCCCATTTTATAGGGGAGGAACCGAGGCTCAGAAAGGTTACATGATTTGCCAAGGATGACACAACTACTAAGTGGGAGAGGGGAGATTTGAACCCAAGTCTTCCTGATATTAAATCCAGTCTTCTAGCCATTCATTCCTCTGTAATTCCTTTCCGTAATCTAAAGACCAGATTACCTCTAACATCAATTTCAGACTTTAAATCTATGTTCTGTATCTGTATATTCCTAAGGTCCCTTTCTTTTTCTTTTTCTTTTTTTTTTAGTGAGGCAATTGGGGTTAAGTGACTTGCCCAGGGTCGCACAGCTAGTGTTAAGTGTCTGAAGCTGGATTTGAACTCAGGTCCTCCTGATTCCAGGGCCGGTGCTCTATCCACTGCGCCATCTAGCTGCCCACTAAGGTCCCTTTCTACTTCAAGTCTATGCTTTCTACAACTCCAGCTATCTCCCCAAATTTACAGCTGATTTTCACTTTCAAAATATCTTGGGCTTCATTCTATCCCTGTTTTTGTGCTAATCCATACAAAGTAAACACTTGGATAAGGCACCTGGCTGCTGGTTTGGAATATTACTTCCTCCTTCCTTTCCCTGCCAAACCCCAAACATGCAAACACAGTGGAAGAGAATAGGAAAGGAAGAAAGAAAAAAAACAAATTATCAAATAAATAAATAATGAATGAGAAAGAAAAGAGGAAAGAAAGAATGGAAAGAAAGAAAGAAGACAGAAAGGAAGAGAAAGAGGAGAAGGAGGAAAGGAAGTAGGAAAGAAAGAAAAGAAGAAGGGAAGGAAGTGAAGGGGAATGAAGAAAGGAGAGAAAAAGAAGGAAACAAAGGAATGAAGAAAGAAAAAAGAAAGGCAGGAAAATAAGGAAGGAAGAATGAAAGGGAGAAAGGCAAAAGGGAGGAAGGGAGGGGAAAGGAAGGAAGAAAAAAGAAAGAAAAGAAGAAAAATAGAAAGAAGGGAAGGAAGGAAGAAGGAAAGAAATGAAGGAATGAATAAAGGAAGAGAGGGAGGGAGGAAAGAAATAAGGAATAAAGGAGAAAGGGAAGGAGGGAGAGAGGGAGAAAACAGGGAAACAAAGAAAGGCAAAGAAAAAAACAACATTGTGTCTTTCACTAGTAGGTGAATGACCCAAGTTAATGATAGAGTATTGTGAATATAAAGGTAGTGACTCCCATAGTTAAAATGGTGTAGTCCAAAAGCTGACTTGAGGACATCGTTGCAAAGATAAAGTTTTGCTTTATTTCCATATGCAAATGGAATCTGACACTTACATTTCATTTTAATCACTTCATCTTAGTGGAATCCTTATTTGTCCAGGATAAGCTTTTTCATTTTGAAATCTAGATGGAAATCGGAACGTGGGCCAGAATCTGGGTGAGATAATGATGGTTTCTGTGGTAATTACAGAATTTAAAAACTTATCAAAAATGGGAACAGATGTGGATAATAGCACAATTCATTAATTTAGGAATACAGTTTCCAGATTTGGGAATTGTCATGAGAACTATTCATGCACATTCAATCCAAATTTAAAAATCAATACGGATGAATATCAGACTGCAAATATTTTACCTATAACTTGAAACAGGAAAAAATATTTACCCATTTCACCTTTGAGAAACCCAGGATGCTCCGAATGCTTATTAGGATGATACGAAGATCGTGCAGAGAACTCCTCTGAGCTACTTGGAATTCACAAGAAGATTAGTAGGAAAAAACTCTATCAAACAATACTGAAACCTGGCCATCTTTACCTTCTCTTTGAGGAAAGAAAAGACAAAAGAAAATGAAGAAGATAAAAACATCACAGGCCTATTGACTTGAAGCAAAATGGTTCCATTTAGGTCTTTAGATGAACCCTCTCTTTTTTTTATAGATGAGGAAACTGAGGCATGGAGAAGTTAGGTGACTGGCCCAAGGTCATTCAAGTAGTGCATAGCAGGCCCAGGCTTTGAAGTGAGATCTTTTGAGCCAAATCTGGGACTCTTTCTGTCACAATGCCCCTTTTCCTATAAGCAAATGTTCTATAATTTAACCAAATGATGAAGAGAAATAGACCAACCTTCTTATTGACTGTGAAAGCTTTTTGCTTATTTTCAAACTTTGAATGAGGCTCTTGTTGCTATTTTATTGTGAGATAAGGGATACTAAAAGGGCGTGAGCCAGAGGAATATGGCATTCCATTAAATGATTGGATGGGAGCCCGCTCAGAATAGAAAGCTTCTGTTCTAAGGAGATCAGGTCACTGTGGCCTGCTTCTGGCTTCTTTCCTTTCCAGTCCACCCCTTATTCAGCTGCCAAACTGATGTCACTCTCCTGCTCAAGGGGCATCAATGACTCCTATTTCCTCATGGATAAATTATGAAGTCCTTTGTTTGGCATTTCATGACAGCCACAATAAAATAGCAGTCTTCCTTTCCAGACTAATTCCACTTACGCCTCCTTTTATATTCTATGATCTAGCAGACTGGATTACTCTGTACCCTTTGTTGTTGTTGTTGTTTTGTTTTTGGAGGGCAATGGGGGTTAAATCACTTGCCCAGGGTCATACAGCTAGTAAGTAAGTGTCGAGCGTTTGATCGGATTTGAACTCAGGTCCTTCTGAATCCAGGGCCAGTACTCTATCCACTGAGCCACCTAGCTGCCCCCTCTGTACCCTTTCTATAACAAACAACAACAACAACAACATTATGTTGCTCATCACCATGCTTTTGCAAAGGCTGTGCCTCATACCTGGAATTCAGTCCCTCCTCATTTTTGGTGCATGGAATGACTTAGCTTCTTTCAAAACTTAGCTTGACTGTCACCTTTCATATAAGGCCTTTCTTGATTCCTACCTTGTCTTCCCTCCCAACAAAATTGGTCTGTATTTCCTTTATATAGATTTAGTTTTAATTTCTATGTGTACATAAATCAATCAATAAGCATTTATTAAGCATCTACTATGTACCAGGTATTGCATTAGAAATAGAAAGAAAAGTGTGAAACAATTCCTGCCCTCAAGATGTTTACATTCTATTAGGAGAAACAATATATATCCATGTTGTCAACTGGACCGAACCAGCCTCTAACCTGTGGATGGCCAGAACTGAACAAAGGAGACTAGAGACAGGAGAATCAGGAATCAAACGGAAGTTTAATTTCAAACTAAGGGAAATAGCTTGCAAGCAAGAAGGCAAATTAGACACGTGCTGGGGCCCTGCCCCTAGTGGGTGGACCAGAGGCAGTGGGGGCAATTCTCAATACACAGTGAGCTGTAGCCCTGACAATGAAGGGCAATAGCCACAATGAGACAAGTTGGATTCATAGAAGGGCTTCATGACCGGAACATGGATACGGCAGGTGCTTGTTCAAGTTCTGAGAACACCTGGTGCTGGTCAAAGCAATACAGTAATTACATGAAACAATTCTGGGATTTTGCTGTGG
Source organism: Dromiciops gliroides (assembly GCF_019393635.1). Classification (NCBI taxonomy): domain Eukaryota; kingdom Metazoa; phylum Chordata; class Mammalia; order Microbiotheria; family Microbiotheriidae; genus Dromiciops; species Dromiciops gliroides. The sequence goes on along the minus strand of NC_057865.1, from coordinate 268,359,852 downwards.
CTGACATTGTCTAGAGGGTGAACGCAAAGGATGGTTGTTATACAAGCTTGCTTGCTGGGCCTTAGCTTTGGAAAACAGGGGGTCTCAACATCTTGACAGTGTATATAGATAACTTTTGTGTGTATGTATCCACATACATAAGTGACTTATGCATGTGTGTATGTATGTGTATATATACACACATATGTGTATACTTATACCCACACATAAAATATATATATCTATGTATGCACACACAAACACACATATATACATGCACACACATGTGTATACATATAGGTCTACGCATGTGTATAGATACATATGGATACACATATATACCTATACATATAGGTCTATGCACGTGTATAGATACATATGGACACACATATATACCTATACATATAAGATGCATACCTATGTATACATGTGGATATATACATACAGATGTATATAATATGCATGTACACATTGCATGTACATATACATATAATACATATATACATACATCTCCAGGGCTGGAGTTAAGAAGACTCATTTTCCTGAGTTCCAATCTGGCCTCACACACTTACTAGTCATATGACCTTATGGAAGTTATTTAACTCTGTTTGACTCAGTTTCTTCATCTGTAAAATGAGCTGGAAAAGGAAATAGTATACCACTCCAGTGTTTTTCCCAAAAGGGGTCGTGAAGAAGCAGACACAACTGAAAATGAATGGTATATATCAGTGTGTGCATATATTTATATTCACATACCTATACAATGTCTATCGACACAAGTGTGTCTATATCCCTAAACATATGCACGTGTATGTATATAGGTATATATGTGCACACACACATATATGTGTGGGTAATCAATATAACACTCATGCATATGCACAGGTATACATGCACATATGCAATGTCTATGTAGACATACATATTTTATATATGTTTATATTTTTTATGGTCATATTGTCTTCTTGGTAGACTTTAAAGTTTTGAGGGCCAAGACCATTTCATTTTTTGTGTTGGTATCTTTGTCAATTTGCCTTATCTCAAGATGGTAGCCTTCCTGACTCCAAGTCCAGAGCTCTACCCATTACACTGCACTCCCTCTCTTTTACTTATGGAATGAAAGAAAACAGAAGAGGGGAGGGCAGGACACTCTAATATTATTGCATTTAGTCTGTGGCTCCAAACAGTTTAATCAACACACTGGAATCTTGTTCTCATAGAGGCAGAAAGGAGCCAATACAGGGGGTTTTCCCTTGAAATCAAGTAGGCCTATCCTTGAACTCAATCAAGGACACACACAAACACCCAATGGAGATAAGCGGCACCAGATCGAACTGAGTGTGCTCCAGGACCACCACCCTACATTCCAGTCCTCCTAAACACCTAGATGAAGTAATCCAGGAGAAGACCACCTGGAACCGCCCATCAGCAGACTGCTTAGACCCATCAGGACAAAGTTGACACCCTCACAAGGGATTCCTCCTACCCCAGCGCAACACAGGAAGACCACCAGCCCCTCACCCAATAAGAGACTCTTACCTACCCCATCTAAACCCTATAAAATGGTGCTCCTCGAGCTAGTCGGGGAGGAAAGCATTTTGTTCAGGCAAAACCTTCCTCCCGGCTGGTTTCTCTTATACCCCAATAAACCTGTTCATTTATTCCTAATTAGGTCTTATAATTCTTTACAGAGGAATCCTAAGGACCCACGTGTTTTCTCCTATCGGTTTCTCCCCCATATCAGTATGAAGCATTGACCTATAATTCACTGTCCAAGTTACCTGTGATGCATGATATGAAGAGTTGTGAAAAAATCCCCCTGAATCTTCATCTTTTTCCTTCCTCCTCAAAAAGTCCCTAGATGGTCTTGTAGAAATTCTTGCTATTCCATTATTAGATACATCCCTTTGGGTTAAGGCATTGTCTTCAAAAGTCCCTTATTTATATGCAAGTAGCCCTGAAGGGGAGCTATAAGAAATTCTTATTAGCCATTCTTGCCTTAGGTTGAATTAATTAATCAGAATGCTTTCTAACCTCAGGAATGGAATTCAGGACAGGTAAGTTTTAATTAGGAAAGGTAATTCCCTGGAAATTATCGCTGTTGGGAGGAGGAGGGAGAATGAAAAAGGAGATAATGATAGCTCATATTTATCTAGCACTTTATGGTTTGAAAAGCACTTTACATATATTATATCATTTGAACCTCACAATCATCTTTGTGAGGTGTTATTATTATGCCCATTTTAGAGATACAGAAACTGAGAGTGATTAAGTTACTTATTCAGGTTCACAAAGCAGCTTATTATAACTAATATTTATATAGTGTTAACCTGAAAATTAATGAAACAATATAACAGAATTAAGATCTTTAATCAGGGCAGAGAAGTTATAACTTGGAGCATCACAAAGCAGATGCTAGGAATACCCAAAGATGGGAACTGGGTACAGGGTTCATATGGGGTAACAGAACAGAGAGAGCTATGAGACCACCCTTGGGAACAGTAAGTTTCTCACAGTTTCATAAGGTAAGTTGTTTTACATAACAAAGCAAACTTACATGAAGAAAGCTTGGGAATCTCTAGAGGGGAGAGTTTGGGAGAACTGCAAAATAATCAGAAGCTAGAATTGACAAAGTCTAGTCAGCCCCCAGCAATTCATCGGCCTGGGAATGGAAAATAGGTGAGGGTCAGTCAGCATTTTAATATTTGCAAAACACTTTGTTTATATTATCTCACTTTTTTTTTTAGGTGAAGCAATTGGGGTTAAGTGACTTGCCCAGGATCACACAGCTAGTAAGTGTTAAGTGTCTGAGGCCTGATTTGAACTAAGGTCCTCCTGAATCCAGGGCCAGTGCTCTATCCACTGCACCACCTAGCTGCCCCTATTATCTCACTTTTATACTCATAGACACCTTATGAGATGCATACTATTGTCATGGGGTGCAGAGCACCCCAGAAGTTCTCTGGAGCACATCAAGGAAGCTTCTCCTTGAGAAACTAAACCAGAGGACAGATAAGGCCTAGAGAGATAAACTGAACCAAATAGGACTGAGCTAGCTTGGGATTCCTACCCTTCATTCTGGTCTCCCTTACCCTGGGGAGATAAATTTGGGTGTGGCTTCGGCCTTTGTGTTCTGAAGAGGGATCTGTAGCCACCCCTCACCCAGTTCCTCTAGTCACTACCTGTGGGGGATGGTCCTCCACTCCTCACCCAATTCCCCCAGCTACCACCAGTGGAGGATGGTCCACCTTCACTAAAAAGTACCTACCAGCCTCCTGTTCGAGGAGATTTGGTACCTCTGAGCCATGTGCTTTGTGCCTGTCTCCCCATGAGAAGTCCAAGGATTTCTTTCATGGTTTCCCTCCCCCTACCCTTCCTGTCCCTTGGCCCTAAATAAACTACCACCTTATTCTAACTACTTTTGTGTGCAAGAGGGTGTAATTCTTTAAAGAGGAATTCCTAAGAACCCCAACCCCTGATCCAACCCATACCCCATTTCCCCCATTACACTATGATCATTCTCATTTTATAGAGAAGAAAACTGAGGCTTAAAGAAGTCAAATAACTAGCTCAGGGTTACACAGCTAGTAAGTGTTTGAGGTAGGATTAGAACTCAGATTTTTCTGACTCCCAGCCTTGTATCCATTGTGTTACCCAATTAAGACTTGAGGTTAACCAACACCAGTCAACAAATAAATACTTATTAAATGCCTACTAAGTGCCAGGCACTGTCTTAAGTGCTAGGGATGCAAGAAGAGTCAAAAGACAGCTCCTGCCCTCAAGGAGCTTATAACCTAATGGGAGAAGACAACATGCAAACAAATATACACAAAGCAAGCTTTATACAGGACAAATTGGGAATAATTAAAAGACAGAAGGCACTGAAATTAAGAGGGGTTGGGGAAGGCTTCTTGTAGAAGGTGGGATTTTAGTTGGGATTTCAAGGAAACCAGAGAGGTCAGTAGTCAGAGTGGAGGAGCAAGAGCATTCCAGACATGAGAGACCACCAAAGAAAGTGTCCAGAGCTGAGAGATAGACTTTTGTTAAACCCCAGCCTTAGGAAGAGATGAAAGCAGTAACAAGAGAAACAGTATTGACATTGACTTGGGGCTTATGATATATAGAGAAATTAAGGGACTATTAAAGTTTTGCTTGGGCAACTATATAGCAGGATGGACCCATCCAAGAAGTAAGGGGAGATAAAACTCTATAGCAGGAAAGACAATTAGGTGTGGCTACCACCTGAGTTAGGAGACAGAGATAACTCCAGGGGTCAATACTATCATTCCAAAAGAAAAATCCCCACGACTCTCAGGAATCTTTCCCCACCTATCCCTAAAAGGAACTTTCCATTGTCAGGTGGTCACCCCATCTATCCACTATAAAAGCTTTGGCCTTTCTTCTGTTCAAGGAGAAAGATGTCTCTAAGTCATCTCCTTCTCTTGAGATGACGCCTTTGACTTCCCTCTAAGTCACTTTCTCTAGCACCCAAATAAAGGACCATTTAAATGCTAATTGTACTGTGTGCTAGAGTGTAATTCTTTACAAAGTAATACCTAAGGACCACCACCACCTATTTCTCCCATCGCAACATGATGGATGGAGGTCTAGTCTTGGATTTGGAACTACTTGCTTCTACCCCGGCAATTAGTTTTGGTGCAGAATTTGGCAAGTCATTAGTATCTTGGGCAGCTCTTTATATCTTGTAGTCTAGTCACTGATCTTCCTTTGTAGATGGATGGGATTCTCTAGGCAATGTAATCACAGATTTATTCACCTATTCCCCCTCCCCCATCAAAAATAGATGGATGGGTAGATAGATAGATAGAAAAGTAGGTAGATTGGCAAACTGGAATTTATATAGTGCTGTAAATTTTGCCAAGTGTTAATATACAATATGTCACTCAAGCCTTAAAACAACCCTGTGGGAAAACAAAAAACAAACAAAAACCAAGCCTATAACTTAGGCACAATTATTTACATTTTACAGGGGAGGAAATTGAGGTTGAAACTGTAGTGGGATGCAGGATCCCAAGAAACCTAAAGACATTAACCCCCCAAGGAATCCTTGAACTTTCCTAAGGGAAAAACAGCTCTGCCTCCCATCTCAGGAATGGATGTGGCTGAACACAAAGACCCTGGTCTGCAAGGAACAAAGATGATATATTAATATGGATGGATAATATTCAAACTCCAGGCACTCTCTTCCCAGTTGTTTTGACACATACAAACATACAAAAAGACCAGCTCTTCTGTTACTCAGTAAGACAGTCCCCATAGTGATTCTGTCTCCTGGCCATATATTCCTCTTTCCTAATTAATCTTTTTATTTTACAAGAGTCTTGGTGAGCCTTCAATTCTTTGGGTGGGCTATACCCCTGATCCAGGTCACAAGTCCCCTCAAGACAAACCAATTAAGCGGCCTACCCAAGCATCACATAGCCAGTAAGTGGCAGAAGTATGATTTGAAACCACATCTTTCTGACTCCAGGTCTAACATTCTACCCATTCTCATAGTATTTATTTTTCTAGGGTAGAGGGGAATTGAGAATAGAGGAGTCATTTCTGGACTGAAGAATATGGAGGCAGGTCTGAATGCTCAGTTACGTTAATTGAGAAACACTGGAACTGTCCAGTTTCTGATTTTCTGTGATCCTAAGGGATATGGGACTGATGAGGACAAATCAGAAAAAAAAAATACACATGATACACATTAAAGCTTAATCTACATCATTAACATTTTCTCCATCGGTTTCTTAATCTAGATAATCAACAAAACAATACATCGAGTCATGATTTGTAGTATTTGCCAATATGTGCAAATGCTCACACTGAAGTTCTATCAGCTCTCTCAAATACTTAGGAATTGGCTCTAGTGCATCTCTGGTGTCAGAAATTATGGGTAATTAATAGGACTTTTTCTTTTCCTGAGGCAAGAAGGCATGGTTTTAGTCCATGTCAAGATTAGATAGAGTGTTCCATCAAACCAGGGTTCATCCCAATGCAGTTAAAGAAAAACAAGGGGGAAAAAGTAGTAAATCTCCAGGAAGCTAGTATATTATCTACCAAGACAAACACAGTAGTAGCAAGGGAAGAAGGAGGTATGAACAAGATGGTGGCTTATTACAAGTGTCTTCATAGTATCATACACCCACAGAATGTCAGAGCTGGAAGGCACTTCAGCAGCTATTAAGTCCCACCCCCATCTGAATGGGAATCCCTTTTACAATATCCCAGCAAGTGGTTACTTGGCTCTTTCTTGAAGTAGACAGCTAATATGGAAAGCACCTTGACTCTGTAGTAAGAAGATGTGGGTTCTAATATGATCATCTGATATTGACTATCAGTGTGACCTTGGAAAAATCACTTGGACTCTAATTCTCTCATTTTGCAAATGAAAGAATCATTCAGATGTCTCTGTAGTTCTTTTCAGCACCCTATAGACTTGCAGAGTTTGGAAGGACCTACCTTCTACATCCCTTTTGGATTATTCAATTTTTAGAAAGTTTTTTTTTTTCATACATTGAATCTAAACCTCTCTTTCCAGGCAACTTTTGCTTGCTGTTCTTAGTTCTGATCTGTACATGGGGCAGAATAAGTTTTCTACATGACAGCTCTTCAAGAAGAAATTAAAAAAAATAAACTTATTAAATTAAAGCTACCTTAAAGTAGAATGGATTGACTCCTCAGGTAGATGGTTCCTTCTCACTAGAGATATTTAAGAAAAAAGGCACATGAAGAATTGCTACATATATTAGAGATAATTCTTTTTTTTTCTCCCAGATATGAGTTGGACTAGATTGCCTCCAAGATTTCATCCAGTTCTGAAATTCTATAAATCTTGAAGTCATCTGAATTCTGAAATCCTTGAAGTCAGAGCTTATGTCCTCCCTAAGTCTTTTAGTCTCTAGTATAAACATCTTTGTTTCACAGGACAAGAAGAATGTAAGATGGTAGATCCATTACTAGAAAAGACCTCAAGCCATCTGCTATAACTCCTGATTTACAGATGAGGAACCTGAGACCTGGAGAGGTGAAATAGCACCTATGACCCAGTAGATTCTTCTTTTTTTTTTTCACGAGGCAATTGGGGCTAAGTGACTTGCCCAGGGTCACACAGCTAGTAAGTGTCAAGTGTCTGAAGTTGGATTTGAACTCAGGTACTCCTGAATCCAGGGCCGGTGCTTTATTCACTGTGCCATCTAGCTGCCCCCGACCCAGTAGATTCTTAATGTTTATTCATTTACTGTTTGGTTAAACTGATACTCATAGAGTACCATGGTCTCAGTCTAATCACCCTTTTCCTGAAGCTCTCAAGCTTATCAGTGTCTTTCCTAAAATGTATTTCCTAAGACTGAATTTCCTACATAGTCAAACCAAGGTAAAGGACAGTGGGATTTCACCTCCTTGGTTGGGGCATTGTGCCTCTCTCTGTAGCTTCTGACCATCTTAGCCTCTTTGGCTGACATATCTGTATTCCTACTGCTGAATCTTTGAGCCAAAGGGTTGACCTTTACATTTATCTGTATTTAATTTCTTCTAATTAGATTTGGCTTATTTTTCTAATCTGTCTCTTTCATTTCATGTGTTAGCTAACCCTCCCAGCTTCATGGTAGCTCTAACTCCAAGAAGCATGCCAACTCTATTCTAGCCCAAATTAATGACAAAATAATGATAAAAAATTGCTGAGCAGGAAAGGACCAAGGCCAGATCACAAGGCATGCCATTGAAAATGTCTCTCCATTGTTGACTTCCCTCTTCCCAGAAAAGGGTTCTTTTAGGGCAGTGTGTTATTTATATCCTCTCCTCGCTCTACACTAGAGCAAATACTAATTAAGATGCTATAGGAGAGGATGGACTGGTGTTCACCTCTTTCCCACAAGTGGGCTATAGGGAACTGGACCCATTGCCCATTTTGCTCGCTTTTCACAGACATGACCTCTTGGTCTGATTTCTGTTTTCTGAGAGATAATTATTTCACAAACTCAACCTTCACTAACCAGATATGTAGGCAGATTTCTTTGTCCTAAGCTCTGCTCCCTACATTTCATTCTCTTTTCTGAGTCATTTTGGGAATTATAGTGGCTCCTGGCTAACCCAGCTGTTCCCAGAATTGGTGTACTTTGCACATCCACCCCTAAGTGATTTTTTTTCAACTATTAAAAAACCCATCAAAGCTGAAATATCACCTATGAGAAATTTGCCAGCATTCCAAGCACCCTACCCTTCCCAGATTTTATTTGTTAAAGTTCTCAAAAAAAGGAAGTTGGATATTTTAAAACTATGCAGCTATAAATATTTTAAAGGCATGGTCTATTTAACATGCTATTTGAGGTTCAATTAAATGAAAACAGGTCTAATATGAAGTAGGAAATATCTGAAATACTTTTGGCACTACTTAACACTTATTCTTTAAAATAAAAACCTTCAGGAGGAGAAGAATGAGAAGAGAGGTAATTGGTTTTACAAAAGGAAATTTCATCAAGACAGACATATCTGAAGTGAAGATTCCCCCCCCCCTATATTCCCCTTAACATCAGAGTGAGCAAATATAGGAAAAACAGGTGAAGGAGTTGAGGGAGGGAAGGAACAAACATTTGTTAAGTGTCAAGCACTGTACTAAGCACTTTACAAATATTATCCAATCTGATCTTCACAACAGTCATGGGAGGTATGTGTTATTTTTCTCATTTTATAGTTAAGGAAACTGAGGCAGACAGACATTAAATGACTTTCCCAGGGTCATACTGCTAGTAATTATCTGAGGGAGGATTTGAACTCAGTTCTTCCTGACTCTCTCTACTATGCCACGCAGTTGCTACCAAGGCATTTAATAGGGAACTAATTAGAAGATTCACATGGTGACTGAAAATGATTCTTCAAGCTCAGGTCTCTATAACATTCAATCCAGGCCCAGATTGACCAGTTCAGTGCCCATGCCGTGAGCATCCATTAAGTACTTTGCAAGGGCTCTCTAGTACCACCCTGTATTCAAGCATCAGCATCATCCTAGATTTTCAATAAGGTGCTGCTATACCATACACAGTCAAGGAGAGTTTGAACATCAACTGGTTGTTTTAATAAGGGTCATACTAAGTAGATAATTGTCATAGGCCCCTACCAGTATATTTACTTTTAGTAGTCAGCCAGTTGACACAATAAGCTCAAAACAAAGGTATTTACTGGAATAACATAGCATGAAAAGGCACCTCCATAAATCTGATGTGCCTATACCTACATACTGTGTCAGTGAGAAGAATGGGTACACATCAAGACGATACCATCAGGGAGGAACATATGGCCTAGACAATTTAACAACACACCTCTGCACTTCTAGCACCATAAGCTTCAGACCTATCCTCTCCTGCATCCCATATTGTGTTTTCATGCAACTTGGGGTGCAACATCTATTCTGGGAAGGTCATATTTTTTTATTACCTTGGCCTATTATTTTCTATGGCTCAACTTTCTGCTGACAAGAATGATGCTCTTTATTAAATTTCTACTGGTTGTGACTCTTCCCCTTGTTTGGCCATTGCTAATGTGGTGGTCAACTTTATGCTGACATGAGAGTGCTATTCTCTATTAACTTTCTAGTGGACTTGATACTCCATTCTGATTGGCCATTACTGATGTGATAGGGACAGATGAGATAAATGCCCTCTCCACAGTCAGCTACACTCTGTAAGAAGCACATGGGAAAAGGAAAAGAATGACTCCCTCTGAAGAATTGGATTCTTCCTTTGTATTTGACTTTCTTCTTAACTGACACAGATTGGGGCATCTAGGTGGTGCAGTGGATAAAGCACTGGCCTTGGAGTCAGGAGGACCTGAGTTCAAATCCAGCCTCAGACACTTGACACTTACTAGCTGTGTGACCCTGGGCAAGTCACTTAACCTCAATTGCCGCACCAAAAAAAAAACCCCCAAAAAACCTGACACAGATGACTTCTGAAAGACTATGTCTGTGGAGTCAGAAAGCTTGCTTTATAAAGGACAAGAAAAATGTTTCTGATACTTCAAGTAGCTGATGTCCAGCCACCCTAAAATTCCATTGAATTGGTGACAGAACTTAATTTCTCCTACAGGATCAGTAAGAATAACACTTCTATTAGCTTCTTTTACAAGATATTGATGGGTCACTCTCAGTTTTACACCTTTTATGAGTGAATAGGGCAGTTAGGTGACACATTGGATAGAGTGCTGGCCTTGGAGTCAGGAGGACCTGAGTTTAAATCTGGTCTCAGACATTTACTAGCAGTATGATCCTGGGAGAGTCACTTAACTCTGTTTGCCTCAGTTTTCTCATCTGTAAAATGAACTGGAGAAGGAAATGGCGAGACTGTATTAGTATCTTTGCCAAGAAAACACCAAATGGGGTCAAAAAGAGTTGGACATGACTGAAAATGACCAAACAACAACAATATCAACAAAATGGGTAAATAGGCCAATAAGAGTATGAGTTATCAAAAGAATGATGCCTTTGGAGGAAGGTGAAAATTCAGGTGCCATAAATGTAAAAAGGGGAAAACCTGAACATCCTGTGGCTTTTTACAATTAGTTCAGTAATTAGTAAAATTGACTTGGAAGTATAATTGAACAGTATTCTCTGATCTACTCCCACATCATACAAAATTAATACAAGGTAATTGATAAGACACCTTTATAAGACTTAAGAACTCTGATTCAGTGACCAACCACAGCTCCCAAGGACCAGGATGCAGCATGCTACCCAACTCCTGACAGACAGGAGAATGATGAAGAATGTTTACTTTTGGACACTGCCAATGAAGATTTTTTTTTTGCTTGATTGTCCTTATTTGTTATAAAAGTTTTTTGTTTTTTCCTTTTTTGGGGGAGGGAGTTAGGAGAAAGAAAATCAATTCTTGTTAATAGAAAAAAAATAAAAGTTCAGACAAAAACAAAGTAATTGAGAATCAGCTTGGATAGAGGATGGTAGATAGAGAGCTCTCATAGGGATCAAGATGACCTAATTTCTTTTTTTTTCTTTTTCTTTTTTTGTGTGAGGCAATTGGGGCTAAGTGACTTGCCCAGGGTCACACAGCTAGTAAGTGTTAAGTGTCTGAGGCTGGATTTGAACTCAGGTCCTCCTGACTCCGGGGCCGGTGCTCTATATACTGCACCACCTACCTGCCCCCAAGATGACCTAGTTTCAAAATTTTCCACTAACTTATACTAGTTTTGTGACCCTGGGAAAGTCACTTACCTTCTCAGTTTCCTCATCGGGCCATTTTCTATATTGATGATACCACCAATCCATCCCTAAAAGGGTACATGAAGGGGAGAGCACAATATTGAAGAACGAGTAACAGGAAAAGCCTCTTGGGGGAGGTGGTATTGATGCTGCCCTTGAAGATATCTGCAAGTTCCAAGAGGCTGAGGTAAGGAGAGGACCCATTCCAAACAGAGGGGCAGATTATACAAAGGATGGAGACAGAAGATGGAATGTTGTGGGTGGGGAAGAGCAATAGGCATGTTAGCTCTGGAAGGCATGAAGGGGAATAATGTAGAATCAGCCTACAAAAGTAGGTTGGAGTGAGACCTTGCTAAATGGAGGGGTTTGTATTGTATCCCAGCCTAGAGAGTGGGTCTGGCTGCCTGGGGCCTCTTGGATGGGTGCCTGGGTGGTGATCCTGGGCCTGCTACAAATAAGAGATAGCCCTGCAAAATGAACTCCATCAGCTTTTCGGTTTTGTCAGGGGCTGTTCATGAATTTAATCAAGGCAGAGAACCTGACTAAATGTTTTGGGGGCCATGTAATCATTTCAGTACTTTTTAAAAGTACTTTTTTAACTGTGGGAAAGCACCTACATGATCCGGTCTGTGGGTCTGTGCACATCTATAAAATGTTTATACATTCCAGGTTTATACATTCCAGTACTATGGAACTGATTGAGATTGTCTCTGCTGCTGGCCCAGCAGGAAGGGGGTGGGAGGCTCCCTTCCTCTCTCTTTTTGGTGGTGGCAGCAGCTACAACACTCCTCTGAGACCGAGTCTTTGCAGAAGGTAAATGCTTATTGACTGAACAACTATCAATGTGCCCAGTTTGGCTAACAGTTCTATATTCTGATGGATCTGTGATTCCATCAGCATGGGGTACTGACTCCAACAGTACAGATCTCAGCTTATTTATGCCTGCCCACTTTGTACAACTCAGATGATTCACATTAAATAGAATGTACCTTTAAAATTGTGTAGCTGCATATATGTTACCAACTGGTCGGCAACTCTTGGAGAGCTGTCCAGGCACTGAAATGTTGGTGACTCACCTAAAGTCACATAGCTAGAATGTGTCAGAGGCAGGATTTGAATCCAAGTCTGCATTGAAAATGCTAAATAAATGCTCTGTCTCTGTCTATCCCTCTCTAGTTATGTATCTATCTGTCCATCTGTCCAGCCATCCACCCATCCGTCTATCTACTACCCATTTGTTTTGTCCTCTTTCTTGCTCCCCCTTTCCTTCCTCCTTTCCTCCCTCCATCTCTCCCTCCCTCTCTCTCTTCCCTTCTCCCTCCCACCCTGCCTCCATCTACCCATCTCTCTCTATCTATCCATTTGTCTTTCCCTCTATTTATTTGTCCTTCTCCCTCCTTACCTTCTTCTATCCATATATCCATTCACTCATTAATATATCGTCTATCTATCTATCCATCTATCTATCTATCTATCTATCTATCTATCTATCTATCTATCTATCTATCTATCTATCTATCTATCTATCTATTCACCCACCCACCCACCTATCTTACGGTTTCCAAACTGAGCTCTCTGTTCACAATTCTGTGCTACCACTGACATATTTCCTATATTGAACACACTCCTAGAATTATATTATCTTAGAAGAGGTGTTAGGGGTCTTCCAGTCCCACTGCCCCTGCACTGCAGAAATCCTATCTACAGCATGCTTCATTGAGGACCCTTACTGCTTTTTCGAGTGGCTGTATGTGACAATCTGTGATGCGAAGTTCACTACCTGGTAAAATAAGTCCTTCCACTTGTGCACAGTTGTAATTATACTTTTTAGAAAGTTTCTCATCAAATTGAGCTGATAATTTCCTTACTGTGTCTTCTAACTACTTGTCTACCTCTTACCTTCCAGAGCTTTACAAAGCAATCCAATTCTTGCTTCCACCTGACAGGTAATCAAATATTTGAGGGCAATCCACTATGCCTTCTTTGAGTCTTCTCTTCTCCAGGCAAAGCAGCCCCGGGTCCTTTCATTGTTCTCACTGTGACCTAGTTTCCAGGCCTTTACCCACCTGGTTCTCTTTTGGATGAGATCCAGATTGTCACATACAGCCACTAGAAGCCAACCCTGCACTCCAGATGGGCTCTGACCAGGGCAGGAGACAGAAGAGGGAGGACTTCCTGTGATCTGAACAATATACTTCTATTAATATCAACTAAGAGCCCATTAGTTTTTTGAGCAGTCACATAACACTATGCACTCATGTCAAATCCTGTCTTTTTATAGACCTGGACTAAGACTTTATTCATATAGGGAGTTCCTGGTAAGGAAAGTCCCTTTACCAATGCATTTGTGCAATTTATAGTCTTAGAAAAGTACCTGGGAGGACTGAGAGGTTAAGCAGCAAGTATGAGTGAGAGATGGGACTTGAACCCAGGTCTTCCTGACTTATGAAACCAGCTTTCTATCCTCTATAACACAATACTTTCTTTTGAGCTCATATTCACTGCAATCTTTTCACTAGACATGTCTGCCAAGTCAAGTTTCATATTGTTGCTGTTCAGTCATTTCCATCATGTCTTACTGTCATGATCCTTTTTGGGGTTTTCTTGGCAAAGATACTGGAGCAATTTGCCATTTCTTTCTCCTATTCATTTTGCAGACAAGGAAACTGAGGCAAACAGGGTTAAGTGACTTGCTCAGGGTCACACAGCTAGTAAGTGTCAGAGACCAGTTTGGAACCCAGGTCTTCCTGATTCAGAACCCAACACTCTATCCACTGAGCCAATATACTATCTTTATCCATTCTCCCCCACCGCCCCCCACCCCCCGCCAGCATAAATGGAGAACTTAACACGTATTTCTGTAAGTTTTATCTTCTTGGTTCCTACGAAGCCATTATGATCAATTGAGATTATTTTGAATTTCCATTCTGTCATGTATTGCAGGACCCATCTGTACCAGATGTTTCACCAGACATGAGATATAGACCAGAGTAATTTCCTTCAGGAGACAGTGGTTTTCTCATCACTGAAAGTCTTTAAGTGGACACTGAGGGACAACTTGCCTGTTACTTTTGGGTATGAATTAAATAATATATATTCTTCATGGTATCTACAAACTCTGAGATTCTGAGATGATCTGTCTCTGTCTCTCTGTCTCTCCATCTCTTCCTGTCTCTTTCTCTATCTGTCTCTATGTCTTTTTGTCTCTTTCTCCTCCTCTCTCTTTCTCTGTTTCTGTCTCTGTGTCTGTCTCTTTCTCCTCCTCTGCATCTGTGTCTTTATCTCTGTTTTTGTGACTGTCTATCTGTCTCTCTGTGTCTGTCTGTCCGCCTCTCTCCTAGATGCAGGAAGTGAATGAAGGCTCACTCACAAGCCGCCCCCTGAGACATTCACTAAAGCACAATACAAACTGTAATTCTCAGTCATCACATAATATAATGGAAAGAATGCTGGATTTGGAGTAGGAATAATTTGGCCTAAATCTCAGCTCTGTTTCACCTGTGCGAATTAGATGATTACTAAGGTTTCTTCAAACTCTAAATCTATGATCCCCTCACCCTTAGTATAAGATGGAGGAGTCATGGCTAAACAGAAATTTATCTGAAAAAGACCTGGGGTTCTTGTGGACTACAGGCTTACTATGAGTTTAGCATGGTAGCCAATAAAACCTCTGTTCAGTTAATAAATAGTAATAGTAAAAATGATGATGATAATGACACATAGTTCTTTAAGGTTTGTAATTTTTTTTTTAATTTTTATTTTTTTAAAAATTTTTTTGCACAGGGCAATGAGGGTTAAGTGACTTGCCCAAGGTCACACAACTAGTAAATGTCAAGTGTCTGAGGCTGGGTTTGAACTCAGGTCCTCCTGACTCCAGGGCCGGTGCTTTATCCACTGCACCACCTAGCTGCCCTCTTTAAGGTTTGTAAAGAGATTTACAAATATTATCTTATTTGACTCTCACAGCAACCCTAGGAGGTAGGTTCTATTGTTATCCTCATTTTAAAGATGAGATAATTGAGGCAAACACAGGTTAAGTGACTTGCCTAGGGTTACAGAGCTAGTAACTGTCCAAGGAAGACTGAAATTTTTCTTTCTAACTCCAACTCCAATGTTCTATTTACTGTCACCTCTCTCTCTCTCTCTCTCTCTCTCTCTCTCTCTCTCTCTCTCTCTCTCTCTCTCTCTCTCTGTATGTGTGTGTGTCTTCTGTCTGTCTCTGTCCCTTTGTCTTTTATCTTTGTCTTTGTGTCTCTGTCCCTTCCCCCTTCTTTCTCTTCCTCTCAGACCCTTTCTCCCTTCTCTTTGTCTCTGTCTTCCTCTGTCTCTCTGTCTTTGTCTCTGTCACTCTGTCTTTCTGTCTCTCTCTCTCCCCCCTCCCCCTACTCCCTGATATGTATACACACACATACACACAAAACATAACATACAGGAATGAAGAGGTGATGGGTCTGCTAAATTCTGCTCTGACTGGGCCACACCTTGAGTACTCTGTTCAGTAACAGGTGTCACAGTTTAGAAAGAACATCGAAAAACTGTAGAATCCCCTAAAGAGGGTAATGAGAATGGTAAAAAAACATCAAGTTCATGACATGTGACAATGAGTTGAAAGAAATGGGACTATTTGTTCTGAAGAAGAGAAGACTCAGGCAGGGCTTTCCGTCTATTTTAAATTTTTGAATTTCTCTCATGTAGGAGAAGGAATAGAGCTTTTATTAAAAATTTCCCAGTTACCATTGTTATCATGCCCAAAGAGCAGAACTAGGAACAATGAATGGGAATGTAGAAGGGGCAGATATTGTTTTAATATAGGGAAAACTGTCTACCACTTGGATCCACCCCAAAGTGGAAATGACTGTCTCAGGTGGTAGTTGGCTCTCTTTCCTCAGAGTCTTCAGGCAAAGGCTGGATGACCATTTGTTCATCAGGATGTCAGGATGTCAGGATCCTATTTTTATGGATGGGTTGTAATTGATGGCCCCTCAGGTCTTTCCTCACCCTTCTGTGACCTGGTCCATCATTATGAGGAAGAAGACCATAGTACTTTTCCATTTAAAAGCCAGAAGGGATTTGAGGGAGGTCAATTTCATAAGGTGTCCTTTATTTTCAAATGGAGAAACTGGAGAAACTAAGGCCAGGAGAGGGAAGTGTCTTACCCAGGGCCACCTACCTAGTAAGTGGGAGAGCTAGGATTTGAGCCCAAGTTCTTTGACTCCAAATTCAGCATGTTGTGCAATGAGGAGGATGAGGACATGGCCATTTTCCATTGGTCTGCATCCAGAATTCCTTTATCAACTATGGAAAAATACCATTTCCACTTCCCATTCCAAGGGGGGAAGTGAGTGTTCCATCACTGAAGGTCAGGAGGCATAGAAGCCAAACCCTTTGGCAGGACCAGGAAATCTGATTTGTAGTTCTGAGCCCAAGAAAGAAAAAGATGAATAACCACGGTGCTTCAAATTCTGCACACACACTCTTGCTCAATAAGCAAACCATGGTGTTGTAGAAAGAACACTGGGAAGGGGGGAAGTAGGTCACTTGGCCATGTCTTGGGGACTATCTATAAAAAAAGAGGGAGTTGGAATCCATTATCTCTAAGCCTAATTCCAGGTGTAAAATCCAAGATTTGTGAACTGCTTGAAAAGGAGCTTATTCTCTTAAAAAAATGAACCTGCGGGGCAGCTAAGTGGCGCAGTGGATACAGCACCAGCCCTGGATTCAGGAGGACCTGAGTTCAAAGCTGGCCTCAGACACTTAATACTTACTAGCTGTGTGACCCTGGGCAAGTCACTTAATCCCCATTGCCTCTCAACCCCCCCCAAAAAAACCCAAAAAAAACCCCCAAAAAATGAACCTGTTTTTCATCTTGGAGGGTAGGAAAATGGGGGGTCCTTGGGTCATAGGAGGGAAATGCGTAAAACCAAAACACAATTCAAAAACCTTAGGATCATAGACTCATGTCTAGAAGGGGCTTCAGAGACCAAATAATCCAACCCCTTCATTTTGCAAATGAGGAAACTGAGACCCACAGTAAGCATTATTTGCACTGGACATACTACCTTGGTCACCCTTCTTGACATATGATAGTGAAGGTCTCAGAGGAGGGGACAGAATATGGAAGTTTGTCATAATGCCTTTCCCAGCCTTGTTCTGTTTCATGCTGCAGTAATTTGTAGCATCTGGGTGTCATTTATAGAAAAATAGATTTGGAGCAGAAACAGACCCCAGATGCCATTTAATACAACCCCCACCTTTTACAGATGAGGAAACTGAGGCTCAGAGAATTTAGTAAGTGGTAAGAGCAGGTAGTGAATGAAAGAGCCAGAATTCAAACTCAGGTCATAGATTTAGACTTGGGTGGGACATTTAGGAACCATTTGCCCAATCCCTCTTATTTTATTAATGAGGAAAATTATGCTAAAAGAGGTTAAATCACTTTCCCTGAGGTCATATGTGACTGACATGGGATTTCAACAGAAATCTGGGATTTCAACTGAATCCCAATGTGGTGTCCTTTTAAACACTGAGGTAGGAATCTCTTGTGTCATCTCTGGGATCTCCTCTTCTACATCTCAGTATTTCTGAGTATTTCTGAGTATTTCTTTACGCATGCTCTTCCTTTTTCCTCTAGTTTCAGAATATGAGCTGCCACCCTCTCTCAAAGGTTAGTCTTATTTGTTGTCTTCTCCCTCTCCTCTCTGGAGTCCCCTATGACCTTTTTCCTTTTATGACTCATTTTCTCCAATATCTTCTCTTTCTCTGATTTTATGAGTTTTTCTTTTTTTTGTCTTCTGCCAACAAATATTCTTAGATCGCCTCTACCCTAAAAGCAAAACAATGAAACAAAAATTTAAAAAACAAACAAACGACCTTTTCCTTTGGCTTTGTGGTGCCTGGCAGTTACCATCTCTCATTTCTCCTAGTCTCTCCATCCTATAATACTTCTCTCATTTCTTTCATAACTAGAAGTTTAAAAAATCTATTCTAGGGGCAGCTAGGTGGCACAGTGGATAAAGCATTGGCCCTGGATTCAGGAGGACCTGAGTTCAAATTCGGTATCAGACACTTGATACTTTCTAGCTGCGTGACCCTGGGCAAGTCACTTAACCCCAATTGCCTCACCCCCCCAAAAAAAATCTATTCTTGCTCCCTCAATTTTTCCCAACGCACTCATTTTTTTTAGTTCCTTGTATACTCACCACTCTAATGAAACTATCTCCACGGTTAGAGTAGTCGCTTAGTTGTCAATTTTCACATCTTTTTCTTATTCTTAACCCTTTTGACATTTCTGTAGCATTTGACACCATTGAAATATCTTCTGCACCTCTGGTATCTTCCCCCACCCCCAAACGATACTCATGGAATCAACTTTGGCCTGGAGTCAAGTCAAATACCAACTCTGATCTTAACTGCCTTTGTGACCGTAGATAAATCGCTAAATGTTCTTGGGTCTCAGTTTCCTAATCTGTAAAATGAAGGTTTTGTTCTCTCAGATCCCTTCCTCTGGTCCTATCTCAGATTCTGTTGTAATACTCTCCTTGTTTTCCTTACATCTGTCTGACCTCGTGTTGAGTTGTTTCAGTGGTGTATGACTTTTCATCTCCCCATTTTGGGTTTTCTCAGCAAAGATCCTGGAGTGGTTTGCCATTTAATTCTCCAGTTCATTTTACAGATGGGGAAACTAAGGCAAAGAGGGTGAAGTGACTTGCCCATAGTCACACTACTGGTAAATGTCTGAAGCCAGATTTGAACTCAAGAAGATGACTGCTTTGTCCCAGAAGCCCAGTGCTCTATCCATTGTGCCACGAGTTCTTTCTGGGCATTTGGTCAGTCTTTTTCTTTTTCTTTCATTGGTTAACCTCTATCCTCCCATCCACTAAGTGTAGGGATCCCCAAAGGCTTAGTCCTTGGTTCACCTCTCTCTCTCCTTCTCTCTCCCTCGCCTTCCCTCCCTCTGTCTCCTCTCTCTCTCTTTCATTCTCTCTCCCTCTCCTCTTTATCTTTCTCATTCTCTCTCTTCCTTCCTCTATCCTTTCTCTTTCTCCTTTTCTCTCTCTCTCTACTCTCTACTCTCTCTCTCTCAATCTCTCTGTCTGTCTCCCTGTCTCCCTGTCTCTGTGTCTCTTTCTGTGTTTGTGTCTGTCTCTCTATCCCTCTCTCTGTTTCTCTCTCTCTCTGTCTCTCTCCCTGTCTCTCTCTCTCTCTCTCCCTTGGTGAATTCAACCTGTGGTCTTCCAGCTTTAAGCTGTTTTGAGGGCAGGGTTGCTCTTCTCACCCCATTTTTTTATTCCTGTGAGTGTCTTGAACACAGAACATGTAAAATTGGAGGTTTGAGGACAGAACACGTTTTTATTTTGAGGTGTGAGGATATTTGAACCACAGGTATCCCAAAGACACTTAAATGAAAGTTCAGAGATCATAAACCTAGATATGAAAGGAAGTGTAACAGTAAGAGAGTCCAACTTCCTAATTTTACATTTCAGGAACCTGGAGTCAACAGGTTATGTGAGTTGCCCAGGGTCACATAGCTAGTGTCTAAAGGAGGATTTGAATTCAGTTCTTCCTTGCTACAAATCCAAAACTTATTTTGTTTCATCATATTTCCTTAAGTGATTGTTGCAATGAATGGATTTGATTTGAATATTTGAAACAGAAAGTGAGAAACAAAGAGACTTTGCATAGACATTCTACCTGTGTCTGCTATGCTTCTAGAAGAAACATAGCCAACAACTGGCCCCTCAGATGATGGGGGGATGGTAATGGACTCAGGGAGTTCATTGACAAGTCAGAATTTCCTATAAAAAGAGAAAAGACAAAAATTCTTACAATGCTAAGATATTTTCAAGGTGGGGGAAAGGGAGGAGAGGGGAGGAGAAGGGAAGAGATATGTCTTCCCATTTAGGAATGGTTCAGTTGGATTGGGTATGGTTCAATGGTTAGATAATTCATTGGCTAAGTGATTCAATGAAAGCTGGGCCTGGAATCAGGAAGACCTGAGTTTAAAGCTACCCTCAAATATTAAGTAGTTGTGTTACTCTGGGCAAGTCTCTTAATCTCTGTCTACTTCAATTTGCTCATCTATGAAATGGAGATTAAAACACTGCTTAGCATAGTCCCTGGTACATAGGTACTCAATAAATGCGTGTTCCCCTTCCCTTCCCTTTGCCCCCCATCTCCCATTTTTTTTTTTGCGGGACAATGGGGGTTAAGTGACTTGCCCAGGGTCACACAGCTAGTAAGTGTCAAGTGTCTGAGGCCGGATTTGAACTCAGGTCCTCCTGAATCCAGGGCCAGTGCTTTATCCACTGCACCACCTAGCCGCCCCCATCTCCCATTTTTACTAGAGAAGTGCTAAAAATTCCAAGTTGTCCCACAGGTCACTGAGGAGATGCTTAATTTCCCTTTGGGGTGGTCTGGTTCTGGACATTGTCACAGAAAGTTGAGCAAGCCCTGGAAGCCAACTCATCATATTCTTTGTTTAACTCTTTTTGCAATGGCGTGCTTGTTGTCATTTTCTTATTTGTGCTAACTAAACTTGTCTCCTGGGCAGGAACTTTACTAGTTATGCAATGTCAATTCTTAATCAATGTAAAATCATCAACACCAAAACAGAGACACTGGTATTAATCCCAGAACCCTTGATGCATGGAGTAATTGCACATCTCATCACATAAATTAGGTCACTGCATGCCCAAGCAGGTGGTTTATCAGTGGGGAGGTATTTAAACTTTACGTGCATGTATAAATATGGGACTTTTTTTCTGTACTCATTATTTTTTTTTTTCTTTTCTTAACTTGGAGGAAGTAGGTCATACTTAAGAATGTGTTGGCTCAGCTGGGCAAAAATATACGAGTAAGTCACAGATGTTTTCAACATTTAACAGCATTGTCTATGAATATCTCTAGTGCTGTGGAATAAAATGTGGTGGAAATATGTCCAAAAACCTAGTAGAAAATCCTTGCAATGAGGTTACCTCTAGTGTCTAATGTTAATGACTTTCTGCTGAATGAACCCTGGCACTCATCGATATTACTCAACTACAGTGTTGACCTGAAAGTCAAATCAGACTAGTCCAACTGGGTTACTAACTGGACCCTGATCTTATCCTCCCTGCTCTAGCCGCTATGGATTTGCAGAGGACAACCTCATCATGCTGCAAAATCATATCCCCAATGTCTCTGTCTTTTGAAATCATTCTCTATGCTATAGATGAATAGTAAAATACATAGGATTACAAAGGATATTAAATATGTTGAGATGCTGTTATTGTGTTGTTGTGGTACAATTGTGTCCAACCCTTCATGACCCCATTTGGGGTTTTCTTGGCATAGACACTGGAGTGGTTTGTCATTCCCTTCTCCAGCTCATTTTACAGATGAGAAAACCGAGGCAAACAGGGTGAAGTGACTTGTCCAGGGTCACACAGCTACTAATCTGAGGCCAGATTTGAACCTAGGTCTTCCTGACTCCAGCTCCAGCAGTCTATCTACTGTATCACCTTATAGCCTGAAATTCTGTTAACAAAATATTAAAAAAAACAAACAAGTTCACAAAGCCCAAATTTAAAATCTCTTCTCTAGATCATGTAATAAGATCAAGAAATCATGGATTGGAAGCAGAAAGAGATCTTAAAAGGTCCTAGTCTAATTTCTTCATTTTATAAATGAGGAAACTGAGTCCCACATAAGTTTAAAAGTGTTAGAGACAGAATTTGAATTGAAGTCCATTTGACTCTAAATCTTTTTCTCTTCCCACTGTACCATGCCAAATTCACAGTTTTAAGGAGACTTTTATAGGTAAAGATCAGGATAGCCGACATGCTTAGTTTTAGGCACCTTGGTCTTATAACTTTTCACCCCAAAGAGTGAGCTTTTGCTTTCCACATTTTACCATAATTCATGATGCAAAAGAATTTTGAGATATTTGCTCTGTGACCTGGCCCATTTCCCTGATTAAGAATCGCATGATCTCATTCTAATATGAGCTTCAGACTTCTTTGGATCAAGGGTTAACAACTTCTTTCTTTAATGCTTCAAAGGTCTGCAGTTTTGTTGGTGTGGCTACTCTCTCCACTAATAACTTTTTAGACATTTTTAGTTACCATGAATGGAAATCCCATGAAGTTCAACATTAAGATTTAATCATGTTGGAGGTACTGTCCTTAGGCATACAAAGACAAACAAAACAATCCCTGACTTTGAAGAGATTATGTTCTACTTAGTGGGTGGGGATTACAACATATACACAAATTAGCATAGGACAAGTGTAGTGGGGCATTGGAGATCACTGTCCACTGAAGAATATAAAGTTTCAATGACTGTTTATAGGAGCCCCTGGAAAACATGGGGCTGTGGCTGTATCTGAAACAATACTCTTTCCCTCCCTCCCTTCTAGAGGGAAGAGACAGTTGAAATTTCACAAAAGACATATTCTATGAGTAGATGCAGACTCAATAGTGTTCTGACACCATGATGAATGAGACTGAAGCCACAATTGTGGAGGCACTAGGGATGCTGTTATACCTGCTTCCATGACCTCCATGAACAAGCAGCTTCAACATGGTGGCCATTGGAGCCTGAGGGTTCAACATCTTCTTCAACATGTAAGCAAAAGAGTCAGGAAGAATTCTTTGAGCTGATCATCGCCATTGATATTGCTGCTGCCATGAATGGGACTGGGATATATGACCACCAAGAACCACTCAAAGAAAAGTTATTCCTCTCCTCTGCAAGGAGCTACAATTGGTAAAGCTTCCCTTTCCTCTTCCCTTGGGGGAGATTTTGTTTCTGTTCCAAAACTTATTTTTGCTTCTTCTGAAGTTAATATTTTACATTATTGATCACTAAGTCTCCTAAGTGGATATGAAAATAAAACTGTAGTCACCAAATTACTTTATTGGTCTCTGTAGTTCATTTGCTCAAGGGCAGTTGAGAGGGAAATTATGGTCAGATACACAGAGAGAAAGAAGAAAACTCTGTAAATTACTGGGGTTTTCTCAGGTGGTACTAAAAATGAATCACAGAGAATTTATTTATAAATATTATTATAACTTGCCCAAGTCAGGAAACATGTTAAGAAGATACTTGTCTACACTGTCATAGATTCTCATAGGCACACAGTTATCAGTGTTATGAGGAGGGTGGTTTGGTTAAAGGAATACTTTCTTCTAAATGTCCTCTAAGATGGTGACATTGAGCGACTTTCTCTTCCTATTGTTTCATTTCTTCCAATGCCCTATTAAATGTGTGCTAAATGGTACAAGGTTCAGGGAAACCTCTTTATCTTTGGGGTAAAGCTGAGGGAGACTAGAGAGAGAATCATGTCTGAAGGTATAGGTTGAGAAAGAGTGACTCTGCCCATACCAGAGTAGGGGCCAGAAGGAGGGAGTAGTTAGTTTTCCTCTTTAGTCACATGGTTGTCTGTCCAATCTGTTTCCACTGTTTCATGAGGAAAGTTGAGGAACACAACACTAACAACTGGGGCGGGGGCAGAAAGGGTAACCAAGGAAAGCTTCCTGTAGGATGTGGAAGCTGAGCTTAGCCTTGAGGGGAAATGAGGATTCTGAGAAACAGAGATAAAGAAGTAGTTCATTGGAACTTTGGGGAAGAATTTACACAAATGCGTGGAAACAAGATGTTGAACATTAAGTTTATGGAAGAGCTGAGAGAATAATTAGACTGAAAAATAGTCTGTGAAAGGGAGTGTTATTAAAAAACACTGAAACGGTAGGTTTGAAGCAGATTATATTGTTATTCGGTCATTTTAGTTGTATCTGACTCTTCATGACCCCATTCAGGGTTTTCTTGACAAAGTTAGTGGAGTGATTTGACATTTCCTTCTCCAACTCATTTTACAGATGATTAAACTGAAGCAAGCAGGGTTAAGTGACTTGCCCAGGTCACACAGCTAGTAAATCTCTGAGGCTGGATTTGAACTCAGGTCTTCCTGACTTCAGGACTGACACTCTTTCCACTATACCACCCAGATACTCTGGAAGCAGATTGTAGAGGATCTTAAAATTCATTCTAAACCTTTGTAGAGGTGAAGGCTTGTGGTTGGAAAACGTAGCACATAATGTCAGGTTCCTTTGATATTATGGTTAATTTTATTGAAATGTGTGTTTTAAAATTCTTTATTATAAGGGAGTGCTCTCAGGATAAGGTTGAAGAGAGAAATATATTGGGAAATGTAGGTGATATAAAAATAGAAGATGGTGACCCATTTCATAGTATAGACCCAAAGTGAGGAAGACCTGAATTGGAATGGTGACTGTGTCTGGAGAGGAAGGGATGAGTGTCAGTGACGAAGACACGGAATTGACAAGATCATAGATTTAGCACCATAAGGGACCCCAGAGACAACAAGTAAATTGCCCTTCCTCATTCTAGAGATGGGGAAACAGGCTCAGAGAGAGAGGTTGGGTGACTTGCCCAAAGACACATAAGTTGTAAGGGGGTAGAGCTGACATATGAACTGACTCCAAATCCAACACTTTCTACTCTACCACACTATCTCTCCTGCCTTGGAAACTAGATATTGAGGCAGGGGAGGTGGGAGGGTCATGATTCTGAGAGACTGGGTAATCAAAATATGACTGGAGACTGGGCTTATTAACACTGGGTCAGTGGATTTTTAAAAGCATCTTTCTTCCTAGATTTAGATGTAATTGGTTTTCTTTTTAATCCCACATATTTTATTTTATATATAAAACATCATTATGAGGATTCCATATTGGCTTCATCAGACTTCCAAAGGAGTCCATTACACGAAGCAAAAAAAGGTTAAGAAAATCTGATCTAGGGGGCAGCCAGGTGGCACAGTGGATAGAGCACCGGCCCTGGAGTCAGGAGTACCTGAGTTCAAATCTGGCCTCAGACACTTAACACTTACTAGCTGTGTGACCCTGGGCAAGTCACTTAACCCCAATTGCCTCACTTTAAAAAAGAAAGAAAAAAAAAAAGAAAATCTGATCTAGAGATGCCAACCTGTAAGACTGAAAAGGGGTCATCATCTTCCCACCAGCCTGGTGGGAAGCATTTCTGAACTTTACCAGGCAGGTCATTGGGTGCTGAATCTGCTGTTTGGTCCAGAACTATACATGAGTACTTGCCAGCTTGGGATGTTTTGCCAAACCTTGTATTCTCCTGGCAGAGGCTTTGGCAACTGATCTTTGAGATAAGCTGAACTCAGGCTCACCACCACACTACCATGAACTATCAAAGAAGGACATTAGCCAAGGAACAAATAGCTCACAAATTCTAATCCAATGTTCTCTTCTCTTGATCTCACCCCTTCTTCCTCTTCCCCTCACCAGGCAGTAAGTAGGGTTCCACTTTAACCTTTAATCAATATGGGTGATAGAAATGATTGTGGCCTTGTTTGTTTTTAAAAACAAAATACATCTTAATAAAATAAAATAAATCAGTGGGGGAGGGTGCCGGTGGTGAAAGAAAAAAGTGAATCTCATTGTTAGGCTATATGGAGGCTGCCACAGTAGGAAAAAATGGAATTTAAATTTAGCACCTAGTAAGTGTCTGCCAGGACAATTCCAGCTTCCCTCCTCAATTCTTAACTTTCCAAAAATAAATATAATGTAGGAGTCAAGAAATAGCATTCCCTGGATTCTTTCTGGCTCACCACCTTTTTCACCTGGAAGAAAAGAAGAAAAAAAAAAGAGAAAAGAAAAGCTAGAGAAAGAGCACAAAAAGGATTCATAACCTTTGAAATAAAGCAAATGGTATGATTTCAGAAAACAAGGAGGGCTCTATTGAGTTAGCTATAAATTGAGCCTCATAAGGAAGCAGAGAGATTTTAAAAAATGCTTCATTATACTGTTGGAGTGAAATGAAAATGCTTGTGTTTGGTTTTTTTTTTTTTTTAATCTCTGATCATTATTGTCTTCCATTTTCAGCCTGATCACCCGAGCTTTCCTCCTGCCCCACCACATCCACTTTTATTGTATGAGCCTGATGCATTAGAGCAGAATAGGTTTCTTGACTGAATTGTCTCCAAGACAATGCTAATGCCAGGAGAAGTAGCAAAGCAATTATAATTTTCAAAAAACAAAGGCACCTGGATCCACAATCAGAGAAGCAATCTTTCTCAGTCAAGCTCCCCACTGTTACTATGCTAATGCAATGTATGCTAAGTGCTTTTTCCCTTGCAGGAACCAGAGGCAGAGAGGGAGTTATTTCTGAGGTCACCCTAAGTGAACGGAGGGCATGAATCTGACCATGGTACTCCCAGCTCAAGAAACTCCAGTGATTCTCTCTTATCTCCAGGGCAAAATATGAACTCTTCTATTTCTTCACACACTGGCTCAGCCTACCCTTCCAGGCTGATTACTCAATATTCTCCTTCACCCATTCTGCATTCTAGACTGCACACTGTTTGCCATAGGTAAGGTTCTATCTTTCATCTCTGTACTAGGTTGTTCTCTATGGCTAGGATGCAATCTCTACTCCCCACTACCTCATGGAATCTCTTTCAAAACTCAGCCCAAGTACCATGTCCCACAGGAAGTCTTTTTTGATTCACTCCTCCTATCACCCCCACCCCCAATTACTAATATCCTCACTCTGCAAATCACTTTGATTGCTCCTGCCCTCTATGACCCATCTGTGAGACATGGGGCCATTTTGGATAGGGCATATGGCTCAGGGTTGAAAGAGTTTGGTGCTTTGGGATGATCCAGCAAACAAACCTTGGGTGGTCCTTGGTTTCCTCTCTCCCCAAAGGGGTAAGGATGTCAGTTTAAAATGAGAGAAAGTTTCATCTCTCTCTTTGTCTGTCTCTCTGCCTACTTGACTGCCTGTCTCTGTCTCTCTATCCCATTTATCTTTCTCCCTCTCTCTTGCTCTCTGTCTTTCTGTCTCCCTCCCTCCTCTCTGTCTCTGTTTTATTCTTTCTGTGTCTCTGCATATCTGTCTCTCTCTGTCTTTCTCTTTCTCCCTCCCTCCCTTTCTCTCTGTCTCTGTTTTACTCTCTCTGTGTCTCTGCATATCTCTGTTTCTTTATGTGTCTTTCTGTCTCTGTTTCCCTCTCTCCCTTTCTCTCTGTCTCTGTTTTATACCCCCCCCCCCGCTCTCTCTCTCTCTCTCTCTCTCTCTCTCTCTCTCTCTCTCTCTCTCTCTCTCTCTCTTTCTCCTCTTCCTCCTCCTCTTCTTCCATTTTGGAATGGGAGTTATAAAACTCTCTTTCCCTGGGACTTTCTGGGAGGACAGAAGTGGGATCTTCTTCTCCCTCTCCCTACTGCTTCCTTCCCCAGCAATGGTAACTGTTAGAAATTGCTGTGGTATATGTCACTTGAGTGAGCTGAAGTGGGACCATGGGCCCCTAATTGCCTCTTCTACTCTCTGTTTCTTCCCCTGAGAATAGGTGATACAACAGTGATACCCAGATGGACATTTCCAATCCTGGAGATCTTGAGATTTAGAGAGGTCAGGAACTCCTGGGGATCTGAGCCAATGTAGGCTGCATTACAGGAGACCTCTTCAATACCTAGTACTTAGATTCCTGGAGAAGAGGATGGAGACAAAATGTGGTCTGATCTGGAAGCCAGCTGAAAGAGTTGTTTGGAGTGTTCACAGTTTAGGTGAAAGTGAAACGTCTACTCCATAGTCTCACTAAATGTCCCTTGTTTTACTATTTTATGTACAGACCTCCCAGGAGAGTGGGATAGTAGTTACAAGTTGCTGCTTCACATTTAAGCCTTTGTCAATATACACTTTGGTGCCTATTGTGTTTCAAGCATACTTTTTATGTGGCAGAAATAAATTAACCTGGTTTGCATTTCTTCACTGAGTGTTCTTCTGCTGCCATTTTGGAAAGACCCTAGATTTCAGCCAAAGCTGTTTTAAGTGATTCTCCCTTGAGTTTTTAGGGTGAGGATGTGGGGTTGGGGTGTGTGTAGAGGAAAGGAGCCAGGGATATCAAGGAACAAAAGGACCTGACTACTCTCTTTAGGGTCCAGGCTTCCTTAGGACTGGACCTGATCTTTGCCCATGGATTCAAAGTATGGGACCCTTTAGAAAGTAGGGGTGAGGGGCAGTTAGGTGGCACAGTGGATAGAGCACTGGCCCTGGAGTCAGGAGTACCTGAGTTCAAATCCGGCCTCAGACACTTAACACACACTTACTAGCTGTGTGACCCTGGGCAAGTCACTTAACCCCAATTGCCTCACTAAAAAAAAAAAAAAGAAAGAAAGTAGGGGTGAATATGCCCAGGTAGTCTGAGCCCAGAAGGGATTCTGCATTGTTAAACATATGTGTAGTTTGTGGTATGGTAGATAGATTGCTGAAATCTTGCCTCAGATACTGACTGGCTGTGTGACCCTAAACAAGTCATTTAACATCTTCACCTTCAGTTTTCTCATCTGTAAGATGGGAATATAATAAAAGTGTCTTCCTCACAGGGGTGTTCTAAGAAGCAAATGAGATAACATATAGATCACTTTGCAAACCTTAAAGAGACATATAAATGTTTGCTATTTTTATTATTTTGTATTTAATTTTCTATGTCTGTGGTCATTCTCCCCTAGCCGTCCTCCTCTTCCCCAAGAGAATTTAAATTCCTTCAAGGTGATGATGCTTTTTGAGTGTAATGGAATTTATTAATTTGATCATTGACAATGCTATGCTAAGGTTTAGTAAAAATGCAGCAATTCAAACAGTTAAAGAAGAGAATCCAGCTTTCCAGACCAGAGTCCAGAATCCAGTTTTCCAGACCAGAATCCAGTTTCCTCCTTATGACATCTTACCACTTCAAGAAGACAACTCAGAGACTTTATATGAACTGTTTTGTTTTGTTAGTTTTTACTTTCTCCTTTCTTTTATAATATACACCATCTGTAACATGTACTCTCTGCAGAGGTCCTCCCTTTTCAAGACCAATGTCAAAGCATCGGTTCATGAGGACAAAAAAAATTGCCCCTCTGGACAAAACTTTCCTCTCTTCTTTTTCTATATTGTTGTTCACATATTATTAGTTAGCAATAGTTATTATATTCTGTTATTTTTTACTGTTCCGTCAAGGAAACATTTTGTTTCTTGAGGAATCAAAGGGGGGAATGTGGTAAAAAGTATGTCAGTTTTTGAAGGACCACCCTTTCGGGGAGGAGACTGATGGCCGTGCATGGGCTACGCCAGCCCGGCTGCTAAGCACTCCACTTCCAGGGTGAGAGCTTAAAAGGCAAGGAAAGAATGGAAGTAAGAGATCTCTTTCCTGCTCTCCTGGTCCGAGGACTAGAGCGACACACAGAGAGACGCTGACTAGAGTTCGACTCGGCCCAGCTCGCTGTAGCAGCATGTGCTTGACGTGGCTCTCCCCCCCCCAAAGGTGGCCTTGGGTTTTTGGTGAATTTTATACGGAATAGAGACTAAGCTTAGACTTAAGACTATTTGTTTTGTATTTCTACTTTACTATCCCTCTAATGAACATCACCTTGTAACTACCAAACAATAAAAGCTCTAACTAGAGAACAGAAGCTTCTTCCATTTACTAGTATGGGAGATAAAGAAGGGAAAGGTTAGAAAGGGGAGGTTAATGCTCTAGTATCCAATTTTAAATCTCACATGAGTTCCTTCTTGGTATCTTCAGTGCCTGATATGAAACAGGCGCTTAAAATGCTTCCTGGATTCAATTGAATTACTAGACTTTTAGATAGAAAGAGCCCTATTAAAATTGAATTTCTGATACATGTTTGTTGTGTGACCTTGCCTCAGTTTCCTCATTTGTAAAAATGGAGATGTTCATGTCCGTAGTATCTCAACAATAATATATCATCCAGAAAAATAATTCAGAAACGAGAGATCCAACTGTTCCGACTATAGTATTTAATAGCTATAACCTTTGTTACTCAGACATGTGAAGAAATATGCTCGTCAGCCTAAGCCTACATTGCAAGCTTTAAAAAAAAAAAACCACACAAGATTATTGTGAGGCTCGAGTGAGATTATTTATGTAAAGCACTTTCGCAAATTGAAGCCATTATAGAATTTCCAGCTGCTATTATTCTCATTTTCAAGTCATATTTGATGGATTCCCTGCCCCCTGCCCTGGAAATCACCAGGCTTGCATGCCAAGCTTTGGGACACAATGAGACCTTCTAGAAATTGTGTTCAGTTGTCAAAGTCTCCGACGGCCCAGGGTCACCTTCATACCATCACTGGGCATTAGAGTGATGCTTTTTGTGGAGGCCAAATCCTGCAGTACTTTGGAGGAAAGAATGAAAATGAATGAATAAGTAAATGAACGAAAAAGCATATGTTAAGTGCTTGTTCTATACCAGGCATTATATTAAACTGGGGGTATAATTAGGGAAGTTAGGTGGCACATTGGAGAGAATGCCAGGCCTAGAGTCAGGAAGACTCATCTTCCTGAGTTCAAATCTGACTTCAGTTGTTTACTAGTTGGGTGACCCTGGGCAAGTCACTTAATGCTATTTGCCTTAATTTTTCATCTGTCCATGGTACCTTTCCCTTGGCAGCTGGGTGGCACAGTGGATAGAGTGCCAGGCCTGGAGTCAGGAAGACTCCTTTTTATGAGTTCAAATTTGCTCTCTGTCTCTTTCTCTCTCTGTTTCTCTCTCTCTTTTTCTCTGTATGTCTCTCTCCTCCAATTCCCTCTTATTTGCTTATCTTGTGAATATTGCAGGTTTCAATGCATTCAAAATAATGTCAGCTATATTTGGAGAGCCTCAAAGTCAACTTGCAAGTGTTCTTTTGACTGGGATTTGATTCAGGCCATAGTCCATAGCATTAGCCAACCCCACAAGTGAGGATAGGTCTCGGTGTTTTATGTCATGTTGATGATCCTCCGGCTGTCGCTGTGTCACCACGCAAAGTACCTTTTATTCACTTACTTATACATGTACACATGGTTTCCTTCAATAAAATGTAAGCTCTTTAAGGGCAATTTTATTCTTTGTATCCCTAGAAGCTAACATAGTCAACTTGCATTTATTAAGCACCTACTATATACCAGGCACTGTGCTAACAGTTGGTGCCTAGCAAACAGTAAATATTCCATGATTGTTTATTAGATGTGGGAAGATGAATGGATGGATTGAATACTTGGCTGATTGATTTCTTTAGAAACTATCTCCACCTGTTTTTATTATTAGGAGCAATTTTCACATACATGCGATCTATGGTTAAAAGAGTGGGCTCTGAATCTGCACTGGGGACCCTTTGTCTCAGAAGCAGCTTCATTTTGTTCTACTCAGTGAAATAATTGAAGAAACAATCAATGCCTGAAAGATACATTGGGATGCTGTGGTAACCGCAGTCTCTGTTTAGTAGCTGGCTCAACTTTTCTGCGTTTGAGCATGGTTAAATTGTGTGTGTACTGTATGTACATGTGATATGTTGTATATTATGATCTACACATATGTATATGTTTCTTATGTGGAGTGTGTAGTCTGGGTGTGATGTCTGCATGTCTGGAGTATTTTGTATGCATTGAGGCAGCTAGGTGACACAGTGGAGAGATCATTAAGCCTTGGAGTCAGGAAGATCTGAATTCAAAGCCTGCCTCAGACACTTCTAGCTATGTGCCCTTGGACAAGTCACTTCACCTCTGTCTGCCTCAGTTTCCTTAATTGTAAAATGTGGATCATAGTAACACCTACCTCTCAGGATTATTGGGAGGATAAAATGAAATAATATAAAGCACTTAGCACACAATAGGTACTTGACACATTTTTGTTGCCTTCCTCTTCCCTCTACTTTTCCCACTGCATAGCAGAAAGAGCACTGGATTTGGAATGAAGGGACCAGGTTTGCTGCTTGTGTGGTCTTGGGTTAGTCACATTATTTTTTGAGGCTTCAATTTCCTCATTTGTAAAATAAAGCAGCTGGATTCAATGATATCCAAAATCCTTTCCAAGTCTATGATCCTACATGTATGTGAGGATATATGTTCTGTTATATGCTTGTGTTTGTACATGTATCTGTATATGTTCATATGTATTTGGGGAAAGTGGCTGTGGCAGAGCATCAGATTTAGCACTCATTGCCACACATTCTGAGGTAATGGAAAAACCCAACGGAAGCCTGTGACCCTTTGCCTACATCTTTATACCTTTTTAAGAGTCTGGTCCTTAACTGAACTCCACACTCTGAGTGATTGCTCACACCTTCCCTCTTCCCTCATCTTTGGGTTTTGAGAAGTGAAATCCAGGCAGAAGAAGCCCCATCCAGTCCATTTCCCTTATTGGTACCATAGGGAAACTGAGGCCTGGGGAGGTAGGTGACTTTCCTAGAGCCAGACAGGGATGGAATATCAGAGATGGAGTTTGAATCCACATCTTTTGAACCCAGATCCAGGGCTTTCCCTAGTACACCCCATTGCCTCTGTAAGGAATTATTTGTTATTTGAAGTTTTTATGCCTCAGCACGCACTGGCCTGGGGCTCTGCAAACCGCACGGTGCTCCACTCACTGGTTGTAGCCGTTGCCATGGCGCTGGCACCTCACGTCATCACCACTCGCAGACGCCTACATGGGCCTGGCAAAATTATAATGATTGGAAGCCTAGCGAGGGCAGTCATGTGACTGTAAGAGCAGCCATGCCATTGGCTGTGGCTGGGTGGGGTTTTCTGGGACTGGGGGAGGAGAATGGGGCATTCTAGCTGGACGCTGGAAGGACAGGAGGTCTGCTGCGTATTCTCAGCTGATTCCTGGGCGGTGGTATCTTTTGAGGTTGTATAATTTCCCTTTCCCCATTTTATTTCCTTTCCTTTGATCCTACTGATCCTGGTTGTGTGTGTGTGTGTGTGTGTGTGTGTGTGTGTTTTTAAGTTCCTTCTTGTTAAAATCAATCCTGTTCTGTTTTGAGGGAGGCTGCCAGTCTCCTTCCTTGCCCCAGTATTGTGGTGAATAGCTTAGCAAACACTCCCCAATTAAAAATTGGTCCCCACACCTCTTACTAGGTCTTGCTTCTGAGTGGTACAATCATATATCTCATCCTATTGCTTCATGGAATGACCTACCATGTGAAAGGCATGGTGCTGTTAATTTGTAAAGAGGGATGCCTTTAATTCCCTTGATTGCAAACCTTGGATCTGTGTGCCCAATTTCTTTGGAGTTTTACCCCCTGAGATTGACCAGTCAGGCTAAGTCTCCTATCAAATGATCCTGATGTTGGGGAAAGTTCTACAGACTACTCCTTAGGGGAAATTAAGGCAACACATTTTCAGTCCTCAGTCATACTGATGTAAGCTAGATTTGCTTTGGTCAGGAGAATGAGTTATTAAAGTCTTTTCATATTTTAAAAACAAAAAGATTTGGTACTCATTACTTTTTTCCCTTTTCTTTTAATCTTTTTTTTTTTTTTTAGTGAGGCAATTGGGGTTAAGTGACTTGCCCAGGGTCACACAGCCAGTAAGTGTTAAGTGTCTGAGGACAGATTTGAACTCAGGTACTCCTGACTCCAGGGCCGGTGCTCTATCCACTGCGCCATCTAGCTGCCCCCCTTTTCTTTTAATCTTGATGTTTTATTGATGACTCATTAATGACTAATTAATATTATTGTCACTTCCAAAAATTCCCGCCATTAAAATAAAAGGACCCTTCTTTGTAACAATGGAAACCACTTGGGCAAAAACCAGTGATACATTGACCATGTTTGATGGAACCTACTCCTGTTCTTAACCACCTCCCTTCATCTGAGAGGGGGAAGGAAGTATACTTCACCCATCAGCCCTTTGTAATATGATTTCAGATGTCTGAGTGTTTTATTTTCTACCGTTTTAAAAATAAGATTTTATTGATGGCATTTGTTATTTTATATCATTATAATTCCCACCCCCCCATGCTTCTCCATCCCCTTCCCAGAGAATCATCCCATATAACAAATAATGTCTTCCAAGTGACAAAAGAAAGGAAAAAGAAGAGGAAGAAATAAACAGAACTTTATTTAGTTATTCTCCAGGATCTCATAGCTTTTAGGTGTCTAAGGTAAGATTCAAACCCAGGTCAGCTGTGTGAATCTGAGCAAGTCACATAACTCTGTTTCTAGAGTTCTAGAGAGATAGATGTGGGTGACATTCACACAGAAGTTATCACTAAAAAAGTGGTAGGATGTTATAGACCAGAAAGAAGGTGTTGGAGCAGGCCCAGGGAATAAGGGTTAACAGTAGAAGTGTCAACAAGGGAAGATGGTAATGGGTAGAGCAGAACTAGAAACATCTTAAATACTCATTCATTCTATTTGTCTGTGGCCCATTCCCACTTCTTCTCAAGGCACCAGATATTTTGAAATTTCTAGTCCTTAACAATAGAAATATCACTACTTTGGAACAATGAATATGGAGTTAACAGCTACGAATTCAAATTTGGTTTGGCCAAAAGACCTGTATAGTCTTGAACAAATTACTCTTTTGAGACAGCTAGATAATATAGTAGCTAGGTGGCATAGTAGATAGTGTTCCAGGTCTGGAATCAGGAAAGACCTGAATTCAAATCTAGCCTCAGAAACTAGCTGTGTGACCCTGGACAAGTCACTTAACCCTGTTTATTTCAATTTTATCATCTGTAAAATGATTTGGAGAAGGAAATGGAAAACCACTCCAGGATCTTCTCCAAGGACAACCCAAATACGGTCATGAAGAATTGGACATGACTGGAACGACGCAACAATAGCAACAGCAGCAACAAGTGATATAGCAATTTAGGGGCAAGAAGACCTGAGTTCAAATCCTACCTCAGATACTTCCTAGCTGTGTGATATTGGGCAAGTCACTGAACTTTTCTCTGTCTCAGTTCCCTCTTGTTTAATAAGATGAGGGTGGTGGATGACATCAAAGGGGCCTTCTAGCTATACATCTATGATCCTATGATCTCTCTGGGCCTTAGTTTCCTCATCCATAAAATGAAGGGGTTGGACATGGATCACAGATTGAGGCTTGGAAGGGACCTCAAAGGCCACCTGTTCCAACTTTGTTTGTAAAAGGAAGAAAGTGAGTCCTGGGGAAATTGAGTAACTTTTCCAAAGTCACATGGGTAGAATGTTGCCGATACAAAATCTGTACCATTGTCCTCTGACTTCAAAGCACAGTGCCTGGCACATAGTCCTATATAAATGCTTATTCCTTCCCCTTTCCTGAACTAACAATGTTCCCTGATGACTAGATGACCTGTAAGGTCTCCTTCAGCTCTAGATTTCTGATCTGTGAAGGAACCCTTCCTAGATGATGGCCATCTGAACGAACAGTCTTATACTGACTACTTTGGCCATACTCTTTTCGGTTTCTACTTACCCCCATTCCTCCATCCTGGTAATTATTCTACTTTACTGAAATGACACTATTTTAAAAGAAACAGTTATTTTGCATATTTAGAAATTGAGAACAAATCCCATTTCTCAGTCTTTTGTTTGAGGTCACAGAATACCACAAGCTAAGGCCATATTTTAGGGTCTTTTTTCCTTCTCTTTCTGACCAATGTCCTGTCTTTGAATTCTTAGTGGTTTTACTCTCTTCACATTTGAGTAGATGCAAGATGCTGGGAACTTACTATCTGGAAGGGAAGGTAGTTATTATGATGGGGTAGGCAGAGTCTGAGACATTATATTAACCATTGGGTGTGGCTCATAGGGATCTGACAAACTCTTACAGATGGCATTCTTCCTGCATTTACCCAGTCTTAGCCAGAATGTCTTTCAAGTGAACATAAGTTGGTGCCAGGTAAATTTTCCTTATGAAGTAATTTTGACTCAGTAAGATCAAGATCTTGGGCTTTCTCCCCTTTGGAAAAGAACTGGCAATCATTTTAATTAAATGCACAAGAAATGTTTTAGGACACATCAAGGAGGGACGTTTAAGAGACAAAGGAAAGGAGGGGGCAGCTAGGTGGTGCAGTGGATAAAACACAGGCCCTGGATTCAGGGTGACCTGAGTTCAAAACCAGCCTCAGACACTTGACATTTACTGGATGTGTGACCCTGGGCAAGTCACTTAACCCTCATTTCCCCAGCCAAAAGAGAGAGAGAGAGAGACAGAGAGAGAGACAGAGACAGAGAGAGAGACAGAGACAGAGACAGAGACAGAAAGGAGGCAACTGATCCATCATAGTTTTCCAGGTGGAAGGGAACCCATTGAACTATAGCAGAGTGCTGAGGGCTGTAGAGATACGTTGAACATCTCTGAAAGGATTGTGGCAAAATTAAACACTACTCTATGGGATAAAGAACAAGTAAGTTCCCCCTCCATTCTGGTCTCCCTTCCTTCTTTAGGTCAGATTTGAAAATCCATTGTAGTGCTAAGTGAGGATCTGGACTCTTTTTGGCAACTCTTAGCAGTTGTTAGGTGGTAGTAGCAAGTTTGCTGAGGGCAGGAACTATTGTGTTTGGTCTTTGTGTCATGAGTACCTTGCATAGTAAATGTGGCTAGTAAATGTTTTGTTGAATTGAATCACATACAATAATGCACCTTGGGCTCAATCAGAGGCCAATGAAAGCCACTCTAGGTTTAAGGCTCCATTTGGGTCAGCCTTTACTAAAAAGTCATAGCTTATGAGCCCCTACTGATGTTTTTTTTAAATCAGTTCAACCAGAGGGGATACTCATTCAAAGCAAAAGACATTTAATTAAAAAGCATAGCACAATCAATGACAAATGTTTTCTCCATATATATAGGATTATACTCTTCTATAGATTTTTATACAACCAGTAGGAGAGAGAACACATGACAGAGGAAGTGTGGCCAGGGAACTAATGTGGAAAGGATGTGTGTGGAGAAAATGTATAACCAAGGAAATGCATGATTCTAGAGTAGTTTCCCTATTATAAAGTCTCATGGGCTTTGGTGCTGCTATGCTTTTGACTTATTCAGAAGATACAGTGTTTTCTGGGGTAGTCTTTTTTAATGGGGGCTAGATAGGAGGGGGAAAGAAACAGGAAATCAAAAAAGGAAAAGATGTATTGTTTGTTTTTTAGCTTAAGAAAAAGAGCAAAACACATAATATTTAGGAAATTACATTTGGAAAAATAGGGTTATAGGTTAAAAAAAAGAAAAGAAGGTCTTTAAGCAGTGATCTTAACATAATGTCATGCTACTCTTGTCAACAAGATAAAGAGACAGAAAAGACAAGAGTATAAGAGAATCTGGAACAGGTTGAGTTACTAAAAACAAAGTTTTTGTCACTAATGACTTAATATCGGTGTCAATCCAATCCAACATATATTTATTATGTGCTTCCTATGTGCTGGACACTAGGAAAACAGACAAAAAATAATGAAACAATTCCTGCCTTCAGAGGGAGATACTTGCATGTACAAGTATGAATAAATACAAAATAATTATAAGGTAATTTAGGGAGGAGAACAGTAATGGCTGGGTTTTCTGGGAAGGTTTCTTCTAGAAAGTAGTGTTTAAACTGAGCTTTGAAGGAAATTCCAGATTCTAAGAAGGAAAGGGGGAGAGGGAATGCATTCCAGACATGAGGGACAGCCATGCAGAGGCAGGGAGATGGCAGAAGAAGGGTTATGTGAGAATAGTAGTAATAAGGTCAGTTTGACGGATTATAGAGTGGATTAAGAGGAGTAGCACTTAATAAAGCAGCTAAGGTAGGTTGGATCCAGTTTATAAAGGGTAGAGAGTCCTGTATATGATCCCAGAGGCAATAGGTATTTTTAGCTGCTATTATAAAACTGGGGGGAAGCAGGGGAAGATAGCTAATTGATAGAAAGACGAATGATGGGCTAGAATTTTGAAACGAATCTAATAAGTTGAAGTTTGATAGGGATAAATATAGAATCCTGCCTTGAGGTCAAGAAATCAGCCTCACAGGTGTAATATTATGGAAGTGTGGCTAAAATAACACTTCATATAAAAAATACTTAGTGGT
Source organism: Dromiciops gliroides (assembly GCF_019393635.1). Classification (NCBI taxonomy): domain Eukaryota; kingdom Metazoa; phylum Chordata; class Mammalia; order Microbiotheria; family Microbiotheriidae; genus Dromiciops; species Dromiciops gliroides. The sequence goes on along the minus strand of NC_057865.1, from coordinate 268,321,812 downwards.
TTTGGTATACTGCAAGGTCATCATTGCCCTATGGAAGTCTATTAAGCTAATGCAATCTTAGGCTACAGTTAAAAAGGCAGAGTATTCAAAAGAAGGGAGCAACAAATAAAATGTAAATTAAAGAAAAATAAATAAAAAATAAAAAACAAAAACAAAAACAAAACAAACAAAAAACAAAAGCAGGGAGCAGATCATTCCATTTTCCTCTTCCCTGGCACATGTGCATTTAGAGCACATGTGCATTTTTGGGACTGGGTCTTAGGGATTCATTTAATTAGTCAACAAGCATTTATTAAGCTCTTACTATGTACTAGACACTGTGCTAAGCACTGGAGATAAAAAGAAAATTAAAAACTAACAAAACATGTGACCCTGGGCAAGTCACTTAACCCTCTTTGCCCCGCAAAAAAACCAAAACAAAACAAAAAAAACCCAAACCAAAAAAACAAACAAAAAACTAACAAAACAAATAAAAAATCCCAAGAAATAAGTAGGGTCTTTTCCTCCAAGAAGCTCACAATCTAATAGGGGAGACAACATGCAAAAATTGTATGTACCACATATATACAAGTGGAAGTGGAAGATACTTTTAGAGGGAAGGATAGTGGTAAGGTGGAGAGTATTCAGAGGACGGCAAACAGTGGTAAAGTGACTCAGGATCACACCAAAGGAATATCTATTGAGGGAAATAGGGCTGTTAGCCTGAAGCAAAGAAGATATAGAAGGTGGGCACATGAAAGCCACCTTCAAGCATCAAACTGGAAATGAGGGATGGAAGTTAGAAGGAGACATATTTAGACTCAATTTATGGAAAAACTTTCTAGCAATTGAATTTATTGCAAAATGGAATAGACAGGGGGCAGCTAAGTGGTGCAGTGGATAAAGCACCAGCCCTGGATTCAGGAGGACCTGAGTTCAAATCTGGGCTTAGACACTTGACACTTACTAGCTTTGTGACGTTGGGCAAGTCACTTAACCCTCATTGCCCTACTCCCCCCTACAAAAAATGGAATAGACTGCCTCAGGAGGTCATGTATCCCTCATTATTTGAGCTCTTCCATCAAAGTCAATGACCACTTGTAAAGTATGTGGAAGAGGGCATCTGGGGCTGGGTAGAGAAGTAGATGGTTATATGGGTTCTTCCATCTCTGAGATTCTGTGACTTTGGGACCAGGCCTGTGATCAAAGTGACAAAGAGTTTTGTCATTTTGGATTCTGAGCACTTATGGCGGGGAGTGGGGTAGGGGAGCCAGGAAAGATTTTCCAGGGTTATTTAAAAATAAACAAGAAACACACACACACACCCCTTTCCATGCCTTTTTGGAGTCTTCAAATTGAAAGGAAACAGAAAGAATAAGAGTATTATTCAGAATCAGAAAACTTCAGAGTTAGATTTTGAGTGGTTACACAGTCCAGCTCATATCTAAAAAAGAATTTTTGGAACAACATATTTAGCAAATAGTCATCCAGCTTCTGTTTGACCTCCAGTGAAGGACATGACATTACCTCTGGATGAAATTCTTTTTTTTTTTTTTTTTGTGGGGCAATGGGGGTTAAGTGACTTGCCCAAGGTCACACAGCTAGTAAGAGTCAAGTGTCTGAGGCCGAATTTGAACTCAGGTCCTCCTGAATCCAGGGCCAGTGCTTTATCCACTGCTCCACCTAGCTGCCCCGAAATTCATTATTAATTGGGATTGGTCTAGGAAATTTTTTTTTTTCCATCAGGAGGAATTTGTCTCACTGAAACTTTGTATTCTATGCTGTTGCCAGTAATTGGTAATTGTTCAAGATAAAGTTGTCACTTGTGTCCTCAAAGTGGCATAGTGGATAGAGTGTCAAGCCTGAAGTTGGGGAGACTCACCTTCCTGAGTTTAAATCAGACCTCAGACACTAATTATGTGACACTGGACAAGTCACTTCACCCTGTTTGCCTCAGTTCTTCATCTGTAAGTTGAGCTGGAGAAGGAAATAGCAAACCACTGCAGTATCTTTACCAAGAAAATCACAAATGGAGTCACAAAGAGTTGGACACAACTAAACATATATAATAAAAAGGAAAGAAATCATAGGATTGTAGATTCAGAACTGCAAGGGACCTAAAGAAAGAGGGAAATAGTGGATGAAACTGACTGTAGGAATTAAAGAGGGTCATGAAGGATATATTTAACAAACATCATGGTGGATAAACAGCATCAGTGTGTGAGATATAAAATCAAAAGCAGTCACAGAAACCTACCCACTGCCATAAAGATCAGCAGATCAAATAAAGTCCCATCATCAGGATCTACTCATCCCCTGAGCTTTACATATGGGAGAAACAATAATAGATTGTCAAATTCTAAAGCATAATGATGAAATCATGGTATACAGTTTCTAGCTCTTTTCCAAGGAAATACTTTTCTTATAAAAGCTAATAATAAGTTTTACTTGGAAACCATTCCATCTGTCAGGGAAAATACAAATACGTATGGAGTGAAATATGGTAGTTGTTTCAGTGCTTGGAGTCATACCACATAAAGACATACCCTTCTCTCAATACTGGTCATGTTGACATGATATTAAAAAAACCCCAAATCAAACAAACAGACAATCAAAGAAACAAAACCCTCTACACACACACACACACACACACACTAGTTGTTTGTTACTCTATAGATAACACCATTCTTTTCTGTGGGAGATTCAAGAGAAACAAATTCCCATTTGACCTATTGCTGTGAACTGTATGACTTGTGGGTCCTTTTTCTTTGGTGAGTTGAGGACTGTTTATGTCCAAAGCCATGGCTGAAATCAACACTAACCAGGGCAGTCTTAATTTAGAACAGACTCAATCTGCAGTGTCTGGAAAAAATAAAAATGGTATCAATAACAATACTTCTTTTAATCCTCCATATATCCATATGAAAGACCACTCAGGTAACAATGAACAAGTTTTGTTTTCTTTTGAAATAAAATATTCTCCCACATTTTCCCTTTCATGTCAACCCATTCAAGGATAAATAAATTGCTGAAAGATACAAACTAATTTTGGGGGGAGGGGGAGAAAGGGGAAGGACAGGTCCAGAAGCTGTGAGTTCGATGGTGTAGAGAACTCCCTGTGTGGAAACCCCTCTGCTGATGCAAATCAGCAGCATATCTTTGATTTACATAATTTGAAGCAAATGCTTGGCAATTTCTGGATTTAATACTAGTAATCAGCATTTAAAAATGGACTAGTGATTTAATTAGTACAGGGCAGTGGTGTCAAATAGAAAAGATCCCTGTTGCTGCATATTGATTTGGAAAACCACAAATTAATGTTACCTATATTAAATTGTATTGCTTACTTGCATTTAATCTAGTTTCAGCCCTCCTTGGGAGTTTTTGTGTGGGCAACATGTGGCCTGCAGGTGTCCAGTTTGAGCTCTGATGAAGGGAGCTCCTGGTGAAAAAAGTTCCCCCTATAAATGCAGATCAACAATAATATTTACAAATATGTGTATCTATGACAATATGCATATTAGTTATATTGGTAACAATTATAGAGATGTAGTAGATAGAGTGGCTGGCTAAGAATCAGGAAGACAAATTCTTTTGCTGACATTTGACACTTATTAGGTGTGTGACCTTATGCAGGCATTTAGCTTCATTTCCCTCATCTATAAAATGAAGAAGTTGAACTATATGGCTTCTGAGATCTCTTCAAGCTCTAAATTTCTGATTCTGTGATCCCTTGACCTATTGCCTATGTGATCTTGGGATTACTTAACCTCTCTGGGCTTCAGTTTCCTCACACCTAAAACGATGGTATTACACTATAGAGGTCTCTTCCAGTTATAATTCTCATGCTTCTAGCCATGGGAACCCATGTTCTTTTGTAAAGAGGACAAGGAAAATTAAGGCAAAACCAGTTACTGGAAGTGCTCAGAGTGGGAGTGAATAACTTGATTAATCAACAAATATTTATTAAGTACCTATTATGTGTCACCATTTTTCTAGAGAGTGGGGATACGAAGACAAAAGTGAAACATGTCTTGCTCTCAGGGAGCTTATGTTCAATTGATAGAATACATTTATTTATAGTGATGCATATATACACATGTTCACACACACACAGATGTGCAATATACACATGTGTGTACATACATGTGTATGCATAAATGCATGTGTGCCATGTGTGTATACGCGTATAGGTGTAGATTAGGCAGTTGAGTGGTGTAGTTGATATAGCACCAGGCCAGGTGTCAGGAATACCTGAGTTCAAATCCAGCCTCAGACACTTACTAGCTGTGGGACCCTAAGCTAGTCACTTAAGCTTATTTGCTTCAGTTTTCTCATCTGCAAAGTGAACTGGAGAAGGAAATGGCAAACCACTTCAGTGTGTTTGCCAAGAAAATCCTAAATGGGCTCATGAAGAGTTGGACATGACTGAAACAAACAAACATTAATGTAGGTGTAGATATATATGTGTGTGGAGGGGAAGGGTTATAGGTCTGTGTGTATGTATGTGTGTATGCATATACATATATATACACACACATACTCACACAAAACCACACACACAGAGGAGATACAAGGTGATTTGGGATGAGTGCAACAGCAATTGGATGAATTAAACAATACTTCACAAAGAAGATGGTACTCGAGTTGAGTCTGATGGAAATGAGAGAAAATAAAAAGTGATGGTGAAGAAGTGTATTCCATGCATGGGGGACAGCCTGTGTAACCCCATGGTCACGTATGAAGAAGAGAGTAAAGACTAAAGCAGTGAAATCAGAACTGCCTGAAGGGGACATTAGAGCTGGGTAGGACCTGGGTAGTAGAATTCCACTGGAGAGGGTTTGTAAAACAGGGTTGAAGGTTATCATTATTATTATTATTAAGCCTTTTTGTTTGGAAGCAGAGAAAAGGGGATCTTGAAAGGGAGAGGGCATATTCAGAGACATGGTTAAGGAAATGAAACAGAGGGGAAAAAACCCAATCTTTGACTTTCTGAAACAGGGGAGAGGTGATGGTGATGTCACTGCCTTTGTTGGTTGGGGGAACCAGAAACAAACTGAAACATATGACTGATTAAAAGGAGGAAGTGAAGCTGGCCCCAACAGAAAGCAGAAGATGTTCCTGATGATAATGGAGCCTCCAGTAAAGACAGCCCCATCTGCAGCCTCATCTCTGTAGCCAGATCTCAGTAAACTGATTATGGGTGACTTAACGAAGAGCAGATTTATCATCCTCACCCATCCCTGAGGGATACACAAGGGAAATACCACCTAGAGAAACACATAAACACATAAAACTTGAAGAAGAAGAGCTGTCTGACAGTAGATAAGGATGACGGCATGACTTAGAAAAGACCATAGACCAGGAGTGAGAGGAAGTCAAGGGCACTGGGGTTTTAGAGACAGAGCACCATCTGATGTCTGATTACCTCAAATACAAGCTCCTCAGTTTAGCCCTAGAAGCTCTTCACAACTGACTCTAACCCTCCTTTCCAGCCTTAATATACCTAACTCTCCTTCTCAATTATTCCTTGATCCAGTCAGACTTTCTTTCTTGCTGTTTCTAATGCATGAAAATTCATGTCTCATCTCCACACTTTTGCCTGACTGTTTCACATGTCTGGAATGCATTCCCTCTTTACTTCCTGTCTCTTAGAACATCTAGTTGCCTCCAAAACTCAGTATAAGCACCACCTTCCTTGATTCCCCTTCCTTCCTTCCTTCCTTCCTTCCTTCCTTCCTTCCTTCCTTCCTTCCTTCCTTCCTTCCTTCCTTCCTTCCTTCCTTCCTTCCTTCCTTCCTTCCTTCCTTCCTTCCCTTTCTTTCTTTCTTTCTTTCTTTCTTTCTTTCTTTCTTTCTTTCTTTCTTCTTTCTTTCTTTCTTTCTTTCTTTCTTTCTTCCTTTCTTCCTTCCTTCCTTCCTTCCTTCCTTCCTTCCTTCCTTCCTTCCTTCCTTCCTTCCTTCCTTCCTTCCTTCCTTCCTTCCTTTCTTTTTGTGGGGCAATGATGGTTAAGTGGCTTGCCCAAGGTCACACAGCTAGTAAGTGTCAAGTGTCTGAGGCTGGATTTGAACTCAGGTCCTCCTGAATCCAGGGCCAGTGCTTTATCCATTATACCACCTACCTGCCCTCTTCCCCATTCGTTTCTAACCCCTCCCCATTCCTCTTTGTAACTTTGTAATAATTTTGTATTTATCTATATAAATATAATGTCTCTAGCTAGAATGTAAGCTTTGTGAAGGCAAGGGCTGTTTAATTATTTTCTTTGTATCACCAATGCCAAACATGGTGTGCAGCACGTAGTATATGTTTAATAAATTCCTATTACTTGATTTATAGGAATAACAGGGCAGGGCAGAATTATTTGGCAAAAAAAAGGTGTCCAGATGAGGGTGGCCCATGAAGTGAATGCAGACCATGTCCCTTGAAGATTGGTTGAAGGAATTATGGATGTTCAGTCTGGATAAGGGAAGCCTTAGTGGTAGGAGGGGGAACTATTGGGAGGAGGGCGATGATATCTTTCTTTAAGTATTTGAAGAGCTGTCACATGACAAAGAGATTAGATTTGTTTTGTTTGACTTTTAAGGGCAGAACTAAGAGCAATGGATGGAAGTTTCAGAGACAGATTTTTGCTGGGTTTAAGGGAAAATTCCCAACAATTAGAGCAGCCTGGAAATGTGGTGGGTTAACTCTAGATGTAGGTAGTTCCCTGTCCCTGGGATTCTTCCAGTGGATGCTAGATGAACATTTTATAGGGACACCATAGAGGGAATTCTTGTCTGGGTACAGGTTGAACTAAATGAACAATGACGTTCGTTCTAAACCTGAGACCTCTTGTTTCTCTGATTTGAAAATCCAAAGATGCTAGGAATAAACAAATATTACAGTAGGCACTTGAAGAATAAAATGAATTAGTATCTTTATCTTATTTGAGGGACTCCTTAAGTTTAGGTTAAAGAGATTTTTCCAATGAGGGAAAAATGAAATAAAGTCCTGTTTTACTTTAGTATTACATACATTCTTCCTAGAGGCATAGCCATAAATATTCCTACCACAGTTTCTTTATCAATTATGTAATGAGATACTGTAAAAGATTGTTCTTGTTCAGTCATTTTTCTTCTTTTGTCCAACTCTTTGTGACCCCATTTGGGTTTTCTCAAGCAAAGATGCTGGAGTGGTTTGCCATTTCCTTCTCCAGCTCATTTTACAGATATGGAAACCAAGGCAAATGGGGTTAAGTGACTTGCGTAGGGTTACACAGCTGGTAAGTATCTGAGTCCAGATTTGAACTCAGGAAGAGGAGTTTTCCTGACTTTAGGTCTGGCACTCTAACTACTGTACCACTTAGGTGCCTCACTATAAAGCAAACTGCCTTTAAAATCAGTGGATGGGGGCAGCTAGGTGGTGCAGTGGATAAAGCACTGGCCCTGGATTCAGGAGGACCTGCGTTCAAATCTGACCTCAGACACTTTACACTTACTAATCGTGTGAACCTGGGCAAGTCACTTAACCATCATTGTCCTCCCCCCCCCCAAAAAAAAAATCAGTGGATGGCAGAGAACACACAAAAGTCTGAATCAGGGTATTTACCATTTCACAAAATGCACATTGTCGTAAATATCTTGGTTTCTGTTATCACTTAATAACTGTTATAACTCTGGTGTCCAATTCCCCCTACAAAGGCTAGAAGTTTCCTGAGGGCAAGGGGTGCATTTTAGATAACCACTGTATATTGGCACCTGAAAAAATGCACTTTCTCTGCATACAGTATTAAATTATATTTAAAAACAAGTTCTGGTATTGCATCAGTAGTAAATCATCATCCATCATTCGTTCTTCAAGCTTTAGGCAGCATCCACTTTGTTGGGGACATTGTATGAAATATGAATGATCCTTCCCCCCCCCCTTTTGATGTGAAAAGATGCAGCCATGCCAAAAGGCTGTAAATTTGTGAAGTCTAAATGAAACTGAAAAGTAATGCTTTCTCTCCTCTTTTCTGATGGACTCTCTGTGAAGTTCTTCAGTGGCTATTTCCTTTGCAGAATGTCTCCTCTCCTCGAGTCATCTTTACCACCCTTCCCTTTCCCTTTTAGCAGAGGGTCTCCCCTCTTAATTTATCTTAAAAAAATTATAAGCTATCTCTTCACCTCATTTTTATACTTCAAAACTTCTTGACCTCATATCCCATTCTCTCTTCCTTTGCTCTAGTCTATGAGGAAAGAGTAAACTCTTCTTCTTGTTAAGGTCCATACTTGCTACATATGCAGCTCCCTCTGCGTTTTATGGGAACTTATCCCATCAATAATTTCCTTATTTCCTTTCTATTCTTCCAATTCTCTCATTCAGAGGCTCTTTCCTACTGCTTACAAATATATTCATGTATCTTTCATGCTTAAAAAAAGCTCAAATCTGCCATCCCCTTAAACTATTATCCTTTATCCTTACTTCTTGAAATTAATTTGTGATACTTCATATACTTTGCATATATTTTGTATTTATTTGTTTGTGTATTCTCCAGAATAATGTAAGCTCCAGAGAGGTAGGGCTGCTGCATTTTTCTTGCTCTTTTCCAAACACTAACCATAGTACCTTGAATATAACGAGCAATTAATAAATGTTGAACAGAATGAAATGACTTATACTAATCTTGTAGGTGGCATAAATCCTTATCCTAAGTTCTATAAATCTTTCTTCCCCCCCAATTTTTTTGGGTGCAATGAGGGTTAGGTGACTTGCCCAGGGTCACACAGCTAGTTAAGCGTCAAGTGTCTGAGGCTGGATTTGAACTCAGGTCTTCCTGAATCCAGGGCCAGTGCTTTATCCACTCTGCCACCTAGTTGTCCCCAAATTTTCTTTTCTTTTTTTAAAAAATTTATTTATTAAAGTGGCAATGTTATGATTCATTAAATATATTTTTATTTTTAATTATGGGATAAAAAAGCATTTCCAAAACATAGCATATTTTATTTCTTTTTACATAAACATTTATTATCTTTCCCTATCACATCCCCCAGCCACTGAACAATGATGACAATAATAATCATAACAATGAAAAACCAAGAAAACCTTTATAATAAATATGCATAGTCCAATAAAACAAATCCCTGTACTAGCAATTCAAGTCCACAAATGCCTGTCTCCTGCATTTTAAGCCCCTTATCTCTCTGACAGGAGGTGGGGAATGTGCTCCACCACCAAGCCACTGGAATCATGCTTGGCCACTCTCTTGATCAGAGTTCTCAAGTCTTTGCCATGAATATTTTAGTACTGAGTTCCATGAGGGCAAAGGAGGATAACAAAATGATGATTCAGTTTTAAGAGCACTCTATGGGTAGTGTAGCCCAAATACACTAAGCTTATTCGTGCATTTTTTTTTTTAGGTCATGAAATCTTATGAATTCCTTGAAGGCCAAGTTTGTATTTGTTCTTGAGGACATATCCTAAGCTAGTAGAACATTTATATGTGACTTGTGAATGTTTAATAGATATTTCTAGCTGACAGAATCTGATTCTCTGGACGTAAGTCAACCACAAGAAGTAGAAAGAAAAGACTTCAATTATGGAATATTAGGATGCTTCTATTTTAGAGAGAAACAACAATTAATGGCCTTAAATGAGTATGACTAGGTAAGAGAGTGATGAGAAGAGGGGAAGGTGATGACTGTTTTATCTAAGAAAAAGTATGAGGTCACAGCTATAGACCCATTGCCATGAGCAAGCACATATTTCTGGTGATGTAGAATAGTTAATTCATGGATCAGTTACATATTTTCACAAGAGACTTCACTATGGAAAGGGGGGAAAGCTACTTACTAGTAAATCAGTAAATAAGAAATTCAATAGGGAAAATTATTTATTTCCTGAAACCAAACGGGCCAATTTCACCATTTCTGTCACATCTACTTTTCCCCTTCTTTCCTACTTGTTCTTTCTTTTCCCTTTTCCCTATTCATTTTTCTTTTCTTCTTCTATCTCTCCCCATGTCCTTTTCCTCTTTCCCTTTTTCCTATTTATCTTTCTCTCTTCCTCTGGTCACATTTACCTACGCCCCGCCCTTTTTTCTATTCTGAAAAGCCGAGGCACTTCACTTTCATAGCCATCTAGGGTCTCATAACTGAGACTTAATCTACCTGGCAATTGGTGACCTTTTTTGGCTTCCAAGTTATCTGGAAGAATAGAGTCAATCACAATGGACTAGAGTCCTACCTGCACCCATTTTCAGCACTATGTCTACCCTGTTGCTGGTCATTTTATCTAAGGCAATAGAATCAGCATCAGTCTATGATGTTTGCCATCCTTAAAAAAAAGAGCATGTGAGTCCAATCTCTCCATTCGACCATAAGAATTCAAAGCCACCAAATATTCTATGTGAGCTTGGCTCATATTTCCAACTATCTACTAATAGTTTCCATTTGGGTGCCCTGTGATAAGATGTAAAAGCATTTACAACCTAGAGGGTAACCAGGCCTTTGAGAGAATTGGAAATATGCTAGGGTTTTTTATTTTCTTTTTTCTTAGAACTGAAAATGCTTAGATAAGACTTGGGTGGGATCAGTATTTGAAAGGATGTCATCTTGAAGAGGAATTCAACATTACAGAATTGGGGTATTAGACAAAGGAAGGTTTTTTGCTGAATATGAGAAAGATGACGTTACCAATTAAAGTTATCCAAATGGAATGAGCTGACTTTAGAGGTGGTGAGTGCCCTGTCATGGAAAAGGGTCGGTCACTCTTCAGAGATACTGAGGATAAGATTGAGATGAGGTTGGACTGGATTGTCTTTAAGGGACCCTTCAGTTCCAAGGTTCTCTTATTCCTTGTCTAAAACTATTATCAATGTCTCTTCTCATCCCTCAACCAAGGATCCCCCTACTCTTTCTTGTTTGTCAACCCTATCATTCTTCACATTCTTGAAATCATAGGATCAGGGTAACATAAAATCAGACTGCCACTGAGGTTCAACAATAGTTAGCTACTTGAGCTCTGGAGAGTTCAGAGATTGAGAGGAGGGGAGGAGGGAGGGAGGAAGGGAAGGAGAGGAAGAGGGAGAGGGAGAGGGAGAGAGAGAGAGAGAGAGAGAGAGAGAGAGAGAGAGAGAGAGAGAGAGAGAGAGAGAGAGAGAGAGAGGAGAGAGAGGGAGAGAGAGAGAGAGAAGGAGAGAGAACGAAGGAGGTATGGGAGAGAGAGAGGGAGGGAGACGGAGGGAGCTTAGAGATGAGATTGAGAGAGAGAGAGAGAGAGAGAGAGCGCTCAGCTACTATTCTCCCTAAGGAAGAATCAAACACACTGAAGAATGGTAAGAAGCCCTTGGAGATCAATGTCACCCCAACAAAAAGAGATTCTAGCCAGGACAGTACATGGAGGAAAGGAGTATCGCTGCTAGCCCCTAACACATCCTTTGGGCCCATAGAAGATGAGGGAATGAGAGAAGACAGGAATTCAGTCCCAACACCGACTGCGCCCCTGACACCCTCCCCTTATACCACCACCCCCCAGAAAAAAAAATCAGAAGTGAGATTCTGAGAAGAGATTGTAGTGATCCCTATTTGGCAAGAACAACAGATGATGAAACTCCGACTTCTCCATCTCTTTTCTTGCTCTGAGTCCTGCACTGAGCTTATGTATCTCATTCCTCATTTCTTTAAAGAGTCTGTTTGCTTCTATATTTGCTAAATTGTTCTCAAAAAGAAAATAATTTTAATAAGGTATCATTCAGTGTGTGTGTGTGTGTGTGTGTGTGTGTGTGTGTGTGTCATCCTTGGGGAAAGCTAAGAGGGAGATTTCTGGCATTCCTGGGACACACAGATTGTTTTATAGGCCTCCAAGTAGCACAATGGATAAGTGTCAGACTTTGTAGCAAGACAACCTGGGTTCAAAGCCAGTGGTCAAGCATTTACTTGCTGTGTGACTCTTGGTAAATCACTTGCCTCAGTTGCCCATTTGTAAAATTGGGATAATAATAGCACCCCCCTCTTAGAGCTGTTGTTTTGTCAGCCTTAAAGTACTATGTAAAGGTTAACTCATTGTTATTTTCAGTCGCTGGGATAGTAGCTGGTGGCTGGAGCTAAATCAAAGAGATTTTTATTTCTATCTATTGTTAGGAGTCCTCCAAAGTGGAAAAAAGAGACAGATATAAAATGAACCAGCAGTGTGGTGGGAGAGGTTTTAGTGAAGCACAAGGAAGAGTCTCCCTGAGACAGGAACTCTGGGAAAGATCTCTCCTTCATTACTTGTCCTTGACAGGTTTCAAGAATCCCATCCTTGGGGCAGCTAGATGGTGCAGTGGATAGAGCACCGGCCCTGGAGTCAGGAGGACCTGAGTTCAAATCCGGCCTCAGACACTTAACACTTACTAGCTGTGTGACCCTGGGCAAGTCACTTAACCCCAAATGCCTCACTAAAAAAAAAAAAAAAGAAAGAAACCCATCCTCCACTCCAAGGTGAGGAGTAGAGGTTAGTGACTAGAAGAGAGGTTATATCCATGGGGACACCTGAAGGGAGTAGTTGGTGAATTTCAATTATTCCTCCTACTCCCAGATAGCCCAGTAACAGCCCTGGAAGAAGATTAATGAATGGGGTCCTGGCGCTTACAAAAAAAAATCACAATTTAGGGGCCAGACAGAAGGACTAGCTACTTTTCTTCTTCAACCAAACAACTCCATGTTAAAATAACTCTTAGAAAACACTTTAGAGGCTATTTAACTCAGGAGAGGTATGCTGGTACATGTTTAACTACAGTCTCTCTAAAAAAAAAAAAATGGACTCAAGACATGCTTTTAAACTTAATTTGAATTATTGGCATTTTTTCCATCACATTCTTTTTTTTTTTTTTTAAGTGAGGCAATTGGAGTTAAGTGACTTGTCCAGGGTCACACAGCTAGTAAGTGTTAAGTGTCTGAGGCCGGATTTGAACTCAGGTACTCCTGACTCCAGGGCCGATGCTCTATCCTTTCCATCACATTCTTAAGTCTGGAAACCAACAAATAAATCAAGCCTTGATTTGTAGCATTTGCTGATTTCTAAGGGATAAATGCTCACCCTGAACATTTAACAATCAGATTTCAGGCTCAGATCGGAGCTCCAGCACACTTCTATTCTAGCCTGCCACTCTCATTTTTACAAATGAGGAAATTTAGGGTCAGAGAGACTCAAAGTCACAGTGTTGGTAAGTAAGGATTTCAACCAACTCTTCTTCAAATTTTCAATGCTTTATTGTTCTTGAAACGCTGAGTCATTAAATTTTTTTTTCTTCCTTCCTCAGCCCCAACATTCAATCTGTTAGGAAATGCTGTTGGATATTTATTTTGTAATGTCCCTTCCATCCATTTATTCCTTTCTTTCCCACCTGTCACCACAATCACCTGGATCCCTATCCATCCAAAGTCACTTCCAGATCTAAATAGATGATTTTATAATCCACCTCCTGATTATTTTTAGTAATCTCTTCTGTACTTCCTGTGCTCCTAATTTGTTCCCCTCTAATTTATCCTATATGTCACAGTCAGGTAAATCTTCTTCCCAAAAAAGCCATTTCATTGCACTACTTTAGTCTGTAAAAGCCTTTAATGGCCTCCTATTCCTTATATGGTGAAATGAGAGCTCCTTGTCCTTCTAATAAAGAATAGCCTTAAAGCCCACCTATCTCACCAGCCCATCCAAGATGATCCTTCAAGTTCAGCCTGCTCAGTTTCCTCACTGTTCTCCAGCATGTCATGACCCTTCTCATTTTTGCACTTTATATTCCTCCTACCACCTGTCCCACTCTTGGCCTTCTTCTCCACCTATTTAAAGCCTACACTTCATTAAGGACCACCTCAAATCTTCCATGAAACCTTCCTACTGACCCAAAGGACAGTGAGCTCTCCTTTTTTCTAAACTTTTCCATTTATTTGATCCATATACCACCCCATATTTTCATTTAACTTTTCCATTTTTTCCTAGTCTCCCCATTTAGAACAGATCTCTCTCTCTCTCTCTCTCTCTCTCTCTCTCTCTCTCTCTCTCTCTCTCTCTCTCTCTCTCTCTCTTGGCAATGAGGTTAAGTGACTTGCCCAGGTCACACAGCTAATAAGTGTCAAGTGTCTAAGGCCGGATTTGAACTCAGGTCCTACTGAATCCAGGGCCGGTGCTTTATCCACTGCACCACTAGCTGCCCCCACAGAGATAATATCTCATACAATCACTGCATCACCTATAGCTCCATATATGTCTTGTTGTTGTTCAGTCATTCAGTTGTGTCCGACTCTTTGTGACCCCCCATGAACCATATTGTTTTCTTGGCAAAGATACTGGGGTAGTTTGCTATTTCCTTTTCCAGTTCATTTCACAGTTGAGGAAACTAAGGCAAAAAGGGTTAAGTCATTTGCCCAGAGTCACCCAGCTAGTGTCTGAGGTCAATTTGAACTCAGGTCTTCCTGACTCAACCCTAGCACTCTATTCACTGAATCACCTAGCTACCTCCTCCAGTATACATAGTAGGTGCTTATTTATTGAGTGAATAAATGAATCCTTGCAAAATGAAGTGGGTAGGTGGGACAAGACAGCCACAAAGGTCCCTTCTAATTCCAAATCTCGGATCCTATGATCTGTCCTATGAAATTACTGCTTCAGTTCAGATTTCCATTTATTCTTTCTGGTGAATTTCGACTATCTATCAAACCCCCAGATAGCCCAGTAACAGTCCTGGAAGAGGATTAATGAATGAGGGCCTAGTGCTTACAAAAAAAAATAATAATCATATCTTAGGGGAACATTTATTACTCCCATGGAGTCTTTTCCTCAATGCAGAAAAAGTACCCATAAACATACACCATAGGATACATATTAAATCAGTAATTTTAAATTAAATTGGCAGCATATTAAGTATTAAAATCATTGTCTATGTATCACAATGTTGTCAAATCACGTCATTTGAAACCGTTGTTTAGAAATGTTCATAATTGGAATACCCAAAGCCATTTAGCAGCAAATGAGAGAACAACAGAGCAAGGGCAGGCATGAATCATTTGACTCCATTCTGTGTTCTACCTCATTGCCCAGGCAAAGAAGAAATTATGCTTGAAAAATCAGCCACGCAACATTTATGAAACTGGTTGTATTTCTCAAGAGGTGATTATCTGGTAAATTCCATGAAGGCTTATAGCCTGTACTATAATCCATCAGTTTTTGGGTAACGATATGAGCATGAAAGGTCTTCTCATAGGTTTGGTAATGATTTGAGCATCCCTGAGTACTCTGCCTAGTCTCCAGGTATTTCCTGTACCTCTGCTTGTCCTACCCCCATTCTCTTGTATCTGCTAAAGTAACTAAAGCATCCGGTAGGGCGTTCACTCCTCTATGGCCTTCTGCAAATGTAACTTTTGAATGGCTTAAGACAACTTTTATTACCTGGGAGGGGGTATCCTGCTCACTCAGCAAACATGTTAGGAGTGACCCCTTCATATACTCTGCTATCTAAAGTCCAGCCACACTGCTCATCTTTGCAGTTCCTTACATAGGACCCTCCATATTCCATCTACAAACTGCCTGCCCCCCTCCTTGGAATGCACCCCTTTGTTTTGGACTTCTAGAGTCCCTAGATATCTTTGAAGCTCAACTTAAGAACTGACTTCTCTGTAAAGCCTTCCCTGACTCTCCTCCAAAGAGCCAATTCCTTCTCAAATTACCCTGTTATTTATTTTGCATATACCTTGTACTTATCTTTGTTATTTTACTAGAGCACTTCCCAAATCTGCGTGTCGTCCTTGTTCAGGGGCCATACTAATGTTTTCTGTATCATTCCAATTTTACTATACAGGCTGCCAAAGTCAGCACGTAATATATGTTGTGTTATATACACACATACACATATACATATTTGTGTATGTATATGTATATATGTATATATATCACATATATACATACAATATATATCATTCTCCTAATAGAGTACATTTTTATACATCACTGTACCACCCATAGCTTTCACAGCAGGTGTTTATTATTGCATGAATAAATGAATGAATCAAATGCTTTCAAAATAAGGAGAGTGGGGTGGAACTCCTAGAGCGAAAGAGATGTCTTCATTTTTTACCTTTGTATGTGGAGGTTCCTGGCACATAAAAAATTGATTAATAAATGTTTGTTGATTGAAACTGATAGACTTCTCAGTTTAAAAAAAATCCAAGGTTAGAATACAAACAAGGGAAAAGGAAGCAAGATCTCATTTTTGCCCAAGCACATCAGACAGTTTTCCTTGTAGAGAACCATAAATATTTCTCTCACATATGAAATATGCCATTATGTAAGTTGGAGGGGAGAAGACACTTGAACCCAGGTCTCCTTGACTCCGAAACCAGCTCCCTGGGAGCTGGTGTTATTGTCATCATCCTTGCTGCTGTGGTTTTTATTATTATTAATTTTTACTGTTATTATTGCTCCCGTCTCATCTTCTTTTTAATGGAATATGGATAGAAATAGTTCAGGGGCAAGTCACTATGATATTAATCTCTTCTACAGCTGGTGTTTGGCATGTTATTCCACAGGTAGACGAAATGGGTTTTTTTTTAGCAAATTTAATTTAAAGTGTTAGGAGGAAACTCATCTTCCATAACCTCATCAGAAAGCATATTAAAGGCAACTTTACTAGTAGACAGTAGGAAGATGCCATCAACAATGATGGTTTAGTATGTAAAACTAATTCAATGTATGATTAGCAACTCCTATCTCCTGATAGACTTCAGGACCTACAACCCAGGACTCCAACATTTTGTTGTATGGTAAAGTAAGGTGAGCTGAGTAATCAGCATCGGGAAGGTCAGAAAATTAAAAAAAGACTTGAAGTCAATAGATCCGTTCTTTGCCTGCTGGCGAGTAGGAAACAACTGAGTCAATCCCCAGACCGGGGTCTTAAATTTAAAGCAACACAATGACTTCTCTTTTGGACCAAGGCTTGCCTACCAGGGAGAGAGTCAGGGTTCCAGAGTGTGAGTTACTGTGGATGACCATCACATCACTATTCAAGGATATTCTTCACGGGATCAGAGATTTAATGGTATAAGCAAAGTTAGAAGCTGTTTAGTCTAATCCTTCCTTTTTTACCAGGGAGGAAACGGAGGCCTAGCAAGGTCTAGTGATTTCCTTAAGATCACACAAGTAGTAAGTGAATGAACCTAGTTTCTCTGACTACAAATCCGAATTCTTTCTCATTGTACCACATTTGCTCCTTATGTTAGGAAAAAAAAATCTATTTTTGTACCTCATCCCTGAATCATTTTTTTTTTTTTTTGGTGGGGTTTAAGTGACTTGTCCGTGGTCACACAGCTACCTGAATCTTAAAATGTATTTTTCAAAAGTATGTTTTGAAAACAGAACCAATTGTTTTTTTTAGAAAATCAAACATAATTATTTTGATCTCATAACCCCCACCCCCCAATTGGAGGAGCCCACCATTTTTGTTTCAGAAGGCACTGCTGGGCTGCTTGCAGCCTTCCCCATGCTATATGATTGCAACCTTCCCCTCCATTGGTCCAGATGAATAGCTAATTGTATCAGTCAGGCTTTGTGAAGAGAAACAGAGATTTAGGTAACAGAATTATCAGGCTCGTCCATGTGGAGCTGAAAGCCAGCATCAGAGGGCTTCTACTACAATACACTCATTTTAGAGATGAGAAAGTAGTAGAAATAGATAACCCCATAAATCCAAACTAAATCTGAGGGGCAAGATCATAATTATGGATATCCGTCAGCACAAATGACATATATTTTTGGATCTGCCAATGTGGGGATTTGTTTTTCCTCCCTATGCATATTTGTTACGAAGTTTTGTTTTGGTTTTTACTTTTTCCTCAGTGGAGGACTGCTGAGAGGGGGAAAAATGCTTGTTAATTGAAAAAAATTGAAAATACAATAGATATAATAGTTTTAGAGAAAAGGTATCTCTGAGGGGTTTATTCACCTAAAAAAGCTAAAGCATATAGCATCTGTGGTGGGAGGTATCCCCACTGATTTCTACCCTGCTCAGATCTTTTTCCGAAAGTGCCTTGTCTGGAGAGAGTGAGCATAGCATGAGCTGGTCTTGAGCCAACGAGACTTGTATTGTGACATGTTCTGTCTCTGACATATATGAGCTGTGTGACCTTGGGGTAGTTATTTGACCTCTCATTCCCAGGCACCCCTTTGGGAGACTGTAAATTGCTAAGCAGGTCTGCTTCAGTTGCATCAGTGGAAGGAGTTTCAGTTATTGAGAGCTACCTACATGCATAAAATCACGGGTCTGCTTTAAAATAAAAGAAGCATTGTCTGAACCTCTCCTTTGCCCTTGTCACATTCTATCTAGTGTCATACTCATTAGCTCCAAGGAATAGCTGAGAGGATCATTGCCTATGGATGCGTGGTTAGGAGTCGCTAATGGTGTTATGAACATGGGCAACAGCTGCTAATATTTCATGAACTGGCGCTGTGTGATTACTGCTTTTTGCTCTGTATGGTCAGCCCTTCACAATGCTTCCCATAATCTCACTGTAGACACTGGTTGAGTTGAATTAGATTACCGGGAGAGTAGAGGAGCCATCTGCTATGTTTCCCACAGACTGGACTCTGACCCTGATTGTTCAGGTACCATATTTAATGTACTTTAGAATTCACTGGGTTCCTTCAGGACTCAGATCCATACTACCTCTCTTCATGAGGCCTTTCTTGATCTCACTTAGCTTTTAGTACCCTCCCCTCTCCAACTCTCACCAAATCACCTCTATGTTTGTTTTTTTAATATCTTGTATACATGTCACACTCCTGCGGGGATATTGCTTGGGAAGTCTTGTAGAGCTAGGAATGTTAAGAGCCAACATTCATGTATTACTCATCGTGGTCCAAGTCTCTAAGTGCTTTTGTCTTGACATCTTTTGAGAAATCATGCAATCTACTCATAAGATTAAGGAAGTGGAGAGAGAGATGTGGGGTAAAAGTGGTGAGGGGGTAAGGTAGGTGGCACTGGGATATGAGCCAAGGGTCTGGAGTCATGAACTCATCTCCCTGTGTGGACCTAGGCAAGTCATTTACCCCTGTTTGCTCCAGTTTCCTCATCTGTAAAATGAGCTGGAGAAGGAAATGGCAAACCACTTTGCTAAGAAAACCTGAAATGGGGTCCTGGAGAGTCAGACATGACAGAAAAATGATTAACAACGGCAGCAAAATGTGGTGAGAGAGTGGAGGCGGGAGCTTTAGCAGTTGGTAAGAATACAGAAATCTAATCCACAACATCTCTCACCTTCCTACTTCCTTACAACCATTTTCCATCATTGACCTCTCTAACTCTTCACTTCCTGCTTCCTCTGTGAAGAGTGGTAAGAGAGATTATCAGTGGGGAAAGACTCTTCCTGCTAGGTTTACCCATCATGTACTGCAAGTGAAAACTTGTTCCTTTAAATGATTATTTGTACTTCTCTAATTCTAGAAGTTGTTCTTTAAAATTATGGTCAATGGGGCAGCTAGGTGTGCAGTGGATAGAGCACCGGCCCTGGAGTCAGGAGTACCTGGGTTCAAATCTGGCTTCAGACACTTAACACTTACTAGCTGTGTGACCCTGGGCAAGTCACTTAACCCCAATTGCCTCACTAAAAAAAAAAAATATAGTCATTGATAGTGATTTGCAACCAAACCTCCCAGTAGATAGTATAAAGTTAAGGAAGAGGAGGACAATTTAACAGGGAGAGGAGATTTTTCTTCAGCTCAAGAGGTGATTAGAGAGGGAATTTGTCCAATATTAGTGATCTCTGAGATGTAAAGTCATATCACAGACTGCTTGTGGACTAGGGAGGGAGAAATAGACACTTAAGGAGGAAGTTAGTAGCAATAAGAGATAGAGGGTAGTGTGTCTATGTAAGTAAAACTGCCTTATATCTGACACCCAATATTCTCCTGACTGGCTACATATACTTACATATGCACATGTTGTTTCCCATAATAGAGTGAAAATTCCCTTAGGCCAGAGACTTTCCTTTCTATTTTTTCCTCCCTCATTGCTTAGCTGAGTTCCTTGGTATGAGTGGGTACTTAATTATGCTTGCCGATTGATTGATTGATAAGGATGTCACCCTAGTCTCCAGTTCAGTCATGATTTCCATTCCCTCCAGGGAACAGGGTGTGTGAAAAGACCATTTTGGGGATGGGGTTGTCATTCCCTGGCATTCAGCCTTCACAAAAGGCTCGTCCCTTTGCCCTTTTCCATTCCAAGAAACAGCTTCTTTCTTTGGTTCCTTGGCAAAAGTCACCAGAGCCCATGTTAGCTTATCCCTCCTCTATAGATTCCATTAATAATGCAGATAGACAGGTTCATGTTTCATAGCCAGGGGCCCAAATTATCACAGCCATCAAGTCAAGAGAGAAGCTCAAAGTCAGCAGGTAGAACAATTTCCTAAGTTAGAACGAGCAGCCTGGAGCATCCAGGATCATTTCCATCAACAGCTGCTTCAGCAGAAATCAGAGTTCAGGCATCTTATCACTGCAGTTTTCTTTCCCTTTAAAAAATACTATTTTCCTTGGAGAGATAAGCATGAAAATGTTGTATCCTGAAATGGATTTCTTCTGCCATTCTAGATATGTGTCTCTACAAGAGGTAATGGTGAAATACAAAGGTATTTGCAGTTTGTTCAAAAAATATATATCAAATATATGAGAGCCCTTGAAATACATCACTTGGCACCCTCAGACTGATAGTAGGCTAGAATTTCCAAAAATGCAATTAAACTTGGCAATGAGCCACATGTGAAGGAATGTTATCAACTCTTGATCATTAATTCTTGTAGGTTGGGAGACTTAAATGAAGGTGGGCATTTAAAGCCCTTCACACGGTAGATGCACCCACCTCTTAAATCTTATCATATGGTATATTGCTTCATCCATGCTACCATCCAGCCCAAAAGGGTATAGCTATTTGGCACACATAATACTTAATCTTTCAATCTGCATACCTTTGCATGGGTTTCCTCACCTCTACCCTCTTAAAATCCTGGTTTCCCTTCAAATTGCAGCTGAAAGATGTTATGTGTGTATATATTTTAACATATGTATATTTCTACACAGATGGGCATATGCACATCTTTGTGGTTGTATATTTATGAGTACAGATGCATATTTGTATGTATAAATGTTATGTATAAATGTGTATCTATATACATATGTAAGCATTCATATGCTTATATATGTATGTTGATTTCTGTGGTAGGAAGAAATATTCAAACACCTCCCTATATGTTAGACTGTTTACTTGTTTCAGTCATGTCTGACTCTTCATGGCCCCATTTGGAGTTTTCTTGGCAAAGAAAGACACTGGAGTGGTTTGCCATTACCTTCTCATTTCACATGAGGGAACTGAGGCAAACAGGGTGAAGTGACTTGCCCAAGGTCACATCGGTAGTGAGTGTCTGAAGTTGGATTTGAACTCAGGAAGATGAGTCTTCCTGGCTTCAGGTCTGGTGCTCTATCACTGCACCATTAGGCTGCATTAAGTTAGACTAAGCTTCCTTAAAAGGTATTGAGGCATTCATTGAGCTTAGGTTGACTCAGGGACTAAGGATTTTAGACTGTTAACAGTAGTCCCCCATTGCTTGAATACAAAGCAGCCACAAGTTGATGAAGGGGCTCTGATGCTTCCCTGGTGATCAAAAATGGGAAATTCAGGGTCACCCATCTTCCCTGGCGAATCAATCTGAAGTGTTCTCAGTGTCCCTGGTTGAATTTCCTTCTCCTGCTATGGCTAAAATAAATCTCTCCTTTGATAACTGTTGAATGACTCTTATCTCTTTCACCCTATTACCTTCTTACCTTTGTTCTATATCTTTCTTCCCACTCATCTCTCTCTCTTGACTCCTTTGTCTTTCTCCACTCACACTCTCTTTATAGTGGAATGTAAGCCCCTTGAGGGTTTGAGGTATCTCCAGTAGCCAGCACAGTACCTGCCAGTTAGTCAGTCAATAACATTTATTAAGCACCAGCTATCTATGGCTCCAAAAAAAGGCAAATGCCATTACTTGCCCCTAATTCTAATGGGAGAAACAACATGCAGATAACTATGTACAAATAAGCTCTATGCAAGAACAATTGACTTTTGTTAATATCAATATCAGTAGATATTTGTTCAATTGAAAGGACTTGCCCTGCTTTTTGTTTTATCTATGCAGAAACTAAAGAAAGAGGCATGTAAGAGAATATTTAAAAGAGAACCCTTGGTTGGGAAATGGTTGTTGTGGTGGTAATGGTGTCCATGGTGGCATGATGGAGCAAGAAGAAAAGAGGTATTCAAAATGCCTTCACAGCATAAACCTGTGTAATCTCCTTAAAGAACAACCTGCATGGTCTGGATGAGGATTTCCCATGTAAACTCACTGGAGATAGAATGGTCAGCTGCCCATGTGCCTTGATTTAGGATGGTAAAATTTGCCTTCCCTAAGGTAACTATTCAAGTAGCTAAACATGGTACCATTGTGTTCAGGAGACTCCTGTTAAAATGCAAATGTTGTACCTGGGAGATTTAGCCCATTAATCCAGAAATCCCCATTAACAATTCAATTTAGATTTATTTTAGCAGATTACTAGGGAACAAGAGGGCATATTGGATACATCAATTCTGAAAGGAGAAGAGCAGTCAGCCAGTCAATTAATATTTACTAAACACCTACTATGTACCAGACCTTGTTCAAGTTTTACACTCAAAGGGTACTTTGGTGGGAGCCCATGGGCAGGCAGGGGACCCAACCAACTTCATTCTGTTGCCTAGAGCTGGTCATGTATATTCAGTGTATGATAGTCAAAGTTTGCATGATGACTGAACTAGAAGGTGATGACTTTACCTGTTCCATGCTGTAAAATTGAAATTGAAGCCCTAATGTAGAATCATATACTTAAAGAGGCAGGGACCTTAGAAGAAATTGAGTCCAGCTTCCTCATTTTACAGATGAGGAAACTAAGGCACCAAGCAAAGTGAGTTGTTTAGGGTCACATCGCTAATAAGTATCAGACCAGAGAATCAAGCCCGGATTGTTATTGGCTTTCCTCTCCATTCTCTTAACAAGACCAACCAAGAAACACACCAGCAGAGAGCAATGATTTATTTTTAACAACTTCTCAGGAAGTATGGCCACTTAATTTCGATCATCTCTGCACATTTTTGAGCACAGTCTCTATTTTCCCATGGCTGTTGTCAACCTCAGCTGGATGAATAGGAAAGAAAGTTCCTATTTATGAAACACTGAGTGCCTCCAAGGTTGCAGCACCTGCCAAGTGCCAATCTCCAGGCATTATCATGACCTATTTATGCTTCACATAATCACTGGAGAATTTCAGATGTGAGAAATGAAAGTCACAAGGTAGCACAAATATGATTTTCAGCTTTAGCCTGTGAAATGTCAATGTATGGGGTGCAAGGATAACATGATTTCTTGCCTCGTGGTGGAGGAAAAGGACAAATCACCCAACCTACTACCTCTTACACATTGCAAGATGATGCGCCATAATGACTGACCTGAAGAACAAAGCAATTTTAAGAGTGTGGGAGTAATAGTCCCCAGGAATATCGTGGTTTTTCAGTTATCCAATTAATATAGAGGACATCAAGCAATAGAAGACCTTATGTTCCTATCACTCAGGTTTATAACTTTGACACCATCCTTGACTCTTTCCTCTCCCTGTATCCAAACAGTTGCCAAATTCTATTGATCTGACCTTTGCAGCATCTCACACATCTATTCCCTTTCTCTACTCATAGAGCAACCAGTCTGATTCAGGTCCTCATCATCCCTCCCTGGGATTATTATAATAGCGTCCTAATTGGTCTCTCTGCTTCCAATCTGTCCTCCTCCTACTTGCCAAAATTATAGTCCAAAGGCACAAAACTGACAATGTCACCCCCTTACACAACGATCTCCAGTAGTTTTTTTTTATTGTTTCTAGGACAAAATAGAAACTTCATCTTGGCATTTAAAATTAATTCTCCAATCTTTCTAAACAACTATGGTAAGTAACATTTTATGTCCAAGCCAAATCATTCTTTCAGGCAATATGATAGGACAAATAGATGGATGTGAAACTGATTGAATGGCTGGATGCAAAAAATGACCATTAATGGTTGAGTGTAAACTTGGTAGGAAATCCTAGTGCAGAGACTCTGGTTTCTGTGCTTGGTCTGTGCTATTTAACATCTCTATGTAAAACTTAGGCAGCTAGGTGATGCAGTGGATAGGGAGCTGCATCTGGAATAATGAAGACTCATCTTCATGAGTTCAAGTCCAGCCTCAGATTCTTACTAGCTATGTGACCCTGGGCCAGTCACTTTGCCCTGTTTACCTCAGTTTCCTCATCTGTAAAATGACCTGGAAAAGGAAATGGCAAACGACTCCAGTTATCTTTGCTAAGAAGTCCCCAAAATGGGGTCATGGAAAGTCAGACATGATTGAAAAATGAAAAGAACAAAAATGGAGTGCTTAGATAAAGGCATGGATAAACATGCTCATGATATTTCCAAATAACATAAAGATGAAAAATAGAGAGAACCCCCTGGATGACAGAGTGAGGATAAAAAGGGACATTGATAAAATATAGAAACACAATAGAGAGCAACCAGGATGGTAAAGGGTCCTTTCTTCATGTCCAGTGAAGACTGTTTGAAAGAACTCACAATGTTTAGCCTGAAGAAGAGAAAGCTCAAGAGATTTTTGACAGCTACTTTGAAATATTCAAATGTCATATCAAAGAATGATGTTAGGTTAATTCTATTAGGTCCAAGAGGAAAGAACTGTGAACATTGTGTAGAAAGTGTAGAAGCCAAATTAGACTTGATGTCATCAAAAATTTCCTATAAATAAGTTATCCCAAAGTGGAGTGAATGGACTTCCTTGAGACATAGTAAGTTTCCCCATGTTGGAGCAAGCTTGGATAACTACTTGCCAAGTATATTGTAGTTGGAATTCTTTTTAGAGGATGTTGGCCTAAATGACTTGTTTAAGTCCTTCCTACTTTGAAATTCGTTGATTCTATAGTCATCCCCCTCCCCATGCCTAGAATTTCGATCCTCTGCATCCTCACCCCTCCTCCCTACCCCACTGCTTTTCTTTGAACAAAGAAACCTCAACTCAGGTGCTACTTCCATGAAAACTTCTCTGATTTTTACCCAACTTTAAGCCATCACCATCTTCAAAATACTTTGGATTGGTTGATCGATTGATTTACATGGAGTCAAAGGAACTGAGTTCAAATCCTGGCTTACTTATTACTCATCTTTCCATGAGCAAGTCACAAAACACTAGGTGTCAGAGGGGACTTAGAGTCAGGAAGACCTGGTTTCAGACCTGGTATGACACTTATTAGCTTTGTGACCTTGGAAGGTTATTTAATTCACTTCTATTGGCTTCAGTTTTCTCATCTGTTAAATAAGAGAGTTAGACTAGATGGTTTCTGAGGTCTGCCCTTAATATAGGATTTTGTGAGCTCCTTTGGTCTCAGTTTTCTCATCTGTAAAAGGAGAAGATTGGATTAGATGGCATCATCTATGCTCCTATAATCTTATATGGTGATAGCTAGCAATCTTGTTGTTGTTCAGTCATTCAATCATGTGTGACTCTTCCTGTCTCCATGCTCCACAGCACTCTAGGCCTTTGTATGTACCACTTTTTCCCTCCTTTTTTTTTTTTTCTCTTGGTGATAAATGTCAAGTATCTGAGCCCGGATTTGAACTCAGGTACTCCTGACTCTAGGGCTGGTGCTCTATCCACTGCACCACGCAGCTGCCCCTCCACTTCTTCTCAAAGTCTTTCTAAATTCATGTTTATTGTTTCCATTACACCATCTAGCCATCTCATCCTCTGCCATCAGGGTCTCTGATAGGTGGCAAAAGAGAGATCAAAGTCAGTGCTTTAGGCTGTAATGTATAGAATCTAAATGTGGGTTCTAATCTGTCCCCGCCCCCCAGTTTTTTGGGGGAAGCTGGCTAAAATCATTGATAAATTCAGCAAGAGTTTAGGCTTTTAGGTATTTATTAAAGTGTATTAGAAATTAGTGAAGAGGGAGAGAGATTGAGAACAGATTCTTTATAGCATGGAAAATCTTAGTTTAGATCTATTTGGTATAGCCAGAGAGAAAAAAACAACCCAATGAACAAACCTTCCTTTCCTAGCAGCCCACGTGAAGTCCCTCACCACACCAAAGTCCTGGATGAAAAGAAGCCTTCTCTTTTTCTCCATCTCTGCCGCCATGCATCAGTTCCTCAAGGAAAAAAGTGAGATCCAGTGAGCCAGCTTCCACTTCCTACTTCCTGTCTCCCTTCCCATAAGGGGAGGTCCTTCAAGCTGATTGGTTGAGAGTAGTCTCCTGTTGATGGCGTATTCTACAGCTTCTGAGAACAACACCCTACTTAGGGTGGGCCGTATGTGGTCTCGATTTAATCATTCTTAAGTAGGTTTTCAATCAGTTTCTCAGTCTCACCCAATTCAATCGATTCAAAATCAATCTTCAGGTGGGGCCCCTGGGCAGCTGCCAAATCCCATTATTTTATCACAAGGTGTAGTATCAGAGGGAAAGGGATATACTAAAAACTTGTGTGGGGGGCAGTGATTCAGGGAAAACTTCATGGGTTAGAGGGAACTTTAGTTCATCCTTGAAGGACAACCAGGTTTCATAGAAGCAAAGTTGGAGAGCACCTTCCAGGTGTGAGTGCCACCTACACAAATCAACCAATGTAGGAGACACCGTGTAGAGTTCACAGAAGGGCAGAAACCCTTGGTTTTAGTAGACTGAAAACTCAATAGGAATCGTCAGTGTGATTTGTCATTCAAGAAACCTAGTGAAATCTTGTCCTGCACCACAGAGAAGCACAGTTCCCAGAAAAGAGCAGGTTGGAGTTATTTTGGCAGGAATCAGTTTCTTTAGAATGTAATATGTGATGGGACATACTGTGGAATAAGGCACAGACTTAAATACACACTTAAATACTTATATATTTCTATCTTCAATTGTATCTTCTAAGATCCAGGTCCCAGGCCCTGGGGATGTTCATCTGTTCCTCTTTGAAGGTCCTGCCCTAGGGGTCAACCCAGTTGTTTGGTGACTTAGTAGGACTAATGCCAGTTGGCCCCTAATATCTAGTAACTGATCCTAGATATAAGACTATGCTTCACTTTATCCCATCTCATCTGGCTGCCCACTGAGAGCATCTCATCATCTGCTTGCCATGACGTATGAATACCAGCCCTTTTCAACAAACATTTGTTCTATTTTTTTCCAGTTACATGTAAGGATAGTTTTCAACATTCATTTTCATAAGATTTAGAGTTCCGAAATTTTCTCCCTCTCTCTTTCCTCCCCCCTCCACAAGACAGCAACCAGGTTATATATGTACAATCCACAAGTGCTCTTTTTATCAGTTCTTTCTTTGGGGGCACATAGTAAACTTCATCATTAATCCCATAATACCAGCTCTTTTCTACCCCTCTGGAATTAAACTCCTCCTTTGTCACTGGGGCATCTAGGTGGCACCATAGTGGAGAGAATGTCAGGCTTGGAATCAGGAAGACTCATCTTCCTGAGTTCAAATCTGGCCTCATACATTAACTAGTTTTGTGTCTTTAAATCATTCCCTCTTTAAGTCTCCATCTCCTCATTTGTAAAATGGCTTGGGTGGATGGGTTGTCTCCCCAATATCCCTTCCAACTCTAAATCTGTGAACCTATGATTCCCTGGCAGGACAGTGTTTGCTTGAGATTATAAAAAAGCCAATGGAGGTTGATAGAAGGGAAAGACAATTTTGCAAACTCTTGTCAGAATAACCCCATATGGGAAGTTTTGAGACCCTTTCTTGCTTAACTTTTTTGCAGCACCCCACCCCAAGGAAATTTTTTTTCCCACGGTGGGGAACTTGCAAGGAAAGCCCCCATCGAGCTGGGGCAGGCATGCACAGGGTGGGGAGGAAAAAGGGGAAATGGGAAAAGAATGTTGAAAGGTAATCTCCTCTTCTAGTGGCTTGCTTCCTCTGTGACAAGTGGACAAGGATTGAAGAGAGCTTAGAAGGAAGCCTTGTATCATAAAACACTCCTTTGATGGGCCTGGCACCAGGAGGGTGGTGCTGGTGAAAAATAGCCACGTAAGAAAAACCTTCAGCTTTCATTTATCACTAACTATCCAGTGACATGATTGCTTAGGTAGGTAACAAAATGATGGATTGGGATGTTATCAAGCAATTAAAAAACTCCTTTTAAATTGGCCTTTGAAAGTGGCTTTGAATAAATAAGTATAGAGTAAGCCAAATTGCCACCCGGCCACAAGCCTACAGAGTTTATGTTATCAAGAGACAAAATATGGGAACATTCCAGTTATTTCCCCCCCATTAATTAGAAGATTCAAGGAAATTTACCCCATATATACTAGTACTGTGTCCCTTGTAGCTGGTATGCATACTCTCTTTACCTCTGGTGTCAGAAGACTTGGATTCAAATCCCACCACTGGTGCTTATTGCCTATATGACTTTGGGCAAGTCATCTACCCTGTGTAGGTCTCAGTTTCCTCATCAGTGAAATGAAGGGGTTGACATAGATGGTCTCTGAAGTTCCTTCCAAATCTAAGTTTATGATCCTGTGATTCTATAAGTCATATCTTGGACCCTCTAACTTCCTTAACAGCTTAATCCAATTGCCACCTTCTCCATGAAGCCTTTCCTGACCCCTTTCCCCTTGTGTGCCTTCTTAGCAATTATGTTGTATTTAATATATATTATTTATTATATTAGAATTTGTTATAATACACTATAATATAACTAATATATTATTTAAGGTCATAGAATATATAATATAAACAACATATCATTTAATATATATTTCATAATACATCTCTGTGTACATGTTATATCCTCCCTGGTAAAGGTCCTTGAGAGGAGAGAATCTTATTTTTTGTCTTTGTATTTCTAGGACCAAGCAGTTTCTGGCACCTATAGGACCATTATGCATGGTTGGTGAATTGGATTGAATTATTATTGACTTTACTTGAAGCCATCCATTTCTTCAGAGATGAGAACAAACAAAAACAAGACAAGGCACAACTTCTCCAACCCCTCCAAAGCACAAGAATAAGTCCATCTAAGTGTGACAACTAAAATCAATTGTTCTTCCTGCCTTTCCATTCAGAAAAACAACACGATATAATGGATAGAGTCCATCTCAGGTACCATCAGTGTGAACACTTCCTTCAACTAACTTAGCTCAGTGCACTCTTGGGGTGAAAACTCCCTCCCACCAATGCCCATAGTCAACTCTCTGAAACTCATATCTCAGAGAATTTCCTAGGGGCAGGGTATGCCATGGTGGCAGTGGTAGTTGGGTAGTGCTAGGACATTAAAAAGACTTCTGAGGGTCACACTAAAGCCAGGACACTCTGAACCCAGTTTTTCCTGACTCCAAGGCTGGCCCTCTATCTACTGTGCTATATCTCTAAGCAAAAATAGTCTTTTAAAAATACTTACCATTATAAGAAGGTGCCACAGGGGATTTTTTTTTTCTTTGTAGGAAGATATAGAGCTTGAGACCGGTGGTAATCCCAGTAGGGATTTTTTAAGTAGTAAGGGATCATTTGGACTCTGTTTAAAAAAAACGAGGAAAAGAAACAGCTATTTTGTGGTCATTATTTTCTTCTTAATTAAGATGACAACCGAAATGGCTATAGTAAGGCATAACAGGACTGCAAAGGTTACCAAGGGCAACTGGAGGGTGAGGAGAGGCATAAAATGTTACTGAGGACTCTCAAGGCCAGAAGATTGGGAATATGGGACAACAGCTCAACATATTGAGTGGGCACATTGGGATACTGAAAATATTAAAACATCTGCCTCCATACTTGGCTGGATCCTCTATGCAGAATTTGTGAGAGGTCAGTACAATGGTATAGGAGGAAGAGGGCTGGCTCTTGGGTCACAGAAACTGGGTTTCAATCCTTGCATGGGTAGTTAATTATGTTGGACATGTCTCACTTAGGCTAGCCTTCCCCATCTGGGGGATTAACCTACCTCCTAGGGTCATCAATTTATCATTGAATGGGGCCTTAGAGATGATTTTATGAAACCCCTTTCATTTTTCAGATGAGGAAAAATAAGCCCCCTTAAAGCAGAGTGATTTGCCCCAAATCACCCTAGCAATAAAAGGCAGAGAGAATCTCGGACATTTACAGCTAGCTGGCACAATGCATTCAGCCTTGGTCTGGAGTCAGGAAGACCTGAGTTCAAAAGTGTCCTCAGACACTTACTAGCTGGGTGACCCTGGGCAAGGGATTTAACCTTCATCTGTTTCAGTTTCCTCCTCATCAGTAAAATGGGGATAATGATAGCCTTTACCTTTCCAGAATGCTGTGAGAACCAAATGAGCTATTTGTAAAGTATTCAGAGCAGTGCCTGCTACATAGTAGTAGAGACTTTAACAAAGACATTAAAAATTTAAAGAAAAACAAACAATAAAATATGTTGTTGCCTTTTATGGACTCTGAGGTCTCTCCTTAGCTCAAATCTATGACACCATGACAGGAAGGGGTTGGGAAAGAATGATTTTCTTCTGAGGAGAAGGCTACCCACACTGCAAAATATTAGGTCTTCACCCAAATGCCAAAGTGCTCTCTGCTATTAAACTCTGACAGTCAGAGAGAACATAGCTTTATTTGGTCTGAAGGCAGCAGCATGGAATTATTTGATGAAGACATTTGAATGTATCACCAATAGATTTGATCATTTGATGAGTAATGACATGAGTAATGTTGCAAGAAATTAAGATAACAATACCCTTCCAGACACAAAAATCTGATAAAGAGAATTTCCCTAGGATTAAGTCAGCGTGAGATCTGTTTTCTTTCATTCAGGCAAAATATATCTGAGATTAGAACAAAAAAAGACATCTATTTATATAGTTTGTGTACAATTGTGTATGTATAATTATATATTTATAATATAATTTATAGATATGAACATATCCATAGTTATAATTATATGTTTATATAACATACAAATATGTGTTTATACACACACACACACACACTCACACACACACACACACACACACACTCACACACCCCTAGATTTTTGGAGTTCTTATGCTAACTCCCACTGTGACAAGCAGTTAAGCTACTCAGAGCAAGGTTGTTTACTGCTTGTCTCCTTGAAATTTAGGAGTACCGGGTATGTTTTTGCAATGCTATAGTTCACAACCCTGCACTGATGTGCTTTCCATCATAATTGTCTGTTGATAGTTGGCCAAATATCATTAGATTTTCCAACTAAGGTGGTAGAGTCAGCTTAGTTGATACAACATCTTCTCCCCAAAGTCTATGAAACACTCTCCCATGAGTCTATACAGAGACAAGGGAAAAGTCTACTCAAGCTTTGAGAACATGTGAAAAAGGAAAGGGTGACACTGATCCTGGAAGTTCTTTTGTCAGACTTAGCAATGTGTTCTTGGGTATGGTGTAATTTTTTGTTATGTTCCTTCTAGAGCCTTTAATCCGCTTTCTTTCTTTCTTTCTTTCTTTCTTTCTTTCTTTCTTTCTTTCTTTCTTTCTTTCTTTTTTCTTTCTTCCTTCCTTCCTTCCTTCCTTCCTTCCTTCCTTCCTTCCTTCCTTCCTTCCTTCCTTCCTTCCTTCCTTCCTTCCTTCCTTCCTTCCTTCCTTCCTTCCTTCCTTCCTTTCTTTCTTTCTTTCTTTCTTTCTTTCTTTCTTTCTTTCTTTCTTTCTTTCTTTCTTTCTTTCTGGGTAATGAGGGTTAAGTGACTTGCCCAGGGCCACACAGCTAGTAAGTGTCAAGTGTCTGAGGTTGGATTTGAACTCAGGTCCTCCTGAATCCAGGGCTGATGCTTTATCCACTGCGCCACCTAGCTGCCCCTAATCTGCTTTGTTTATCTCGTCTAGTCTATCCTTGGTCCTGACTGCTGTTAGCTAGCTCTTCTAGGAATGGATTGAGGATGCTGATGAGAATTCCAAACTTGACTCCTCCCACCCAAGTTCCTAAAGTTCTCCTGTGGTCAAGGTGTGTGTGTGTGGTGGTGGTGGGGGGGGGGAGGCAGTAGAAGCAGGATTCTCTCCTCCCCCTTTTAGGGGCTGGTGGGGATGCTCTGTGCTGGTTCCTGGGAATCCTTGGTTCAAATAGTTTGGTGGTTTCATCCAGAGGCCACAGGGCAATAAGGTGGAACATGGCAAGACCTTTTTCACATCCAATAAAAAATCAAGAGATGTTCTCACCTATAAAAGGAAATGTAACAGATATAAAAATTTCCTCTTAAATTTCTAACCTTACAAACATTTCTCTTTAATTATATCCTTTACACAACTTTTCTAGTGCAATTCCTAGTTCATATTTTGTAGGCTACTCATATCCACCAGGCAACTGGGTTGCACAGTGAGCCTGGAGTCAGGAAGGCCTGAGCTCAAATTTAACCTCAGACACTTACTGGTTGTGTGACTCTGGGCATGTCACTTTACCTCTATTTACCTCTGTTTTTTCACCTGTAAAATGGAGATGATAACAGCACCTACTTCAGAGGGTAAGGATTGAATGAGGTCATATTTGTAGAGTGTCTGCCACATAGTAGACACAATATAAATGCTCATTCTCTTTGCCCTTCCCCTTTCCGAGGTAACTTTCCATTGCCCTTTGGGTTATACTCCATTTGAACTGATTCTGAATTAAATTCTACAAAGGCCTATTCCAATGTTTCATCATAATGCAGAAGTTATGGAGGATGTGGGTGTTTCTGCTGATGGAGCCCATGCTCTAGAAAGTCCTACCATGCTGGAGAAGTTTTGAATATAGTTCTTAGAGCAGACTGCATCTGCTTCCTAAGGCCCGATCTGGCCCCTTCAGAGAGGGGAAAGTTAGACTGGTCCCCTCTTTGGCCAAGGGGAATCCATGAAACAGCTCAGCCAACACCAAGGATATACAAAGAAATATAAAGAATTTTTAAGAGGAAAAGAGCATTAGTAGAAAAGGCCTCATTTCGGAGACATCTGAGTTGTGCTTTGAAAAAAACCTTAGGATTCTATAAGGTCAAGATATGGAGGGATATGGTCTTTTTTTTTTTTTTTGGGTTAGGCAATTGGGGTTAAGTGACTTGCCCAGGGTCACACAACTAGTAAGTGTCAAGGGTCTGAGGTTGGATTTGAACTCAGGTCCTCCTGACTCCAGGGCCAGTGCTCTATCCACTGCACCATCTAGCTGCCCCTGCAGGGATCTGTTCTAGGGTGCTATCCACATAGAAGCAGGCTGGTTAGGCTGGAGTGGAGACTGAGTGAAGAGGTGTCATGAAATAGATGGGGACCAGATCAATCCCATTCTCCAAGATTAATTACACTAGAAAACCAATGAGTAAACACGGGTACATTTGCGTGATAGCTGACCTTCCTTCCAATCAGCACTATTGTATAGATTTAGGAAAGTAATTTATGGACTTAGAGGGCTGGAAGAGACTTCAGAGGTTATTTAATTTGAGCCCTTCATTTTACAGAGAGAAGTACTAGTCCCTGACCACACTAAGAACACAGCCCTGAATCAGACCAAGCCTCCTGACTTCTGAACCCAGTCCTCTTTCTACCATCTATCTTGGGCTGCTTATTCTGACCTCTCTGGTCTCAGTTTTCTCATGTATAAAAAGAGGATATTGGACCACATCAGTCAATAAATGCTTATAGAGTAACTGAATGATTAGATGATCCCTAAAGTTCTTTCCAGCTCTATTGTTCAATGACTCTACTTATTTCAAAGTAGACCTCTCATTCAAAATGAAATTTGGGGTTGGGGGATCAGGAGAATTATGTCTGAATGCTTTTCAGCTTGGCACAGTTCCTGGAACATAGTAGGTGCTTATTAAATGCTAGTTGGCAGATTGACTGATAGAATTTAAATGCCAGATTAATTATGTTGTGACTGTTTTAAGTATAATTGTCTCTGTAGATAGATTGAAATTGGCGTCAGAAGAAATGGCTTGGTTTAGGTGGGTTCAGCCACATATCACCATGCAAGTCACAACTTCTGAGACTTAATTTTCTCAAATGTAATAATGGAAATAATAACACCTATACTGTATAAGTTCACAGGGTTGTTGCAAGGAAAGCAATTTATAAATCTTGAGGAATTTTATAAGATCCTTGAAGGCAGGATTTTTTGTAATGATTTTTGTTCATTTTATTTCATTTTGTTATCAAATTGAGAATTTGATGATTTTTGTTCATTTAATATAATTTAATTTTGGCTCTTGTGTCTCTCCATTGTCTTCAAATGCCTCATTCATTACAGTTTCTTAATTTTAAAATAACAATTATTATTAAAATGTTATTTTATAAATTTACTGTTTAAATTATATTTATTATTTATATATTATATATCATTTATTTATTTATTCATGATAATTATATTACTATTTTTTAGAAAAATATTTTTCTTGGACAGTGTAAATTGCTGGGACTAAGAGTTTCTCTAGAGCAGGGGAGAAAGGAGGGAAGAAAAAAGAGTAGGGGATGAAATTTACATGATAAGGAAAGGAACAAGGAAGATGTAGAAGTCCTATCTCTCAATCTGCTATGGAGGGCCATAGGTTTCAAGGAGCATTGAGCGCTTTTAGCACACAGAAGCATAATGGAATGAATTGGAATCGAATGGTATAAGCAGATTGGCTATACTTTCATACCTCAGTGAGGTCATTGTTCTGGGCAACCATCCAGGTCTTTTCATCTTGAAAAATTCATGTCTATGTCCTTCCTTCTAGAAACCACTCAATGGAGGATTGACCTAGCATGCCAGAAGTCTTCACCGGGCCTTTAATACTTGGTAGGTACCAGTGCTACATTCAGTCTGTTGGTTTATGGTGTACTAAACGCACCTCAACTTATACGTGTCTTCAATGACATTTTTATGATGCCTTTTTTTCTTGCCAAGTAATCTTTGGTAAAATACTGGAGCATACTGACACCCACAAAACATTAGCCAGGAAGCTAGATGACTCAGTGGATAGATAAGAATCTGAGACTTGGATTCGAGAAGACCTGAGTTTGAATCCTGCCTCAGATGCTTAGTAGTTGTTTGACCTTGCTTATATAAGTTACTTTCCTTTCCTGCACCTCAGTTTCCTCATCTATAAAATGGGGATAATAATGCACCTACCTAATAGGGTTATTTTGAGAGTCTAATTAGTTAACATTTATAAAGTGCTTTGCAAGCCTTAAGATTTTATATGTCTATACATACATGCATACATACATATATACTCACTACATAATATATACATGCTAGTTCTTGTTATAATTATAATAATAACAAATATTGGTTGAGTTATTTTTCAGTCATGTCCAACTCTTCAAGACCTCATTTGACGTTTTTTTCATCAAAGATAGTAGAGCTTTTGCAGATGAGGAAACTGAGGCAAACAGGGTTAAGTGACTCACCCAAGGTCACATAGCTAGTTAAGTGTCTGAGGCTAGATTTGAACTCAGAAAAATGAGTCTTCCTGACTTTGGGTCTGGTATTCTATCTACTATACCACCTAGCTGCCCTCGGAAAATGTATATATGTATATGTATGTGTATGTATATGTGTATGTATGTATATATATATATATATGCATGTGCATAAGTGTGTATATGTATGTGTATGGCTATATGTATGTGTATATAGAGAGATTGATATAGATATATACATATGTATCTATAGTTATATACATGGTTATATATATAGTTAAATTATATATATGTTATAATAATACTTGCTATTAATTATTATATTGATTCCAGGAAAGCAAACAAATAAAACCTCATAGATTTAGGGGAGATTTTTTTAAAAAGATG
Source organism: Dromiciops gliroides (assembly GCF_019393635.1). NCBI lineage: Eukaryota > Metazoa > Chordata > Mammalia > Microbiotheria > Microbiotheriidae > Dromiciops > Dromiciops gliroides. The sequence goes on along the minus strand of NC_057865.1, from coordinate 268,286,015 downwards.
GATATATATATATATATATATATATATATATATATATATATATATATATATATATATATATTCAAGATTGGAGATTTTGTTCCTCTAATCCCAGGATCTATCTTAAATTATTAAATTAGAAACTAGAAATAGAATAGGAAATAACTTAGAGAACACCACTCAGAAATTTAGGTACTGATAAACAGGTACTGATTTGTTTGTTCATCTAAACATGCTTTTATTTTTAGAGTCATAAATGTAGAACTGTAAGGGACCTTAGTGGCCATCTTGTCTATACATCCCCTTTGAGAGATGAAATGACGCTTTGAGAGATGAAATGACTTTCCATGACTATGAACCAAGTAGGGGAGGTAGTGTGTTGCAGTAGAAAGAACAGTGAGCTTGGATTGCTGAACATGGAGTCTTAGGACCTGAGTTCAGATCCCAGATAAGCCATTTACTGCCTGGGTGACCTTGGAGGAATCAGTGGGCTTCCATGGACATTAGTTTCCTCATCTATAAAATGATGAGGTCACAGTAGTTGACTTTGAAGGTCCCTTCTAGATCTATGAACTTCTGGTTCCTTTTTCTGATACCACATTGACCTTCTTCATATGCCGCTCCATTCTCTGGCACAGTTGTGCAAACACTGGCAGTGGAGTCACAGGTCAGAGGACCTGGGTTCAAATCCTGTCTCTGACATCACTTGTGTTCACCTCCCTAGGCCTCAGTTTCTTCTACTGTAAAGTGAAAGGGTTGGATTCGCTGGCTTCTATGGGTCCTCTCAGTTCCATATCCATGGTCTCATGATCCCTGATGTCATGGGATTTTTTTAGACAAGGAGAATCTTCATTTACAACTCAGAAGTCATTCATTTCTGAAACCACCAGCTACTCCAGAAAATAAGATGATCTCTGAGAATTTTCTATTTTTGTCAACAATTGACATTTTAGGTTGGTTATATTTCTGAAGCCCTCAGAGAAAATAAGGGCTGCAGGAAACCACACTCCCCTCTTTGTCTTTGCTAATTCAGAGGTGATTGACCATCTTTCATGATGCAGCCCTAAATTTTGACTTCCTCTGCTGGTTGGCACTTCCTTCTCCAAAATAAAGTGCACATTTGGTCTCTCCCCAGGCTCCCCCGGTTTCCTTTTTTTTCCTTCTCTCCTCTTTCCTGTCCACTGGGTTGCTCTTTTCTTTCCAGGTTCCTGTGGCTTTCATCTCTTCTGCCCTTATGGTAAAACAAAGAAATATACTGGGAAGTCTCAAATCTGGACAAAAAACAGTTACAAGGGCCAAAGAAGGCCTACTTTTGTACCCATGGGGCACTGAGCACAGGGAAGTAGCCGTGCCTAGCTATGGCCATGGTTCCCCTGCTGCCAGCCTCACTGAACTCTCCCCTCCTTTACCCCCTTTGCCAGGTCCTAATTCCATGACCCACATTGATTTATCTCAAATCTATTTCATTTAGCCAACCCTAAGTGTCAGAGAACACACTTTTGGATTGGGCTTCCATTCTTAGAGCCAAGATGAATTATGAAACCTTTTCCTGGACAAGTTAAATATTTCAGGCTCCTCTAAGGCACTGGGCCAGTCTATTGGAGCATGCCTGACCAATCAGCATTCTGATCTGGGGAGCAACTGGGTGGTGAAATCTGGAGTCTGTCCCTGTGCCAACCTGATGGTCAGCACTGAGATCACCCCAGTAATGATGGGAAAACAAACCACTTCTTATAGTCTTATATCTAGGCACTGGGGACTGGGCAATCCATGTGGGTCAATTTTGATAAAATGGAATTAAACTCTTTTAACTATACAAAATGCCACCATCTTTCTTTGTTGGGTTCTGGTTGGAATCTGTCTGAGTGACATTATCTCCCACTTGAATAAAGCAGTGTCTCAATGACACTCCAGGTTAGTGAATAAGAAGAATCTATAGCTGTTTTAGTTAGCAATTCTCACCTTCAACCACTCTCTTGCTTGTCTTTCTATCATAAAAATTATCTTTAGGGGAAAAAAATCTTTGCTGCAATCTGCTAGAATATTTACCTCTCTGACCCAAGTGCATGCTATCTGGGCCCAAGGAAAACATAGAATGGAGAAGTTCTGTCATCAACATCACCCCCTCACTCCCTGACACCTCCCCTGTCATCACAGGGGGAAGAATGCGGATTTGGCCTGGGGTGAAAAAGCAAAATTTAAACATGAGTTCTCTATTTCTCAATCACCATGAATTATGAAATTTGTTTCAGCCCTGGGGATGTGAACTATCCCCCAGCCTAGGGCTTATACTGCCTCCTCCTTGCTCATTCTTTCTTTGATCTCCAGGGGTGATAATAATGATGCCAAATTGCATTTGGAGAGGGTGTTAAGGTTTACCGAGGGCTTTGCTTCCAGCAATCCAGGAATGATGGTGGTGGTGGTGGTGATGATGGTAGGGGTGGGGAGGGGTGGTGATGATGATGAGATAATGAAAATTGCTAACATTTATCTAACACTTTCAGATTTGTAAAGTGCTTTACATATATTATTTAATTCTCACAACAGCCTTTTGGGTAGTCATTTAGCTAGTTGTTCAATCAACTAGAATTTATTAAGCACCCACTGTGTGTCAGGCATTATGCTAAGTAAGCACCAGTGAGGCAAAGAAAAGCCAGTTTAGGTGCTGTTGTCATCGTCATCATCGTTGTCGTCATCGTCATCATCATTCCCCATTTTACAAATGAGGAAACTGAGGCTCTCAGGTTCACAATTTAGTAAGTGTCAAAGGCAGGGTTCTAATTCAGGTCTGCCTGGCTCTACGTTCAGCACACTACACATTATACTACCTAGCTTCCTATGTAGTGTACATATTATTTTTCAGATGAGGAGACAAAGACCCAGAAAAAAACTCACAGGGTCATAGATTGTAGAATGATAAGGTCTTAAGAGTTCATCTAGTCTGATACTCCCTGAGGGCGGGGACTGGATTCACTTTTGTCTTTATGTATATTTTGATTAGTGTCAAGCCTGACACTTTATAAACACTTAATAAAGGCTCGTTGATTGATTTTTACAGATGAGAAAACTGAGTCCCAGAGAAGGAAAATGACTGATCCAAAGTTAGAGAGGGAGTCAATGGCAGAGCCAGGATTCAAAGCCAGGTCTTCTGATGAAAAACCTAATAATCTTTTCACATAACAATAGGGCCTCATGTTGGGTGACTGGGTTCCTTGATTCACAAATGTCAGGTGGGGTTTGAACCCAGTTTCTTTGACTCCAGACTCGGTACCTTTTCCATCTACCTCTCTCCTAAGAGAGAGAATCACTTCTGAGCAGCCAGAGTATCCCCCCAATTAAATTCACTAGGCATTTATGGAGCAAAGTCTTGGTCTCTATCATGTGGTTGCCTATCTATTTCTGAAAAGAACATCCCACCCCCTGCTCCTCTTTTTTTGTCATCTCTGCTGAAACTTTACTCATCCTTTCTCCCTCCCTTTCTCCTCCCTCCTTCCCTCCCTCCTTCCCTCCTTCCTTCCTTCCTTCCTTCCTTCCTTCCTTCCTTCCTTCCTTCCTTCCTTCCTTCCTTCCTTCCTTCCTTCCTTCCTTCCTTCCTTCCTTCCTTCCTTCCTTCCTTCCTTCCTTTAACTTTGAGTATCCATATCAGCTTCTTCAGACAAACCCCGTGTTGCTTCCTCATTGGGATTCCTTGTTGGAAGCTTCCTTTGTGTCTTCAGAGTTTCCTTCTAAAGTATCTAGATCCTCCCTGTGTTTTCTCTTAAGTCACTGAAATCTAATTTTTTCAAATCTAAAATGAACATTAGATCAGGCAGCTAAGTGGTGCAGTGGATAGAACACTGGCCCTAAAGTTGGGAGGACCTGAGTTCAAACCTCACCTCAGAAACTTACTAGCTGTGTGACCCTGGGCAAATCACTTAACCCCAACTGCCATTTCTAGTCATCCTGATATACATTTTGCCCCTGGATCCAGATGATTCTGGACAAGAAAGTGAGGTTGGTCACCTTACACAGCCTTCCCTCACTTAATTCCAATTCACCACAAGTCATGACATCACCTCAGGATGCCATGGTCCTCTTCGAGAATGAAGGACAAACAATGGCTTATTATGCCCAGTTTTCCTGTCCTCTATCATAAACTCTTCAAATTACTGGTCCCTTCCACTCAAGGTTCAAATAATTCTCATCCTACAAACCAGTTCATCTCTAGAATCAGAATCTAGAATCTAGAAACAGAATCAGATCTAGAACAAAATTCCCTTTTTGGGTCTCCACTTTTTGAGAGAATGAAAATATCATTGCTTTTGTGTCGGACATGCTTGTCCACAAGTCAGGAATTGGAGGCAGGGAAAAATAACCTCAGCCACCTAGTGACTTGGGCTTTTCTACTTTAAAAGGCTCCATCAACATGCCAAAACCTACGTCCCCTGAGACAAGTAGTCTGGAGGATGGTTTCAATACTGTTTGAGGATAAATGAACTTAGCCTGTGGGGCAAATATTTAGGGGTGTGCCAGATCCAGCTCAAACCTGCTTGGAGGTTGTTCAATTTTCAGTGTGATCATTTTCACCTTGGAAACTGCCTGATACAAATCAGGACATGATTTATATTTTGCTGATTGTCTCGACTTAAAAAAGAGATGGAAAAAATGTTAAATGTTAAAAATGAAGGGAGGGCAGCTAGGTGGCACAATGGATAGAGCACCAGCCTTGGATTCAGAAGGACCTGAGTTCAAATCTGGCCTCAGACACTTGACACTTACTAGCTGTGTGACCTTGGGCAAGTCACTTAACCCTCATTGCCCAGCAAAAAATAAAAAAAATTAAAAAAAATGAAGGCTAGGCTTTAAAGTGTGTCAAACATATATATATATATATTTTTTTTTTTGAGAGCCAGTGGTTAAACATTTACTGGCACACTTTTGCATAGAGTGTTCTTAAAATATTATCCAATAACTTCACCTGACTTCCAGCCATGAACATCTTCTGATGTAGTTCTGACGCCTCCTCACATTTTATGGTTTACAAGTACTTTCCCCATAACTCTGTGAGGAAGATTGCAGAGGTATGATTATGCCCATTTTCTAAGAGAAAGAATTGAATTTCAGAGAGGGGAAGTGATTTCCATACTCATATAGCAAGTAAATGTTGGAACAGGGACTTAAACCTGAGTTTTCCCTCTTTGAATTAGATGCTTTTCCCACACTGGCCCCTAGATATCAAAGATGATCTCACAATGTATGTAGGAATACACAGTGCACACACATATACATGTGCATGCTGTGAGAAAATTATTAATAATAGGGATTTTAGAACTTCCAGGCTGCCCCCCCCCCCGCCCTTGCTGAGAGAGTCTGGCTGATCTTTTTTTTTTAAGGTCAATCCAGCATCAGGAAGTTACCTCACAAAGCCTTGTTCCCGCCAAAGGATCTGAACTCTGACCTCAGCATGTTCTATTTGTGGACCACCTTCAAGTCATGTCAATCAATAGACTTGAATGCTACCAGCCAATTAGCTTGGAACAGTGTGTAGGGACTGCCTGTCTTCCGACGACCTGCAGGGAGCTTCCACTCTCACAGGCACAGAACTTCCTCTTTGGGGCCTAAGATTCATGGGTAAAGGGGGCTTTTTGCCTTCTCTCTCCCTTAGATACTAGCTAGGATTTCCTATCTTTTAGAGGTACGTGTTCTCTCTTTATGAATATCTAATATACTTTATCAAATGCTTAATGCCCCAAACTGGTGCTAAAGCTTCTAATTTATAAGTAAACCCTAATTTTCCCTACACTTAGGACAGAAATAGACCACCACACATTAAATTTTAAATGTCACAATACAATGTAGGTACACACCTGAGCACAAGACATATATGTGCCACATATACCAACACATGTATTCATATGTATACACATGTACATGTATATGCATATACATATGTATGTGTATACACACACATGGTTCCCCCAACACCTTTATTTTCCCTCTTTATTCTCAATTCTGAGAAGAAAAGCTATTACTTGTTCTTCTCCCTAATAAGATTCCCACTGGTGAGCTGTAATTGTTGTCAGCAGCTGTTCTGAAGGAGTGCTATAAGCAAATAATAATGGAGAACTTTGTGGTACAGGAGACCGAGCTCTTAACTTGGGAGTCAGGAAGACCTCAGATCAAATCCCATCTTAGACACTTTCCAGCTATGTGACCCTGAGCAAGTCACTCTCTCAGCCTCAGTTTCCTTATCTTAAAAATGGAATACTAGTACTACGTTATAGAATTATTATAAGGATCAAATATGATACATATATGTCTATATAGGAAATCTTTTATAAATCTTAAATGTCTATATAAAAGTTAGCAAGTATTAACTAACATAATTTAAAATTATTGATTATTAAAAATAAAATTCATTACTGAAAATAAAGGAAGAAATTAATTATGTCAAACCTTTTAAATTGCTATTAAGTCATTAGAAAGACCATGTTGGGGGGAGGCAGCTAGATGGTGCAACGGTTAAAGCACTGTCCCTGGATTCAGGAGTACCTGAGTTCAATTCTGGCCTCAGATACTTGACACTTACTAGCTGTGTGACCCTGGGCAAGTCACTTAACCCCCATTGCCTGAAGAAAGAAAGAAAGAAAGAAAGAAAGAAAGAAAGAAAGAAAGAAAGAAAGAAAGAAAGAAAGAAAGAAAGAAAGAAAGAAAGAAAGAAAGAAAGAAAGAAAGAAAGAAAAGGAAAGAAAGAAAGAAAGAAAGAAAGAAAGAAAGAAAGAAAGAAAGAAAAGAAAAGAAAAGAAAAGAAAAGAAAAGAAAAGAAAAGAAAAGAAAAGAAAAGAAAAGAAAAGAAAGAAGGAAGAAAGAAAGACCATGTGTGGGCAGCTAGGTGGATTCAGAACCTGAGTTCAAAGCCTGCTTCAGACACGTAACAGTTACTAGCTGTGTGACCCTGTTACTTAACCCTCATTGCCCCACACACAAAAAGAAAAAATAAAGAAGACCATGCAGAGAGTAATTGTGTTTAAGCCTGATGTTGTAGTGGTCTAGAATGGCATCAGTTTTTTTGTCCCATCAGCAGGATCATTGGGAGTAATGATTTCCTCTTCCACCTTCTGTTGGACACGAACTCCTAAAACAGAAGAAAATGAGGGTAGCAAATACTGTATATAAAGAGAATCTGCCTTCCTATTATCTTCAAGAATGCTTTTCTTTATTAATGTATGCAGCACTAAGAGAACCATGCAAAACATCCTAGTTTTGAAACATCTTAAATACGTATTTGTGTGTGTGCAGCTACATGCGTGTGCCTCTCCGTGCGTAAGCACATAGGGCCATCTAGATTTAACGGTCCTCTTTATTCTTTTGCAATAAAGCTGAACTTTAGTGGATTTTCAGGAAAGGCATAATGGGCTCTTCCTGCATTCCATATGACTCAGCCAGTATCTTATTTTGGAATCTTCTGTACCTTCGGCAATCAGCTGTTCTGCAATCCCTCCTTTCTGGGAAAGTGAAGAACCAGGATCAATTGGAAAATGCCAAAACATTTAGTCAAGATACCATGTATCTACTTAATTCCTTTTCAGTATCCATTATTGCTCTTGCCCATGGGGATGATGAGAATTTCAGACAATTAACAGTCACTTTTTTTTTCTCCTGTGCAAATCTGTTTAATGCATCATTCTAGATTGGTTCTTTAATAGTTACCAACTGAGGAAAGAATGTGCTAACCTGCTTGGTTTTGATTACTTAAAAAGCATCCAGTTCTATCACCAGCTCTGTCCATTCAGTGTAGAGACACGAGGTTAGTAAGAAAATTAATAATAATAATAATAATAAAACCAAAATTTTATATTGTACTTTAAGGTTTATAAAGTCCCTTATAAATATCATCTCAGGTTATCATGATGACAACCTTGTAAGGTAGGTATCCATTTTACAGATTCGGAAATTGAGGCTGAAGAAAAGCTGAGTAACTTGTCCATCACATTGTGGATAGAGCATGGGATGTGAGGTCAAGAAAGCTATGGATTTAAATGCTGTTCCAGATAGCTCCTACTTAGGTACCTGGGCAAGTCATTTAACTCCTCCGAGTCTCAATTTCCTCTTCTGTAAGAACAAGGTTGGCAATAGCCACTTATCTTCACAGGGTTGTTGTGAAAATCAAATCAGATAGGTTGTAAAGTCCTTCACAAACCTGTATATGCATTATAAATCCCAACAATTACTGTGATGGATGTCTCAGACACATTAATTCTCAGACATCATCTTCTGAGTCCCAGAGGTGTTGCAATCTGTGCCAGTGAAAGGACTACAATAATAGGATCTTAGTTTTAGAGCTGGGAAGGACTTAAGAGGTCATCTAGTTCATTTATCTCTGGAAGGAGCTCAGGAAATCGCCAAGATCCAAGGATGGAATCATTTTATAGATGAAGAAGGAGCCTATGAAAGAGTCAATGTCTAAAAAGAAAAAGGAATCATAAGGATGAGGCTTGGAAAGGTTATTAGACTGGTCCAAGGTCATCTAGTACATCTCCAGTCCCCCATTTTACAGATAAGGAAACTGAGGCTTGGAAAGATGAAGTAGCTGTTCCCAAAGTTTTCTTGTTCACCACTACCCCCTACATCTCACAGAGGAAAAAAGTGAGGCTTGGGGAAATGAGATCATCTAGTTCAATCCCCTCATTCTATAGGTCCTGGTTGGTTAAACAAGCTGAAAGTCTCACAGGTTGTCAACACTAGGGGAGGGATTTGAACCCAGACCCTATGACTGCTGAGCTTTCTACTATTATGTATTATCCTCACGTGTAAGACAAGTGATTCCTGAAATATGGAAGCATATATTTTTGACGACTGAGAAACTTAATTGGTGACAAACTTGGAATGTCCCCCCTCCCCCTCCTTTCCCTGGGCTGGAACATTGTGATTCCCTTTTGGCTATAGAGCAAAGGAAACAATTTGGAAATCATCCATTTGGTCTTTCTGATCCATAATAGATACATTCACATTAATGCACATGAAGGGATGACTCCATGATTTATTATCTCTTTGAGCAAGCCTAAGGAAAAAAAAACACTAGAAAAACAAAAACACCCCAAAATGTTCAATTCCAAAGCACAGCTTGGGGAATTTCCTGTTCATCTAATCTCTGGTATTTTATGTTGTACATTGTATACTGCTTCATGCTTTTGTAGTCTAGCCAAGTCTGGAGTCAAACATTTTTTTAAGTTTATATAAATAGAATGATTTTAAAAAGCCAAACAAACCTCAGAGCCATTGTCTAGCACTTATCATAAGTATGTGCAACCGAAACCTCCTTTAGATGGCATAAATTCTCTGAAAGGCGGAAATGGACACCATTGTCGAATATTCCAATGGGGTGTAATAATAAATACATTGAACCTCCCAACTTATTGGCTGGATAGTTGTAAATAAAGAAGAGAGGTTTGAGCCACTGAGACACATTTTAGGAGATTTGTGCTCAATAGGTCAATGAGGTGGGGCAATGAGGGTTAAATGACTTGCCCAGGGTCACATAGCTAGTAAGTGTCAAGTGTCTGATGTCAGATTTGAACTCAGTTCCTCCTGAATCCATCAATAGATCTTTTATAAAAGCAAACATGTATATGGTACCTTGTTGTTATTGTTGCTTGTCCTTCATTCGCAAAGAGGACCATGACAGATGTCATGACTTGTGCCAAATTGGATTTAAGTGAGGAAGGGCTGTGCAAAATCACCAACCTCACTCTCTCCTCTACAGCCATCTGGATCCAGTGGCAGGATAGATATCAGGGTGACCGGAGATGGCTCCAGATGTTTTTTAAGGCAATTGGGGTTAAGTGACTTACCCAGGGTCACACAGGTAGTGAATTTCTGAGGTGGATTTGAACTCAGGTCCTCCTGACTCCAGGGTCAGTGCTTTATCCATTACACCACCTGGCCACCCCTTAAGGGTTTGTAAGCCCTCTATATGCCTTGTGACTTTTGATCCCTACAACAGTGCTGTTAGCTAGGTCCCCAATATCAACAGCATCACTTTACAGATAATGATGGCAGCTAGCATGTATGTGGCTCTCTTAAGTTTACAAGGTATTTTATATTTGTTGGCTCATTTTATCCCTTGAGGTAGGTGCTATTATTATGCCCCTTCTACAGATGAGAAAACTGAGGCTGAAAGAGTTTAAGGGTCTTACTCTGGGTTACACAGATTATAAGTGTCTGACTCAGGTTTTCAGTACAAGTCTTTGGGTCTCAAGGTCCAATGTTGGATCCACTGTGGCACCTAGATACCAAGAAAGGAGGAAACTGAGTCTCTGAGAGTTGTTGTGATTTACCAATGGCCCCACACCTACAGTCAGAAGGAGGATCTGAACCCAGGTCTCTGCTGAGTCTCAGTGTCTGGCATTCTATCTTGAAGGGCTAAGGAATAACAGGGTTAGAATTCCTTCTCACACCGACATGGGCTGTGTGACCCTGGGTAAGTAACTTACCTTTTAATTGCTCTAGGCAGAGTCTCTAAGACTCCAAGATGCAGATGTGAATTGGTGGAGGGAGTTTGCCCACCTAGCTTTTCCCTATATCAATGAAATCCCAGGTCCAGTTCTTTCTTTACTCAAGGTTTACAATAAGGCTTCACATGATACCTCATTTGATCCTCATGAGGCTTTGAGGTTACTCATTCCCATTTTACAGAAGAAAATGTGGCTTAGAGAGTTCTTATTTAGGATTACACAACTAATAAATATCTGAGACAGGATCTGAACTCAGCTTCCTCCTGACTTTGAGTTCAATAGAGTTATCCAGTTCTGGATAAAGAATACATTGTTGGGGCACCTAGGTGGCGCAGTGGATAGAGCACGGGCCCTGGATTCAGGAGGACCTGAGTTCAAATTCGGTCTCAGACACTTTACACACTAGTTGTGTGACCCTGGACAAGTCACTTAACCCCAATTGCCTCACACACAAAAAAGAATACATTGTCATGACTAGGATATGAAACATATTTGTCCTTTTGTGTTGTTTGGTTGTGTTTAATGCCTTGTGGCCCCATTTGAGGTTTTCTTGTCACAGATACTGGAATGATTTTCCATTTCCTTCTTCAGCTCATTTTACAGATGAGGAAACTGAGGCAAAACACCCACACATAATCACTAGTGAAAAACCCAGGCTACATGCCTAAGATGCACACAGCCTCAAGCATCTTTTAGTAAATCAATGTTGCAACATTCTAAATGGTCGTTCAGGGTTTGAATGAGTCAGACTAAGGACTTCTGAAAATACTTCTTACTCAGAGAGTGGAAGTATCTGACTAAGGAAACACTGCAATCCAGTGATTACAAGGATAGCAGATCTCTCTTTCTCCCTTGTTCTGTTTTTGTTTCTCTCTTCATCTCTATCTTTGTCTCTTTTCTCCTTCTTTTCTTTCCTCCCACTCCCTTGTACTCCCTCACCGTTTCTTTCCATCTTTCTGTTTCTGTCTCTATCTCTCTATCTCTGTCTCTCTCTCTTCCTCTCTCCCCGCTCTTTGCCCCTTCTTCTTACTCCTTCCTCCCCCTCCCTGTTTCTGTTTCTCTTTTCTTTGACTCTTTCTCTCCATGTCTCTGTATCTTTCCCTCTTTGCCCCTCTCTCGTTGCCTTCTTCCCACCTTCTTCTTCTCCCACTCTGTTTCTGTTTTTCTATTTCTCTGTAACTGTCTCTCCATCTCTCTTTCTCTAGCTCTCTGCCTCTCTCCTCCCTTTCTTTTTTCCTTCCTCCCACTCCCTTTCCCCCCACCTCTGTCTCTCTCTGTTTCTGTCTCCCCCCAACCCCTCTTTTCTCTCCAGTCTCATCAATTTTCTTTTGGTAAGGGAATATAGAGAGGATGGATGATAGGTACTAGTCTGGAGTTCTTAACCTGGAGTCTGTAAGCTTGTTTTTTAAAATGCATATTTTGAAAATTGCATTTCAACATAATTACTTTCCTTTGTAACCTTATGAATTTTATTGTATACATTTAAAACATTATTCTGAGAAGCGGTCCTAGACTCTTAAAGACTAGACTACTGGGGACAGCTAAATGGTGCAGTGGATAGAGTACTGTCTCTGGAATGAGGAGGACCTGAGTTCAAATCCAGCCTCAGACCCTTGACATTTACTAGCTGTGTGACCCTGGGCAAGTCACTTAATCCTGATTGCCTCCAAATTTTTTTTAAAAGAATAGACTGTTAACTAGACTGTTAAAGAGGTCCTGAAGAAAAATAAAGAGGTCCTGAGATAGTTAAGCTATCAACAAAAATTTATTAAATACTTAGAATGTGCCAAGTACTGTGTTTAGCTCTGAGAATAAAAATCCGAGCAGAAAAATAGTTCCTGTCCTCTGGGAGCTTACATTCTGATAGAAGAAGATGATGCATAAAAGGGAGCTGAAGGAGTATGGGGATGAAGGAGGAGCAATGGAAGTGAAGGTTGGCCTGGGGGTGTTGTAGAGAATGACTGATGGAGATGGATTAACATTGTAGCTTCTCTTCTTTAAAATGGAAGTTCTGGGAAGAACCAGTCTATCAGAAGGAGAGGTCAGTGGTATGTCTAATGGGAGAATAAGTTCAAGGGTAGATAGGCTTCCATAGCTTTGTAGAAAAAAACATGATTAGAGATGACTTAGCAGGGCAGGGTGCTAGAGAAAGATGAAATGACAGATCAATAAAGGTTGAGAACTACTGCTCAAATGGAATCAGGTGAGCATTCCAGACAGGTGTGGAGATTCTAATAGTCTTTTTTTTAAATGTATCATTGCCTTTTGTTTTAACATCATAGCATTTCCCCCTTCACTTTCCATCCCCATCTCTCTTCCAAAATACACCTTTCCTGGTCACGAAGAAAATAATTTAGGCAAAACTAACCAATATTGCAACTGGGTCTAACAGCACATACCCCATTCCACATCCACAGCTCCTTACTTTTCTACTGTGAAGAAGGTGGGGTGTTGAATTAGCAGGTCTCTAAGGAGTAGCTATGTGGCTCAGTGGATAGAGCAAAGGGCATGAAGTCAGGAAGACTCACCTTCCTAAGTTTAAATCTGGCCTCAGACACTTACTAGATGTATGACCCTGGACAAGTGACTTAACCCTATTTGCCTCAGTTTCTTCATCTGTAAAATGAGCTGGAGAAGAAAATGGAAAGCCACCACAGTATCTTTACCAAGAAAATTCCCAAAGGACTCACGAAAAGCCAGATATGACTGAACATTAACAGTAAGCTCATCACATCTTTTTTTAAAAAAATAATGTTGATACTATTTATATTATTAATGTCAATGTTTCTGTTGTTCTCTTGGTATTGCTTTCTTCACTCTGTATCACTTCATACAAGTCTTCCCCTGCCAATTTTTAAAAAAGGAATTCCCTATGAATATTCCCCTCTCAACATTGATACCTTCTGGTATCAATAAAGATCGTTAAAGAGTGAATTTAAATTGAGGGAGTCAGATATTCTTCCCATCTTCTTTTTGCCTTCTCCCTGAACTGGTCATTAGAATCTCCATTTCTATCTGTGTGACAGTACCTTTAAAGTATGGCTGAGTTGGAAAAAGAATTAGCAATTTCTCAAGAAAAGAAAAACAAATGTATTTTTTTTCTTCTTCAGTGACCTTTTTCTTCCAGATTTCCTGAGGGAGATAAATTCAGTAGGGCAAAAAGAGTTATGGTGAATGATTGATGGTAATGTTTGACCAAAGAACTTGTTTGGCTGATCTTTCATGAAGGAAACTTATCTACCATCTTGTGAATGATCCCATCAGACCCATGGAATAATAAAATCAAAGTTGTCTAATAAGTCTATTTTACCAAGTAAACGTCATTTGGTTATGATATGCAAAAGATATCATGGAAATTCCTAAATGTGTAGACCTACCCAGAAGTTTGTTTATCTTCCTTTAAATATGTCATTGAACTCTTTGAATTCAGGGTAAAATGGTATCGTGGTTAGAGAGCCAGCTGTTGAGTTAAGACCTGGCTCTGACAAATACTGGCTGAGTGATTTTTGGTAACTCACGTCAGTTCTCACTTCCCCAGGCAACTTTCTAAGACCCTAACATGAAGAGCAGTTGATATATATTTGGAGAGAGGATTTCCTTACAGGGCATTCTGTATGCCAATGAAATCATAGGCCGGGGGGGAAATATGGCAGGGCAGCATGTCATAGCAGAGAAAGCTTCTAATCAAAGGAAACGGTTTCATCACTGTCATCAACTTCCTCTGTAATATTGAGCAATTCCCTACATCTCTGTTCCTCAGTTACCACATGTTTAAATTGTTAAATGAGACCATGAGGTTTGGATAAAATAATCTCAAATAAGGTCCTTTCTAGTACAAATTCCATGCAACTATGAGTCCAGTGTCTTGTGAATTATCGAATTGTTTCTTTTTTTTTTTGGTGGGCAATGGGGGTTAAGTGACTTGCCCAGGGTCACACAGATAGTAACTGTCAAGTGTCTGAGGCCAGATTTAAACTCAGGTCCTCCTGACTCCAGGGCCGGTGCTTTATCCACTGAGCCACCTAGCTGCCCCCAAATTGTTTCTAAGTCATTAGAAATGTGGCAACAATGAGTGCTTGATGTACCGTCAGTGGGAACACCTATATCAACGAGGTCACTGATCCATTGTAATTTGGGCTAGATAGTCTGAGCATTAGATGGAACTCTATGCACAGAGCTCGGAGTGCTAAGAAGATCTTTAAATACATTGGCACACAGGGTCACTTAGTTGCTTTTTTTGTTATAAGGGAGAATTCACAGGGCTAGCGGCAGGAAGCAAATGCCTGGGAAATGACTGAGCTATCAAAAAATCTTAAATAAGATATTAGCAAGAAGATTACAGCAAGTGATCACCAGGATAATACACTATGACCAGGTGGGATTTATACTAGGAATGCAGGGCAATCAACCACATCAATAAGAAAACTAACCAAAATCACATGGTTATCTCAATAGATCCAGAGAAAGCTTTTGACAAAATACAGCACCCATTCCTAATAAAAACACTAGAGAGCTTAGGAATAGGTGGAGCTTTCCTTAAAATAATAAGCAGTATCGGGCAGCTAGGTGGCGTAGTGGATAAAGCCCCGGCCCTGGATTCAGGAGTACCTGAGTTCAAATCTGGCCTCAGACACTTGACAGTTAACTAGCTGTGTTAACCTGGGCAAGTCACTTAACCCTCATTGTCCTGCAATAATAATAATAATAATAATAATAATAATAATAATAATAATAATAATAAGCAGTATCTACCTAATACCATCAACAAGCATTATATATAATGGAGATAAGTTAGAGGCTTTCCCAATAAGATCAGGGGTGAAACAGGGATGTCCATTAACACCTCTATTATTTAATATTGTACTAGAAATGTTAACTTTAGCAATCAGAGAAGAGAAAGGAATTAAAGGAATTATAATAAGCAAGGAGGAAACAAAACTATCACTCTTTGCAGATGATATGATGGTATACATAGAGAATTCTAGAGAATCAACTAAAAATTACTTGAAACAATTAACTTTAGCAAAGTAGCAGGATATAAAATAAATCCACATAAATCATCAGCATTTCTATACATGACCAACAAAGTCCAGCCCCAACAGATTGAAAGAGAAATCCCATTTAAAGTAACGGTAGACAATATAAAATACTTGGGAGTCTACTTGCCAAGACAAACCCAGGAATTGTATGAACGCAATTACAAAACACTTTTCACACAAATCAAATCAGATCTAAATAATTGTAAAAATATCAATTGCTCATGAATAGGCCAAGCTAATATAATAAAAATGACAATTCTACCTAAATTGATTTATTTATTCAGTGCCATATCAATCAGACTACCTAAAATTATTTTATAGAGCTAGAAAAAATAATAAAATTTATCTGGAAAAAACAAAGGTCAAGAATATCAAGGGAAATAATGAAAAAAAATGCACAGGAATGTGGGTTAGCTGTACCAAATCTGAAGCTCTACTATAAAGCAGCAGTCATCAAAACTATTTGGTACTGGCTAAGAAACAGAGTAGAGGATCAATGGAATAGGCTAGGCACAGGAGACACAGTAGTAAATGACTTTAGTAATGTACTGTTTGATAAACCCAAAGACTCCTGCTTCGGGGATAGGAACTCAGTATTTGACAAAAACTGCTGGGAAAACTGGAAGATAGTATGGCAGAAATTAGGCAGAGACCAACATCTTACACCTTATACTAAAATAAGGTCAAAATGGGTACATGATTTAGACATAAAAGGTGATACCGTAGCTAAATTAGGAGAGGAAGGAATAGTTTACTTTTCAGATCTCTGTTTATGATCAAACAAGACATAGAAAATATTATGAAATGCAAAATGGATGGTTTTGATTACATTAAATTAAAAAGTTTTTGTACAAACAGAAGCAATGCATCCGAAATTAGAAGGGAAGCAGAAAGCTGGGAAATAATTTTTATAGCCAGTACTTCTGATAAAGGCCTTATTTCTAAAATATATCAGGAATTAAATCAAATTCATAAGAATCCAAGTCATTCCCCAATTGAGAAATGGTGAAAGGATATGAACAGGCAGTTTTCTGATGAAGAAATCAAAGCTATCTATTGCCATATGAAAAAATGCTCTAAATCCTTATTGATTAGAGAGATGCAAATTAAAACAACTCTGGGATACCACCTGACACCTATCAGATTGGCTAACATGACAAAAAAGGAAAATAATAAATGTTGGAAAAGCTGTGGAAAAATTGGAACAGTCATGCCTTGTTGGTGGAGCTGTGAACTGATCCAACCATTCTGGAGAACAATTTGGAATTATGCCCAAAGGGCTATAAAGCTATGCATACCCTTTGACCCAGCAATACCACTATTGGGTCTTTTTCCCAAAGAGATCATTAAAAAGGGAAAGGGACCCACATGTACAAAAATATTTATAGCCTCTCTTTTTGTGGTGGCAAGGAATTGGAAATTGAAGGGCTGCCCATCAATTGGGGAATGGCTGAACAAGTTGTGATATATGAATGTAATGGAATTCTATTGTGCTGTAAGAAATGATGAGCAGGCGGATTTCAGAGAAACCTGGCAGGACTTGAATGAACTGATGATGAGTGAGACGAGCAGAACCAGGAGAACATTGTACCCAGTATCAACAACATTGTGTGTTGATCAACTGTGATAGACTAGATTCTTCTCAGCAATACAAAGGTACAAGATAGTTCCAAAGGACCCATGATGGAAAAGACTCTCCAAATCCAGAAAAAAAAGGAACTGTGGAATATGGATGCAGATTGAACCATACTATTTCTTTTGTTTTTGGTGCTGTTGTTTTACTTTTTCGATGTTTTTCCTTTTTGCTCTGATTCTTCTCTTATAATGTGACTAATGCAGAAATATGTTTAATGTTATTGTACATATATAACCTATATCAGATTACTTGCTGTCTTGGGGAGGGGGGAGAAAGGTGAGGGAGGGGAGGCAGGGAGAAAAATTTGAAACTAGAAATCTTATAAAAACAAATGTTGAAAAAAACAATAAGCAAGAATACAACTTAATAAATATGCAAACTATAAAACCCATTGTTGATTATTCTAAAGGTATATAGCCAACATTCATTTTTCCCCCTGACATTCCCCCTACTACAGGTATGTCTTTTCAGGTTGTCTCCTTTAAAATAAGTGAAAGAATTTTCGATTTCTAAGATTTAGAAGTTGACACATGTCTTAAGCTGATATTAAAAACAAGTTTTTCCTTTCCTTTCTTCCTGCCTTTATCCCTTCCTTCCTTTATCCCTTCCTTTATCCCTTCCTTTATCCCTTCCTTCCTTCCTTCCTTTCTTCCTTCCTTTCTGTCTTTCTTCCTTCCTCCCTTTCTCCCTTCCTTTTTTCTTGCTTTCTTCCTTCCCTCCAGTCATAGAAGGTAGGGTGTGTGTATATGTGTGTGTATGTATGTATATACATATATTTATATATATACATATACACTCACTTTATCATCCCTACTCTACCTCTTACTGCTGATACCTCAAATCAATGGTACCACCACTTCAAGAAAGGGAGTATTATGTTCATAAACACACTATGCCTATGTTTTTTCAGACCCAAACTCCCTTCCTTGGCCACAATTTTCCTATTTTTGTTTCCTTGTTCTATTAGGAAGTAAACATCTTGGGGGCAGCTAGGTAGCACAGTGGATAAAGCACTGGTCCTGGATTCAGGAGGACCTGAGTTCAAATCCGGCCTCAGGTACTTGACATTTACTAGCTGTGTGAACCTGGGCATGTCACTTAACCCTCATTGCCCCACAAAAAAAGAAAGAAAGAAAGAAAGAAAGAAAGAAAGAAAGAAAGAAAGAAAGAAAGAAAGAAAGAAAGAAAGAAAGAAAGAAAGAAAGAAAGAAAGAAGGAAGGAAGGAAGGAAGGAAGGAAGGAAGGAAGGAAGGAAGGAAGGAAGGAAGGAAGGAAGGAAGAAAGAAAGAAAGAAAGAAAGAAAGAAAGAAAGAAAGAAAGAAAGAAAGAAAGAGAAAGGAAACATCTTGAGGGCAGGAACTATTTCTCTTTATTCTCATATTTTCAGAGCTTAATATAGGATCTAGAACATAATAAGCACTTAAATGTGTTTTCATTCATTCATTCATTCATTCATACATTCATAGGATAAGTTGGGGAAGGCGTAAGTGAGTGAAATCCAGGGACTTGCTGGATATGACCATATTTGTCAATATGAAAAGAAACATGATATCATTACATGTTTCCTATTTTCAAGACATTTTTCAGTTGTGAAGAGTTCATAGGGACTCACTTTGCTTCTCTTTTTCTTTATTCCTCAAAACTAATTGGATTCATTTTATTCTTGGCTTCTTAAAAGAAAAAAAAATTTCTATGTTTACAGATCCCTAAGAAGCTCCATTAAGGTCTAAGGCACACTAAAACTAAGCAACCAGATGATTTCAACAGCAGAAAACTTCATTAGCCCATGGTAATGACTCAGGCTTTGATTCTTGAGAAGAGTAGACCTTATCCCTTTTGTGAAGCAGAGCCTCGGTCCTGTGTGCTCAATGCAGAGTGAATAACACATTCAATTAATGGATTTTCCTTTTAGACTGAGAACTTCAATCATTTATTTATGCAGTGATTCATGTGAAAGTGTTCATTTATTTATATGATTAATATAGGCCTTGGAGTGGAGTACCTGTTCCAAGGAGCATAGGGAGGAATGTGTTCTAAAGACAAAATGTCAGAATTTAGTTGATTTTTCTGTGAGTCTTACAAAATGTGACAAAATCCTCAGCATGAATTGAGGATCTCATGACTTGATACTGGCATGTCCATCCAATCACTTGACAAATGGAACCTTTTACCAATTGTGTTACCAATGAAACAACTATAATCCAGGCAAGTGATTTAAAGTCAAAGAGTCAAGTGGAAGGAATGTTAGATTTGGATTCAGGACAGGAGTTCAAATCCCAATTCTGTTACCTACTATCTGTGTGACTTAAACTCTCTGATCCTAAGTTTCTCTACTACAAAAGAGGCATTATAATAAAATAAATACACTAAATACAGTGAATAACAAAAATAATTATACATGTACATATACACTAATATATAATACTTTGTGTGTGTATGAATATATATATACATATATACTTATATACATACACACATACACACACACACACACACACACACACTCACACTAAGTAATAGTAAATAAAGCCTAGTGTAATGAATAGATTGTCCAGCTTTAGAATCAGGATACACACACAGACACATACTAAATAATACTATCTTATTCTGTTTTGTTTTGTTTTTGTGGGGCAATGAGGGTTAAGTGACTTGGCCAGGGTCAAGTGTTTTAGGCTGGATTTGAACTTAGGTCCTCCTGAATCCAGGGCCACTGCTTTATCCACTGCGCCACCTAGCTTCCGCCAAAAGGTATGTCTTATTCTGTTTTGCTTTGTTTTTGTGGAGTAATACTAAATAAAGCCCAGTGTAATGGATGGATTGTCCAGTTTTAGAATCAGGATGACCTGGGTTCAAGTTCTCCCTCTGATATATGTCAGCTTAGTAACCAAGTCATTTAACAATAAATCAATCAACAAGCATTTGTAAAGCACTTTATTATGTCAAACATTATGTACCACTGACAAAGACAAAAATAAAACAGCCCCTGACCTCAAGAACTTCCATTCATTTAAAAAAATAATTAATCAATAAGTGTAAGAACAACTCTGTGCTGGGCACTTCACGAAACTCTTGGATCACAAAGGCAGAAATGAAATAGTCCCTGTTTGCAAGTGTAAGCAACATAGACTCTTGAATTCTAATATGGACAAGTTTACACATGATATATACAACATAAATAAAAGGAAATTGGGAGGAGGAAGGGCATTAGCACCTAGGGGATCAGGAAAGTCTGGATCTTGATGGAGGATTCTAAGTACTATCACTTCCTAGAGCAGAGGGAAGCAGTTTAAAGACAGCTTAGAAAGAGACTGAAATAGGCAAGGTCATCTTCTCTCTCTCTCTCTTTTTTTTGGTGAGGCAGTTGGGGTTAAGTGACTTGCCCAGGGTCACAACACTAGTAAGTGTTAAGTGTCTGAGGCCGGATTTGAACTCAGGTCCTCCTTACTCCAGGGCCAGTACTCTATTCACTGCACCACCTAGCTGCCCCAAAGTCATCTTCTCAAGGATGTTTACAGGTGATAATGAAGGATGGATTACAACAGGGGAAAAAGGGGAAGGATATGCAAAAAAATTATAATTGATTGTTTTCACTGTTAAGGACAATAGAGCCAACACCTTTGGATAATATTATCATAGTCCCAGATGGACTTGGAGAGGATGTAGAAATGATACCAAAGAAAACAAAATCTGGTAAGTCAGCTGAGTCAAAGCAAATTAGAGGAGCTATTAAAGCTGAACCAAGACTTTTGGGACACATGAAAGAGTTAGGATGTAGGCTCATCTCTTGATTCAAAGCATCTTTGGGACAACATTGGCAGCAGGCAGCATCAGCATTGTGGAAATGAGGCTAAATTTGGAAGAGTAAGAAAGTTCCCCTAAAGCCAACTTGCATTTAGTGTATTAAATATAACATAGCCACTAGCAGCTATGCTCAGGTGGGTGCTTGCTGACAGGAGGGAAAATCCATGTTTACTTCAAAGGGAGCATTACTATTTGTTCCTTCAAAAAACAGGTTGTTGGCTCTTTTTCACTTGTGTCTGACTCTTTGTGACCTCATTCAGGATTTTCTTGGCAGAGATAGTGGTGTGGTTTGCCATTTCCTTCCCAGGTCATTTTACAGACGAGGAAACTGAGGCAAACAGGGTGAAGTGACTTGTCCAGGATCACCCAGCTAGTAAGTGTCTGAGGTCATATTTGAACTCATGAAGATGAGTCTTCCTGACTCTAGGTCTGGAGCTCTGTGCACTATGGCACCACTTAGCAGCAAGAAATGGTAGAGCATTGTCTGAATACTATTGTCTGAATACTCCCTAATTTTTATTGTAATCTAGAGTTAGTGCCTACCTATAATTAAATTAGGCATTTCAAGTAAAAAAAATAAAGAAGAGAGAAATGCTTCTCTTGACCCCCAAAGGAGTATATGTTGTAGAGTAGGTACCAACCTGAACTGGTGGGGGTAGTTTCTTCACTTGGGACTTCCTAATGTCAATGAAATTACAGGTATAATTCCTATCCCTATCCCATTCACTTCCAAATATGTTCCTTTTCTGCTCATCCATCCACAGAGCCATCCCTTATAATAAAGAATTTTTTTTAAAAAAAAAGAGAATAAATGGGGTCAGCTAGGTGGCACAGTGGATAAAGCACCAGCCCTGGATTCAGGAGCACCTGAGTTCAAATCCAGCCTCAGACACTTGACACTTACTAGCTGTGTGACCCTGGGCAAGTCACTTAACCCTCATTGCTCTGAGAAAGAGAGAGAGAGAGAAAGAGAGAGGAGAGAGTGAGCGAGAGAGAGAGAGAGAGAGAGAGAGAGAGAGAGAGAGAGAGAGAGAAATAAAAGCAGTTCATTAAAACTGACACACGCATCAACTGAACCTTACAGTATATGTGATGTTCCACAGCTACGGTCCCTTATACCTATAAAGAAGGGAGTGAAGCACCTATTCTCATTTCCTCTTTATGGTTATGGTAGGTTAGTCTAATGGTTTAGGTTTGGGTTTGGGACATTCATAGAGATATTCATCAAGAATTTAACAGTTAAGAAAAGCAAGTTTACATAGATGGTCATATCATGGAAAGGCTACTCATCAATATTGATTCAGCTGGGCAGAGCTTCCCTGACCCTGTGTTGTCTATGCTGGTATGCCAATCAGAAGCATGTGCCAAGCCTATGGGAGGGAGGGACTTCTGACTTCTCCTGGGTTTTCTTTTGAACTGAGTCCAGCAGGAAGTCATGTGAGTGGCTCAAGGCTTCAAGACATTTATACACACACACACGCACACACAAATAATGAAACAGACAGAAAGATAGAGGCAAAGACAGAGACAGAGACAGAGACAGAGGCAGAGAGAAAGACACAGAGAGAAATACAGAGCCACAGAGAGAGACAGAAACAGAGAGATCTATCTCTATATATCTTCAAATGTTTCTCTGTACTCTTCATATTCATCCTTCCTTATGATACAGTTAAGGGTATGTGGTAAATGTTTAAGAAACAACTTCCCAAAGAAAAATGTGCATTGGAGACATTTTTAAGTTTAATCTGTATAGTTTGCATTTTTTCTATCATTTTCTTAAGTGTAGATGGTGACCAAAACAATCAATCAAGACTTGATTTATAGCACTTGCCAGCTTCTGGATATTTAACAATTGGTTCTTGGGAAACATTCAAACTGGCTCCAGCACATCCCTGACTATAGTAATATTCCATTAGCAACATTTATTTCCCTGTTTCCCAAATGATGGCTAAATGGTATATTATTGTCAAGTAATATGTATCTGAGCAAATCTAATGGCCAGAGGATGGAAGGTTAGCTGGGTAGATAACTGCTTAAAGCTTATATCGGGACCCTGGCTGGAGGAATCAAAATCTAGGGATGGTGATCCAAGGGATATAGAACTTTGAAGAATCTCGAGACATTTTAGAGAAATTGTAGAACAGAAAGGATGATAAAACTTTGAGAGAGCAAGGGTTACTCAGGGGATATGATTAAAATTCTGTGTTCCTTTTTAAAAAAGTTCCCTTAGTGAGAACTATTCTTGCTACAAATCTAGCAAGACCTTGAGCTGGAGTTGAGGTGTTTGGGAGAACATTTTCTATGTAAACCTAAGGAGTGACTTAAGATCTATACAGAAAGTACTTTAATTTCCAAGAATGTTGAAATACAGAAGGAAGAGAGGCCACCAGACAGATTTGAATCTCAGAATGCAATAGTAAAAGCTGAGAAAAAACTAGGAAAAAAACAAAAACTTTAAAATCCGGTCAAGTGAACTGAATGACATGAAATCAGGTAACTACATATTTCGTGTTTAATTTATTGTACTATGTTATAATATGCAGACAGTACAAGCATTTTTGTATTTTCATCAATTGCCTATGATATTTTAATTGTCTGTGTCTTTACTGTAGT
The DNA here is from genome assembly GCF_019393635.1 of Dromiciops gliroides. Lineage (NCBI taxonomy): Eukaryota > Metazoa > Chordata > Mammalia > Microbiotheria > Microbiotheriidae > Dromiciops > Dromiciops gliroides. The sequence goes on along the minus strand of NC_057865.1, from coordinate 268,262,454 downwards.
GAAATAGACATTATGAGAAATGGGGTATGGAAAGAGAAGAATGGGAAGTGACCCCAATTTAATAGCCAACATCTCTATTGCCACAGATGTAGCTAGTTGGCACAGTGGATAGAGTGATTCCAAATCAGGAAGACTTGAGTTCAAATCCGACCTCATACACTTACTATTTTTGTGGTGCTAGGCAACTCAACCTGTCTGCCTCAGTTTCTTTCAACTGTAGAAGAAAGATAATAGCAGCACCTATTATTGTGAGCATCAAATGAGATAATATTCATACAGTACCTATCACAGTGCTTGGCATGCAGTAAGTGCTAAATAAATCCTTGTTTCTTTCCCCCCTGGGAGAACAGGGCCATTTTAATCTCTTATATGATTGTCACAGAAAGTGAACCTGTTCATCATGGAAACTGTCTGGTAGAACCTTCAATTTAGGTCCTAACCTATGCTGAGATTATTTTTATTTTTTGTCACCATCAAAGTCTGCCATCAATGATTCCTTTTTAAGGGGAAGAAGGAGGGTGGGATGCATCCATCTGTGTCTACAAAGAAAATTAAGCCACTTGCTTTTTCCACTGTTCTATCATTTTGTTCTCTTTTTGGTCATTCTTGGCTGTCACCATTCTGACTTGATCAACATGTGATAACAATTGTGAGATTTTCCTGGACAGTTTGCAAAGAACAAGTTGATGCTAGATGCTCACCCAGAATGATCTTCGGAACCTTGGACATTCTGAACTGGACGAGCTATTGATGATCTGAGCTGATACATTGGCAGTGGCTGTAACATGATAAATAATGATGAGATCAAAAGTGGTCAACCAGCAATACAGGATGTGATCTCCAGCCCAAGTGATCTACTTTTTACATCATCCCTGAAAGATTCCCTTACTTTGTGGCCAAGTGAAAAAAACAACACATGTATAGTCATGGGACTATAGATATAGAACTAGAAAGGACCTCAGAGGTCATCAAATCATTTCAAACATTTTGTAGATGAGGAAACTGAAGAGCGGGTAAATGAAATAAACTGACTTACTTGGGGTCATGGAGCCAGTTAAGTGAGTAAGGTAAGAATCCAACCCACATATTCTCAACTCCGAGGCCATTGTTCTATCCACTAGTCCATGATGCCTCTCAAAGAGTCAAGAGACTTAGAAGTTAGTTGACTTCGTGGAACCATCTGCTCTTCAATTTCAGCTGCAGAGAGAACATAAGTCATGAAAATAATTGAAATATTCTACTAATCACTCAATCCACAATCATTTATAGAGTATTTACTGTGTACTAGTAATAGGGCAGATTATCCTTAATTCTGTATAAGAGAGAATTGCTGCCCTTCCCCTCCTCTACCTTCTGTGCCAAATGGCAGAATTTAGTTATAAAGGGGTTGGACTAAAATCACCTCTAAGGCCTTTCCCAGTTCAAAATCTATGGTCCCGAATTCTATGCAATTCTTGTCATTATTTACTCATTCAATTTTTAAAATAATGCCCTTACCTCAGAGTCCCAGCATAGATAATGAAAACTCTTCTTAATTAAGATACATAGAGAGTAGTGAATCATCCTAAACTAGTATTTGTGAAAATGACCTATGAAAGGTAGTAAATTTCAATGATTTTTTAGGAAGACTAAGTAAAGTCTGGCACTGTGGCTTGGTGACTAGCAGCTTGGATGAAGGTTGACTGATTAATGACATGCTAAAATTGGACTTCAGTGTAGGAATAATTATAACTCATTTATATAATGCCTTAAGGTTTATAAAATACTTGGTGGACTCTCAGAGAGAGTAGAGTGACTAATCTTAATTGTTCTGATGAAACAAAGTAAGAGATAAATGACCATAAGGAAGCAATTGAATCTTTCTAAGCTTAGTCTGTAAATCAATTGATGGGTCTGTCATCTCCCAAGTGTGGGTCCTCTTTCCAGTGTAGTGAGTGGCATCTCTTCCACTCTGTCTCATTCCCATTGTGTCACTGCTATCTTTCCCAGATGATAGTGGAGTTGCTCATCTTGTGGCCAAGGAATTTTTAAAAGAATTTGTTTAACCTCATAAGAATATTTCCTCACTGTTCTATAGTTAATGAAATTATTTATTTGACTAAAGAACAGAAGCAATCATACTTATACTACCTACCCCACAGGACTATTGTCAAATCAGTAAGCATTTATTAAGTAGCTACTGTGTACCAGGCATTGACTTAGGTATTGGGGATGCAAAGAAAGGCAAAAATGGCCCTTGCTTTCAAGGAACTCACAATCTAATGGGGGAGGGGGGAGATAATATGTAAGTAACTAGGTACAAACAAAATCTATCCATTTATCCATCCATCCACCAGTCCATCATCTATCTACATATATATGTAGATGCATACATATACTTAGATATTAATATATAATGAATACATATATATGTATGTATATGTATGTATAAGTGTGAATATATATTGAAATATATGGGAAAATATCAATTGGAGGGATAACATGAACATTAAGGTGGACTTGGAGCTTGAAGAAGGTAAGATATTAGCTTTTAAGCAAAGTATTTTTTTTTTTAGTGAGGCAATTGGGGTTAAGTGACTTGCCCAGGGTCACACAGCTAGTAAGTGTTAAGTGTCTGAGGCCATAAGCAAAGTATTTCAAACCTAACCCTTAAAGCATTATATGTATGCTGATTTTAATTGAAAAACAAAAGAGTTTCTCCATCACAAGTTCTCTGTACCAATAAAACCATGTCTGATCCAAAAGGAAAAAAAGCCTTACAGAAATGTGAGATATTTTTTGTCATATAGCATCACAGATTTAGAATTGGAAGAGACTTTGGAGGTCATCAACTCAAATCCCCTCATTTTACAGAAGAGGAAACTGAGGCCCAGAGAGGTTGAGTGATTGTAGGGGGTTCCATATTAAAAAATGTCTAAGGCAGGTTTTAAATCCAGATCTCCTTGATTTCAAATCTAAAATTCTGTTGACTAATTCATGCTGCCTTTCATCATGTAGAATAGAAGTAACATAACATAAACATAACATAACACAATGTACTATGATGTGCTGTGATTGATATAGTATAATACAATATAATAATAACTATAATAGAATATAATAATATGATACAATATAATATGGTATAATTTGTTTAGCCATTCCTCAATTGATGGACACCCACTCTGTTTCTAATACTTTTCTACTACCAAAAGAACAGCTATGAATCTTTATATGTGTGTTCATGTATATGAGTATATATGCATATATACTTACATACACATAAAGAGATATACATGTATATACAGGATGATACAAAATCTTAGCATAGTTTTAAGGTATTAAATCTTAAATATATCAATTTATCTATAGCTTTATAGGATGTATCTATATATTTGATATATGTCTATCTCCTTTAGAAGACATATAAGGTGCAACTAGGTGGTGCAGTGGATAAAGCACCAGCCCTGCATCCAGGAGGACCTGAGTTCAAATCTGGTCTCAGACACTTGACACTTACTAGCTGTGTGACCTTGGGCAAGTCACTTAACCCCAATTGCCTCACACACACACACAAAAAAGCTGCTGGAGGACATATAAGATATCATTTGTCTCTCTGTTTCTCTCTTCCTCTCCTTCTGTCTCTCTCTCCCCGCCCCCCATCTGTATCTTTCTTTCTTCTAATTTTAAAATCCTTGCTAATAGTGGAATCAATGAATCAAAAATAAGTGAACATCTCAGTGACTTTTCTTGCATTATTAAAAATTATTTTCTAGAATGGGTCAACTTGTAGCTCCATCAATAAAACAATGTATTGTTTTGACTTTTAAAGCTTATACAGAATTCATTTGGCTTCATCATTCTTGGAGAGGCAAACATTTTGGGAAGTCTTACAACAAGATTAATACTAAAGAGTCAAGTTTTCCTTGGCTTTTGTCTCAGGCAATAAATCTGGTTCCCATTTGGCCCAGAACTTGACCTGGGGGTGAGGGGTTTGTTCCCATTTGGGATGAGGCTGCACAGTTTCTGTTCAGTCTTAGGGTATCCCCAGTACAAAACAAAAGCTCCCTTCTATTGAACTACACACAACCAAATAGGCTCATAGGTTTGTGCTCTTAATTGATCCTGCGAGTTCCTTGCAAATAGAGACTGTTTCATTTCTTTCCTTGTCCTAGTGCCTAGAATAATACTTGCCACATAGTACACGTCTTATAAATACTCATCAAAATGAATTAGATAAAATAATAGGTTTCAAGTTTGGAGGAATCTAGAAGATCATTGATCTGGAAGTTAAAAGGAACTTTGAGGTCATCTAATCCAACATTCTCATTTTATGGATGAGGAAACTGAGTTGCAGAGAGTGACTTGTCCAAATTCCCAGAGACAGCGAGTGGAAGGGTTCTAACTTGAACATAGGCTCTGTGACTCCCAAACCAGCATTTTTTTGACTTTGTCTTGGTTCAGTTCAGAAAGAAAGAAATCAATAAAAGGTAATCTATAAGATGATGGATTTTGAATTAGAAGGGGCCTTAGAAACCTTTTAGTTCAACACCATCAATTTACAGAGGAAGAACTGAAGCCAAAGGAAAAAAATGACTTGTGCAGGGTCCCCATAGCTCATAAGCATCTGAAGCAGAATATAAACCCAAGTTTTCATGACTTTAAATTCAGCACCTACTATGTGCTATTAATTTGTCACCTTGGACAAATCATTATATTTTTGTTTGTCTCTGTTTGCTCATCAGTATGTTGAAAGGTTTAGCCTTCATTGCCTCTGAGAGCCTTTTCAGTTCTAAACTTTTGAACTATGAACTGGTAATGAAGACCAGATATTATTTGTGAGTGGGGAATTAAGTTGGTAAAGTTTAAAAAAAAGATGAGAGATAATCATTTTATAGTATGTCATACTTAAGGACCCTGGAAGAGTTCTTGTGGTTGTTATTGTTTGTCCTTCATTCTTGAAGAGGGCCATGACATCAGGGTGATGTCATGACTTGCATTGAACTGGATTTAAGTGAGGGAGGGCTGTGCAAAGTCACCAGCCTCACTCTCTCCTCCAGAGCCATCTGGGTCCAGTCTTGGAGATGACCCCAAATGTTTAAGACAATTGGAATTAAGTGACTTGTCCAGGGTCTGTGTGACTAACATGAAATTGGAACTCAGGTCCTTGGGACTCCAGGGTCAGTGCTCTATCCACTGCACTACCTAGCTGTCCCAGAAGGTATCTAGTGCCTTGCACACAGCAGGTGGCTTTATAAATGTTTATTGAATTGTGAATTCTGAACTTGTGATTACTTAGAAACTATAAGGGAATTAATATGAGTAGAAAGTAGTCTTCTGTTTGAGTTTTTAAACATTTTATAAACCAAACATTCTTTAAGAAACTAGGATTTTACTCAACACTAAAAAATACAGTGGGTTGAATAGTAGTGAAAAGATTTGCTTGTGTCGAAAGCTTCAGTGTAGAGTGCGGTGTATATGTGAACATGGCCCATATTTTTCCTCTTTTCTGTAGAAAAACAAAACAAAACAAAACAAAAGGGGGAATTAAAGGCATATCCTCTTTGGTACCACTTAAAGGAAGAACTGGTGTGAACCACAGCAGCAAACAGGATGTGGGCGCCTGATTCATAAGGGCCAGTAAGTCAAATGTTGCATGAGTCTACATCAACAGGTGTTGCTGGGAAGGGTTCTGAACCCAAAGCAGCTGATGGTTTCACCGTACGAAACAGCACTGTACCTGGAACAGTGGGAGTCTTTCAAGTCTTGACACCTTGCATAACCACAGCACCCACAAGATCTTAATGGAAAACTACTGGGCCTCCCAGACACCTCTTCCCTGTCAAACCTTCTGACTGTTGGCGGGACAGTAAAAGCCATTTTGTCAATTGTAGAGTCTATCTGCCTGCTCAAGAAAAAGGAGAGTCTTTTGGAAGTTCTTCTTGTTATTTGGCCACTTTCTTTGGTCTCACTTTGACCTCTGTTACTGGCAACCAATGGAAAGGATTGCTAACTACAGCTCTCAGATGACATTCCAAGGGATTGAAAAATTCAAGGAATTGATGGTCAGGAAAATGCTTGGATCTAAAACTTGAAGGGAGCTTAGAGGGCAGTGTGGGGCAGTAGAAGGAATGCATGATCAGTCCATCAATCAGTAAACATTTCTTAAATGTCTACTATGGTCTAGTCACCTCAGGGGTCCCTTACAGGTCTACATCTATAATGATATTCCCAAAGCCTATTTTTAATGATGAAAAAGCTGAGTTATCGAGGGATTAAATAGTTTGTCCAAAGTCACACAGGATGTAAGTTTCTATGCCAAAAATCTGAACTGATTTTCCCCTGGTTCTGAATTGAGAGCTCTTTACAATGCAGACATTGATGAAAAATCATTAGTAAATTAATTAATTGCTATAAAATATTTACTGAATTTCCACATCATGGGTAAAACTATTGTAGATTTTGTTGGAAGGATGAGACCTCTCCTTTCCCTCCTCTTACCAACCCTTCAATTTCAGTGTGGTATGTCAAGCAAGAGCTGCCCTCAGACCCAAGAATTCTTGGGTTCAGATTCTACCCCTGACACATGCTGCCTGTGTGACTCTGGGCAAGTCACTTGTCTTATCTCTGCTTTGGTTTCCTCATCTGTAAAATGGAAATAATAATATTTCCTACCTTTAAGGGTTATTGTATCACATGTGATCATTTATAAAGTACTTTGCAAACCTTAAAGTGCTATATAAATGTTATCAAAATCATCATTGTTGCTATTGTTATATGGATTCTCCTTTTAGGAGTGTAGGTTTTAACTGATTCCATTCTTTTTTTTTTTTTTTTTTGTGGGGCAGTGGGGGTTAAGTGACTTGCCCAGGGTCACACAGCTAGTAAGTGTCAAGTGTCTGAGGCCGGATTTGAACTCAGGTACTCCTGAATCCAGGGCCAGTGCTTTATCCACTGCACCACCTAGCTGCCCCCCCATTCTTTCTCATCTTGGGAAACTACTGTCCATGTGACTCCCTCCTTGTTTATCCTTTTTATTTCCCCACCATCTTGTAAGTCTTTTACAAATTCATCCAACATGCTAGAGAGTCTTCTTCCTGGTCTCTTGACATCACATGGGTACTTATGCATTATATGAGCTATCTATCTATTCATCCCTTGCCCTTGCTTTATGGCCAACACACCTTCTATTCAGGCCCAATTAAAATATATCTTTGATGACATTATTTTTTTACTGCTGTATAAATATTTTCATGCCCCATTTTATAGATAAAGAAATCCTGCCTCTGGTCATAAACTTTGAGTATCATTTGACCCAAGTTTCCAGGTCCCAAGCCCAGCATTCATTTCAGCATTCAATGTTCTCTCTCTAATTATATAGATTGGAGGAAGTTCAAGAGGAAGTCACATTTACATAGTACCTTAAAAGCTAGGTGGTAGTGGGGAGCATATTCTGTTCCTCTGGGCAGGGCTCAGTGGCTTGAGCAATAACTTAGATAATAAATCTAGGATGCTTCAGAGATAGTTAATAAATCAACCTAATTTCAGTAGAGGTTTTGGTTTGCAGAACAGTGGGAATTACAAAGATTTTGAAAAGAGAAGTTAGGACTAGATTGTGCGGATATTTGAATGCTCAGATTAGGAATTTAGATATTATTCCATAGACAGCCAGGAGCCATTGAAGGTTTTTGAGAAAAGGAGTAAAGCAGTGTTAAATAATGGTGAGTTATGGTGGGTGAGAACAGTAAGAATGGTGAAGGTTGTCATAATGTGATACCTTATGTGTGGCTTTCCATATAAGAAAGCAAAACAGACAATATAGGAGCATGAATGAGGTTGAATGGAATGCAATACCAGCAGAAGAGTGTGGAAAATATACTAAAGAACAAGGTTAAAAAAAATAGGGGCTGGAGAAAGGTACTACTAAATAATATGTCTTTTAGATTCTAATACTTTATGAAGTTTGTAAAGTTTATGATTATGGGATGAATTCTTTGTGCTATGAATTTTTCAGGGACTTGGAATGGACAGCCTGGGAGACTTCTCTTTGAATTCATGGTGAACATGTCTAAGAATTTTATAATTGCTTTTACCTCATTCTCATTTTTTGTTAGCTTCCAGATGGAAAAAAGTGCTAGAACAATTCACTATCCTGCTATTATACTTTTAAATTTAATATTCTGCTGGCAGAGACAATGACTCCTTTTGTGTGTGTGTGTGTGTGATTGTAATAGAGTATTGGGAGTAAAGCTCATATTCTGTAGACCTGCGGAAAGGCATCTTTGTGATGATTCAAATGGGAGCCATGCCAATAGAAATGATACATACTTCTGTTCCCACAATGTTTTCATTTATTTCTTCAGGTCACTGTAAATTGAGAGCTTTCCAATGTTTGATGTTTCTATAGAGATGAGAATTATTTGGTATGGAGACATCTCTTTAAGATGTTCTTGAGGCCATATAAACAATCCATTACTCTAGGATCATAGAGTTAGAGCTGAAAAGTGACTTCTTCAAGTCTAACATCCCCTTTTCACAGATAAGGAAACTGAGGCTCAGATAGGTTAAGGATTTGCTTAGGGTAACAAAGCTAGGTACGGTTCGAACCCTAGTTTTTCTGATGATGACTCTGTGCTGTATCAATATGAGAAGTAGTGTTCAATAGTATTTTCTGAAATGAGCCTCCAATTCCATTATCGCTGATTTGTCAAATTCACATGGATATTTAGGGCCTTGCTCTTGTTGTAGAAGGATTTGTCTGTTAGTTTATAAGGGATTATAAAGATTATAAAGTTTATAAAGGTACTTCTGGTGTATTACTATCTGTTAGGGGGTATAATGGAGAAAGCACTGGGATTTGAGCCAGTAAGACTTTAATTTTAATCCTGCATTGGACATTTCTTACTTCTGACTCTTCCTAGTGGTGTGGACTTCATGGAAGATTATTTCACTGATCAGGCCCTCAATTTCTTCATAGATAAAGTGAAGAGGTTGGACTCAACAGCCCTTCAAAAGTCTCTTCCAGTTCTAAGTGAATACTCTTATTATTCCAATTATTTAAAGGGGTATATAAATGACAGCCCTTATAACATTGGAAGCACAAGGCTTCCCTATACCATCTCCCCAGACATACTTATGACTTCAGGCCAGCTACCTGCCTGCCCTCATCTATTTTCAATGGGTTTTTTTTTTTGGAGGGGGGGAGGTGAGGCAATTGGGGTTAAGTGACTTGCCTAGGGTCACACAGCTAGTAAGTGTTAAGTGTCTGAGGCTAGATTTGAACTCAGGTCCTTCTGACTCCAGGGCTGGTGCTCAATCCACTGTGCCACCTAACTTCCCCTGCCCTCATCTATTGACTGCCTACTGCTTACTCTCCCAACCTTCTAAAGGTGGGAACACTTCAAAAAAGACCTAGGAATGTTTTACCTATGAATTTGCCCGAGCTGGTTTTCCAAAAGGGACTACAGAAGTGAAGGCTGACTCCCTAAGTGTTCACCACTCCTGATGAATGCTCACCACCAAGGTGTGGCAGGATGGAAGTGGAGATTTACATCACCTCCCCCAGGCATCTTAGGCAGGTATGCATAAGAAATTAGTGCCAGATACTTTTATTGTGTGCATAGCTATGAATGACAATTTCTGTTGTTAGAGCTTCTGTTCTCTAAGGTTCTTAACATGAGTAACCAATAATTAGCTAATGCATCATTGCATTTGATTGGGGGGAGGGGGGTGTTGGAGACAATGATGTTGCCTTTAATTGCTATCTTTAAAGCCTTTTTTTCTTCCTACAAGATATTTGAGAAAATCTCAGTGGTAGTCTTTGCTTCTGTGTTCAGTCCACTGGGATCTTCTAAAAGCCTGAATTCAACCAGCCCTGTTTTACCATTTTTATTGTCTAGGTCATAATAACTCTCCTATTTTTTGCTAAAGTTAAATTAGTCCTGTGAGGTCACTCATTCACAGTCAACCTAAAATGGCTCTTCTTACCTTCCATGCCCATGGGCAACCTTCAGGTGACTAGGTGAATGCCCCAGTCCCTTGAAGTTCCATAGCTCATTCTGTTCTGAATTGACCTGTCTCTGCAAATAAATGAATGACTAAATAGAGCTCTTTTCTTCATTTTTCTAGGTCCCTTAGTCCAGCAGGGGACATGGTGATTAAGGAGGAAGCAATCTGAGCTCTGAATTGTCCACAGGCTTTAGTGGTCAAATTTAGAACGTGTGAACAGCTATTAACACCACAGCACCAAATCACCCTTGGTGATCAGGAACATTCTAGTTGGGTACAACCCTGATTGCCACTTGCCAGCACTTGAGGCTTTAAAAAAAATGACCAGCTGTTTAGGAAATGGAACAAGGGTTTCAAGCCTGACATGCTTTGTGAGCTGCTTGCTTATGCAGGACTAATAAACTGGTGATGAAAATGATGACTTGACCTAGTACATTTAGTAGGAGGGAAAGAGTTGCTTCGAGAGCTTTGGAGAGGAGAGATATTCTTCATTCTTTCTTTGAGAAAGAGACATGCATTTCCAGGCTTTTTGGAGAGATACCCGGGCACAGAGAAAAAGTAACAAACTTTGAGAAGTGAAAGATAATGTAGAAAAGAAAGATCCTCAAAATGTTACTAATTTCCAACTCACTTCCTTAGAAATTTCAGGGAATCTTTTCTTGCATGAATCTAGAGGACCGAGGACAGCTAGATGGTGCAGTGGATAAAGCACTTGCCCTGGATTCAGGAGGACCTGAATTCAAATCCAGCCTCAGACACTTGACACTTACTAGCTGTGTGACCCTGGGCAAGTCACTTAACCCTCATTGCCCCCCCCCCCCCCCCCCCGCCAAAAAAAAAGAATCTAGAGGACCTCTCTCCTTATTGAACTGAGATTTCTCTCTAATGCGTGGGAAACTATATCCTGAGAATTTTCTGGTATATGTTCTAATCTATATAACTTTACTAATTTCTGTTTGCTATATGTTTGGATGAATTAGTTTGCTTCCTATTTACTATTTCTCATGGTCTTTTGTGTAACTAGCATTTACTGGGAAGGGGCCAAATCAGTGAGTGTAAAGTTGGGGTACCCTTTCAATTCAAGGGATAATGACCAGAAAAGCTAGCAGCTTTGTTGCTTTTGAACTTAAAAAAATGTGCTTCCAGACCAGGAGCTGGCAAACTATAGCCCACTGGCCCGCAGCCTGTGTTTGTAAAGTTTGTTAAAAAATATAAAACACATTCTTAGCTCATGAGACATACAAAAATAGGTGGTGCCCTGGAGTTGGTCCTTAGCTCATAGTTTGCTGATCTCAGCCCTAGAATGTCAATATTGGAGCAGGGGTAAGATCTAATTCTAGTCTAATAACCCTCTCTCAGGGGAGAACAGAGTGCTCACCCTTGTGGCTGCTTCTTCAGTTACCTCTAGGCAAGAATCAAAGCCTTCCCTGGAGAGAGGGAGGCAAGATTCCAGAGATATCTATCCATGTCTCCTCATAACCATTTAAAGAAAACCCATGATGACACGCATCTCTCTTGGACAGCACAGAGCATACAGAAGCACATGACCCCAGATGCACTGTATTGTTTTCAAATATACTTTGAGCTCCCTTACAAGTTTTGGTGGACTCTAAGGGAAATAGGAATGAATAGTGAAACATGGTAGCCATCATATAGGTTGTATTAAGAGAGGACATATATGCCTCAGTTTCCTCATCTGTAAAATGAGCTAGAGAAGGAAATGGCAACCCCCTCCAATGTTTTTCCCCTAAAAAATCCCAATTGGCATCATGAAGAGTAGGACATTACTAAAAAACAACTGAACAATATTAGATGATAAGCTCTCTAAGGGCAGGCACTTTCTTTGATTATTTTTTTACCCTCGGAGATTACCTGGCACACAGTAGGTGTTGGACACAACTGAAAAAACCAAAACAAAACACTAACATCACCCACACAAAGTATTTTGATTTATTCTGTTTGGGTTTCAGAGGATAGAAGTAGGTGGTCCTTGTTGAAATAATCAAGAATGAGATTTGAGCAAGATGTGAAGAAAACAAACACCCCTTCTATCTAACTGAAGAATCCCAACAATTAGAGCTGTCCCAAAAGCTCAATGGGTTGCTTTGGAAGACAGTAGATTCCCAATTCATGGAGTACTTCATCCACGGTTGGACAACCATTTGTTGCAGATGCAAAAAGAATACCTGTTTAGGTATGGGGTAAACTAGTTGCTCCATGAGGTCCTTTCCAGCTCTGAGATTCAATGATTCTGTGGACAAAATCCGTTTGCCAAGAAGTCTCTGTTGAATTTAGCGATGTAGTCAGTGTAGGGGTGGCATAGATGAGTCCCATTGGTGGCATCTTCCTACCAATTTAGAATCTGGTAGAACACTGCCAGTATCCTGAGGAAACTTAACTTTCCCAGAGCAGAGGAGGAAAGTTAGAATTGAGAATCAAACAATGAGAGTTGTTCTAAACCAATGCTTTATTTCATAAACAGAACTCTGTGCCTGCTGAGCAGGCATTTTGGATAATTCTATGAACTGTATAATGCCCAGGATTTGGATAGGTCAGGTACAAGGCTAACAAGATCAGGAGAACAAGGCTTTCAGCTAAAATGTCTTGGGTCAAGATATTTGTGGGGGCATCTATAAAGGGTATTACATGAAAAAAAATACCCACCAGCCTTAAGTGTTTTCCTGGATCCAGTAGTACCTCTTCTAACTCTGAATAATGAAAATGGATAGCCTTTCTTTGGGTACATTATATTTCTGAATAGATAATCACAGTTTGATCTAATTGTCATGCATACTCAGAGGTCTGGCTTTAAGATCACCCTCAGTGAGAGGCAGCTAGGTGGCACAGTGGATAAAACATTGGCCCTGGATTCAGGAGGACATGAGTTCAAATCCAGCCTCAGACACTTGACACTTACTAGCTGTGTGACCCTAGGCAAATCACTTAACCCTCATTGCCTCGCAAAAAAAAAAAAAGAGAGAGAAAGATCACCCCAGCTTCTAAACGACAGGCTTTTTCTCAATAGTATTTATCTCAAGAGTGCAAAGATAATATTTTATATATTACCTGTGCATTTAGAGGCTGGATAATCCCTTTTCAGGAAAGGATAGATTTAGTGCTAGAAGAGGCATTCAAGGCCATGTATAATTCCATTATTTTAAGATGAGGAAGCTGAGCCCTTGGGAGTTTCAGTGGCTTGCTCAGAGTCACACAAACTAAGAATCACAATTTGAATCCAGGTGCTCTGACTCCAGAGACACTGCTTTTTTTGTTTATCTTGTTGCTTCATGAGTAGGAGTGATGAGTTGGGAACATAAAGTTCCTTTTCTTAAAAAAAAGTTGTTATTGATGTCTTCTATTTTTTATATCATCATAGTTGTTCCCCATGTCCCTCCCGCTCCTCTTCTTTTTTATTTTTCCTTGCAGGGCAAGGAGAGTTAAGTGACTTGCCCAGGGTCACACAGTTAATAAGTATCAAGTGTCTGAAGCTGGATTTGAACTCAGGGCCTCCTGAATCCAGGGTCAGTGCTTTATCCACTGCACCACCTAGCTGCTCAACAAATAATATTTTTAAAGACAAAACCAAAAGAAAAGGAAGGGAAAAGAATCAGCACAATTGATCTATACATTGAGAAAAGCCTGAAAATAGGTGCAATGTATAAATATTCCTTTTCTAACATCCTGAATAAGGAAGATAGGAAGGAAGGAAGGAAGGAAGGAAGGAAGGAAGGAAGGAAGGAAGGAAGGAAGGAAGGAAGGAAGGAAGGAAGGAAGGAAGGAAAGAGGAGGGATGAAGGAAGGGAGGGAGGAAGGGAGGAAAAAAGGAAGGAAAGAAAAACAAGTATTTGTTAAGCACCTACTATGTGCCAGCCACTGTGCTAAGTACTTTACAAATACCCTATTTGATCTGTACAACAATCCTGAGAGGTAGAATTGAGGCAAACAGATATTGAATGACTTACTCAATAAGTGTCTGAGGCTGGATTTGAACTCAGATCTTCCTGACTCCTTGCCCAGCACTTTGTCACCCATTGGCTGTAAGATACCAGGGAAACCATCTAATTTCTCAGTGCTCTAGGGTTATAAATTGCTGGAAAGGTGGCAAGCAGGATTGGGAGAGGAAATTTATCATCACATACATATTCCCTACAAGGATAAAATCATTAATCCATTTTTCAAAAGGTGTTCTTGTTTGGCCTTCATTCTTAAAGAGGACCATGACATCGGGAGGTGATGTCATGACTTGCAGTGAATTGGTTTTAAGTAAGGGAGGGCTGTTCAAAGTCATCAACCTCACTCTCTCCTCCAGAGCCATCTGGGTCTAGTGGTAAGGTATAGATGAGGATGACTGGAGATGGCACTAGATGTTTAAGGCAATTGGGGTTAAATGCCTTGCCTAGCATCACACAGCTAGTAAGTGTATGAGGTGAGATTTGAACTCAGGTCCTCCTGACTCCAGGGCCATTGCTCTATCCACTGAGCCACCCAGCTGCCCCTTTTTCTAATGGTACAATTTAGATATGTGATACTGGTCAGCTGCTCTAGAATACAGAAGTAAAAAAAGCCCCCAGTCAGATCCTGAGGTGGCTCCAGGCTTTCATGTAAGGAGTACTGAAACCCACTCCAGGTAAATAGTTCCTCTCTTATTTCTGTTTGGAAATTCCTAATACGTTGACTCCAAGAGACTCAATTACAAAAGGTGAAATAAAAAATAAAAGTTTCCAAGTCAGAGATTTTTAATCTGAGGTCTCCAAACATTTAAATATATGTGTATATATATACATGCATACATACATATGTATGTTTGTATGTATATGTGTGTATATATTCTAAATATTTTGATAGCTGCCTATTGATAGAATTGGTTTTCCTTGTAATCTTATACATTTTACATTATGCATTTAAAAACATTATTCCAAAAGGGAGTCCATAAGTTTTGCCGCAGAGGTTTGAGACATACAAAAAATAAATGGTTAAGAACCCCTGCTCAAAGTACTTCAAAGAAATCTTTTCTTTCCAGTCAGGTGTATCTTTGTCCCGTGGAATCTAGCCAAGATCCCTTCATCCATCTTTCCCCCCTCTCAGATCAAAATGTCCAACCAGCAGGCAGCTACCTCTAAAGACTTGGGGTCATGGAATTTTCCTCCACACAACACAAAAGACACAGACCTTGTCATGTTTTCCAGTCAACAGTTTCCAGCCCATAATTTAGTATTTCATGTAAACATTAACCTGACTTTCAGAGCTCCTGTGAGAGATTAGGAGCTTGTTTATTTATGGATTGACGTAATACCCTTCACAAACCACCTGGGAGAGAGGTTGGCAAACCAGAGAGAGCAAGAAAAAGAAAGCAAGTGAAGGAATCGCCCCAGTCTTTATCATTGTCCTTTGCACCCTTCGCGAGGTCTGAGGGTTACATCTGTCTGATGGCCTAGGGTTAAGTTGATGGAGGGGACGGGAGGCTCAGTGTGTCTGATGGATCTGTTGGTTTAGTCTGTTGAATATATATATATTTTTAAATCTGTTTTGTTCAGTGCCTGGGATCATTTCTCTTTCAACAAAAGGCAAATCCCCTCACCCCACCTGGTTGTCTTCTAGCCATCATCCAAAGAGATTAATGGGGCAAGCTGTCCTCCTGCCCTTTGTAGAATCTCACTCCCTCTCTGCCACGCCCCCTCCCTAGGCAGGCATATTAAAATTATAAAGGCATTTGTCATAAAGTTAATAATGCTACCATCTCCCCAGCTCCTTTCAATATGGAAGATGCTGATAAAGGCTATGACAATTGGGGGCTACTCTCCAAAACCCACCCCACGTCCCTTCTTAGTCAAGGTCATGGGGGAAAGGTGACAAGGCAGTTTTGAAAGAGGAAGGTCATCTACTGATTGGGCCTGGCGCACACAGCCACACAAGACTCAAATGCTGAATGCTCTCCCACAAGAGACGGGTCATCACATGGAATATTGTCATTAATATTTTATGCAAGGAGGCATTGTCTTTCAATAAATGGAAAGTGTGGAGAACGACTGGGAACAGATCCTTTTTTTTTTTTTCCTCCCAGGCTTATTGTTTCCATCCATAACTATTGGTGAGCTACCTTTCCAGAAAGGACCAGGGCCAGCAAAGGCAGCACCAGCCTCACCAGTCAACAGAAGCTTGGCCTATTCTTCAATCACTGTGCAAACACCATTAAGTGTTGGGGGGAGGGAGGGAAGAAGGGAAGGCAGGAAGCCATTTGTTCATGAATATACATTTAGTATATATAAATGCTTTTTGCCATGAATATTCATCTCTTTCATGGATTGCAGCTGTTGTGTACAGAAAACTATTAACAGGTTGGAAAGCTTGCTTTAGAAACCTGTGACTGGCATTTGTGTGCAGGACCATTACTAGAAATTGATCTACCTCTCCCCACCCCACCTTCTCGCTCTTTTGTGGAATGGATCTTTTACTCCCCCGAGGGTTTCTAATGAGGTTACCACCTGATTTAAATAGGAATGAAGATGATTCGAAGGGAAAGGGATAGAGCTTCTTTGTGAAAACAACATAGATCCTTAATTTCTTTTTCATGGATTGTTTAAATGGGTTCATGGCACAGAGAGGGGCTTCTGTCTGTTAGTGGAGCTTACTCTCGTTGGGTTGAGAGCATCATGAATCACAGTAATGGAAACTCTGTGTTGTATGTTAAATTGTGATGAGGATTTTGAGGGGGAGGGGAAATGGACTCCCCACAATTCCTAAGGATGAGGTTAGAGATCAGGGGCCTATAAATATTGAGGGGAGAAAGGTGTGAGGAAAGACTTCTGGAAAAGAAATATCACATGGGTTGTCATCTGCTAACCTAGATTTGGTTTTCTGCCACTAAATGGGGGGGCAAGGACAGGAACCATCATTTCTTTGCTATAGGGAATTCTTGGTTGAGGAAATTTTACCCACTCTATGTCTTTACCCACTCTAGTCACAGAGAGCTGGCTAGGTCACTGAGAGCTTTAAGGGAATTAGTCAGAGTAGAATAGCAAGGATGTGTCCAAAGTAGACAGTTTTTCTGGGCTCAAAGGTTGACTCCCATTTGATAGTAAGTAAGCTCCTTGGGGGTAGGCACTATTTTCATTTCTCCAACACTTAGTACAATGCCTGGCACATAGTAGGTGCTTAATAAATGTTTAATTGCTCTCTACTCACTACCCCCAAACTTGATCTCTATTGTTATATCAGGAAAACAACTTAATCCTTCTAAGACTCATTTTTTCTCATCTGTAAAATGGAGATAATAATTCTATCATAGGATTGTTGTGAGGATAAAAAAGGATAATGTATATATAAAGTGATTTGAAACCATATTGTGCTACCCATATGTACTTATAGAACCATGGTTCTAGATCTTTATATTTGGACCCTGGTCCCCTGCGTTCTGAGCCAAGGCTATTTCCATTGTACCAGGACTCTTCCCTTCAATACCTCCAAATTGTTCTATGGATGAATTATCTCACTGATGGGGACACTTCCTCCATCTGTATATTGATGCCTTGTTATCTTTTACCTTTCATTTCCATGTTCTCTTGTAAATCCCACAGAAGGGAACCACCCACAGCACCGGAAGACTTCCTTGAGGCTATTTAAAAACTTTAAGGGTACAAGTGCATCCCTAGGGGCCCCATCTATTATCCTACCATCTCCCTATAAGATTGACCCAGCTTCTTTTCTGATTCCATAGAAGATGTCTTTGATGTCACTTCTCAGTCACAGGTCATCATTGATGACGTGCTGCTGCCTACAACACTTATCCCCACTTTCTGTCTCTCTGCAGCCCTGTGGGTTACTCACTATTTTGATTCTTTGAAGATTGTGGTACTTTATGATTCACAGTCATATAGTATCACCAGAAAAACATTGATGTTAAACATAGGAATGTGGTTGTGGGTGTATATGTGTGTATGCTTATGCAAAAGTGTCAGAGAGACAAAGTAACAGAGACACAGCAACACAGAGGGAGATAAAGATTGAGAGAGATTGAAGAGAAAGGGAGAGATAAGACAGAGAAGAGAGAGGAAAGAGAAAAGGGAGTGAGGGGGTACTTGAGATATACAGATGTCAGTGGTTCTCATATTTTCCTCTGGGACATCCTCAATACAAGTTTATATCACTCTTGGGCAGCTGGAAAAAGCACTGGCCATGAAGTTGGGAGGACCTAAGTTCAAATCTCACCTCAGACACTTACTAGCTGTGTGACCTTGGACAAGTCACTTAAAAACCCAATTGCCTTAAAATATCCGGGGCCATCTCCAGTCACCCTGATGCATATCTTGCCACTGGACCCAGATGGCTCTGGAGGAGAGAATGAAGCTGGTCACTTTTCACAGCCCTCCCTCACTTAAATCCAGTTCAGTGCATGTCATGATATCACCCTTATATTATGATCCTCTTTGAGAACAAATGACAAACAACAACAACAACAATCACTCTTGCAAATGAAATTTCACTTTTAGCAATCACCATGAAACTTCTCAAATGTAATTCAATCCTATATTCTTTTTCATTTCAGGGCTCAGCTCATCATCAATATAAGATTCTAGTCTAAGACTTATAGGCTGATGAACCAACTCAATAAGTTTCAGGTTCTGTATAAAAGACATCTTTCACCCACCTTTTTCTCCCTTTTGTGTCTCTCTTTTGAGTAATCAAGGATCTCATTGAAGAGGCTGCATAGTATTTTGGAGCTTGGTTAAAAAGGTAACAATTCTGTCTATCCCTAAACCTTGAGAGGTAATGGGGTAGATGCAATCAACTAAAATCATTAAGCAAAGGTGGAATGACTATTCATCAGGTGTGTTGTAGATGAGCCCCACCCCACCTTTCAGGTAGATAGAGGCTTAACTACTGTAGTGCCTTTCAACTCAGATTGTCATTCTGAGAATGAGAGGGTTGGGCTTAGGTCACCCCAGAAGTTGCTTCAAGCACCCAGATTTTCTGTTGCTGTGGGAAATTATCCCATCCATTCCTCAATTGGCACTGATTGCTCCCTCAACATCGACTCTGCTGGATAGAGTTTTCAGTGCATTCAATGCTGAGACTCCTATACCTGGCTGCTTGGAGAGGTTGCTTTATAACCCAGGAGGTCAGCAGCTCTCCACATGTTCCCTCTTGTATTTGCTTTCTTTCCATTATTTAAGAATACAGTTAAAACACTCTTTGAGCTCTCCTTTGTAGCAGGCTGACTAATCTCACACTGCTTTGAGGCTTACAGGTTTGCCTGTACCCAAGCTTATGTCTTTGCTTACTGAAGCTATCAGCCTTCAGCCTGATAATAACTCCCCTTAATTCCCTCAGTCAGGCTCATTGCTCTTGACTGGACCCTTTCCAATTTCCCGGCAACCTGGTGTTACTATGGTAGCCACAATCAAATTAGGCAGTTCAGGTGAAGTTTCAGGAAAATCCTTAATGATGGGAACCGGAGAGCCGACTGAAAAGCAAAAACCCAGTAACACAATTGTCAGCTAACTGCCTGCCAGGGAAAAGACAAGCTGGAGCAGCCTCTAGGATTAAGTGAACTAAGTAATTCTAACAAGAGAGTGAGTGCAGCCCTGTATCCGGCCAAGGTGGGCTCCATATACGGTCATCTGTTACCGCAGACAACTCTGCTTTTGTGATTTTGGGAAAGTCATTCTCTGAGCCTCTCTGTCTTTATAACTATAAAAACTAGGAGGTAGGACCAAGGGGAAATCTAGGCCTTGGAAAAATGAAAGATTGAGTAATAAAAAATTTATTTAAAAAATGATAAATTACCAAAAGGTGAGTAGACTAGGTGACCTTTAAGGTCTCTTCAGACTCTCCATCTGTGTTCTTGTGATTATTAGTTTAGGGAAGGAAATAAGGCAAGCCAGTCAATTCTTGATTATTCAGGGGCCAATTTTTCAAGTCCCCCTCCCCCACTATTTTTCTTGTCTACCATTAACTTTTTTTTTTTTTTTTAGTGAGGCAATTGGGGTTAAGTGACTTGCCCAGGGTCACACAGCTAGTAAGTGTTAAGTGTCTGAGGTCGGATTTGAACTCAGGTTCTCCTGACTCCAGGGCCGGTGCTCTATCCACTGCACCATCTAGCTGCCCTTACCATTAACTTTTACAGAATGTATAAAAGTTCTTAGTTCCAAAAGAAACAAGATAAAAGTCTCAGTTTCTGAATCTATAAAATGGAAGGGGATGCGTATGTTTCAAGATGATCTCTTAGGTCCCTTCCTGGAAACCTCTGATCACATGATTCTATTCTTAGCATCCATGTATTTGCACAAGAATGTTTATATGTGTGTGTATAAAAATATATATATATATAGATGCACATATATATATACATATATGTATGTGTGTATATACATACACACATATAAATGTGCATGTACATGGCTGTGTCAGTCTGAAAAGTCCCTTAAACTATTTTCTAGGTGTCAATCTCCTTGCAAGAAAAAATTTCCTCATTTGAAAGGTCCCTATATCATTGAAATTATAGGTCCAGTCCCATTCTATCACCATCACCATCCCAATTTCTACCCCATCTGTATCCCTGAGTATACACATCTCTGCTTTTGTATCTATCTCTCTTATATTTGCATGTGTATGTACATATATCCAAATGCATATGAGTATTTGGGATAGCTAAGTGGTGCAGTAGAGTGCCAAGCTTGGAGTTAGGAAGACCTGAGTTCAAATCTAGCTTCAGACACTATGTCTGTGAGCAAGTAACTTAAACACGTTTGTCTCAGTTTCTTCATCTGTAAAATGGGCTGGAGAAGGAAATGGGCAAATTACCCCAGTATGGTTGCCAAGAAAACTCTAGAAATGGTTCAGATATAACTGTTTCCTGTTCTGTTGTTTGTCCTTCATTCTCAAAGAGGACTGTGACATCAAGAGGTGATGTCATAAATTGCAGTGAATTTGATTTAAGTTAGAGAGGGCTGTGAAAAGTCACCAACCTCACTCTGTCCTCCAGAGCCATCTGGGTCCAGTGGTAAGATATACATCAGGATGACTGGAGATGTCCCTAGATGTTTAAGGCAATTGGTGTTAAGTGACTTGCCCAGGTTCAATAAGTGCCAAGTGTCTGAACTCATGTCCTGACTCTAGGACCAGTGCTTTATCCACTGTACCACCTAGCTGCCCCCAGATACAACTGAAAACAGCTGAACAATAACAACAATGAATGTTTACATACCAGATCTGTCTCATGCATCCTACTCATAACTGCCCAAGTGATTATCCTAAAGCATAGGTTTGACTGTGTCATTCCTTTATACTTACCAGTGGTTCTCAAAATATGTTGGGGACCTTGGAACTCCCCCAGACCCTTTAGGGGCTTCCAGAAGGGAAAACTATTTTTATAATAAGACTCAGACTTTTAAATTTCTACCATGGTTAATATTGAGAGCTATAACTCACAGAAACAAAGACTGGGGTTCTTGGATCATTTTTTTTAGTGAGGCAATTGGGGTTAAGTGACTTGCCCAAGGTCACACAGCTAGTAAGTGTTAAGTGTCTGAAGCTGGATTTGAACTCAGGCACTCCTGATTCCAGGGCTGGTGCTCTATCCACTGTGCTACCAACTGCCCCTCTTAGATCATTTTTAAGAGTATAAAGCAATCCTGAGACTAAACATGTTTGAGAATCACTACTTTACATTATGATCTCTTTTTATCACCTCTGCTGACTTTTAAAGACCTTCGTGACCTGGCCTCAGTCTACCTTTCCAACCTTGTTATTCATCACTCCCCTTGCCTCTTCGGTCAAGGTAAACTGGCTGTGTTCTTCTTTATACACCATACCCCATTCTCTGTTACAGTGTCTTTCCACTGGCTGTATCCCAAGCCTAGAATATTCTTTCTCCTCAACTCTTCTTCTCAGAATTCCTCACATCTTTCAAGACTGCTCAAGTCTTACCTTCCACATGAAACATTTTGTGATCCTCTTAGCTGTTTGTGCCCCCACCCCCTTCACATTTTCTACTATATGTATGTGCATATATTCTTTTACGCTGTTGGTATTCCTTTCCCTCCCTGCTCCATAGTTGGACATACCCTTTTTGAGGGAAAGGGATGTTTTGTTTTAGTTATTGGATTGGATTATTTAATAAACCATAGGATGAGGATCACTGGTAAAAATGCCAGGGAGTCATAGAGTCTCAGAATGAGGAGGGTGCTCAGTGGCCATCTTGTCTAACCCATACCTGAGGGTCAAGAATCCTTTCTGTAACACTGCTCCAAATTCTGTCCTGTGGGGCCAAGAACAAATCAGATCTTTCCCCGACATTATACCCCTTCAAATAGCTGAAGATATCTATAATGCCACCTCCCAGTCTTCTCTGCTGATTAAAGATGCACCCCCGCCCAGTTCCCTCAGTATCTTTAATGGTTCTCATAATGTAGGGAGAGATGGAGGAAGCTCAGATCAATTGATTTTGCATCTTTGCATTGGCTCTTGAAAATTAAAAACAAAAACAAAAAAGCTTGAGTGTGTTTTTGAGGATAGTCTGTGGATAGGGCTGTGCCTATGTAATTATGTAATGTAATATGTGGGGTGCTTGAAAAGTCACTCCTTCTGCCAGAAATCACTCATTCCAGCAACTAATAGATACCCACTCTCTTCTCCTGACCTATCTTCCAGCTGTACATAGAGTTTAACCTCATCTCTTCCATTTGTTTTCTCACAGATCTTTGCTTTACACATGCACACGCGCACACACACACACACACACACACACACACTTAGCTAAATGGTGGGCTGTAGGATATAATCAAGGAAGCAATCACTGTACCTACAAAATTATACCCACAAGGAAATCGACAGTCTATACCAATATCATGTGTACAGGTCTGAAAAACATACCCACAACCTCTAGATCTCAGTGATTGTAATTAAGTTCCAGTTAGATAAACATGTCAAAAATGCATAACAGGCCAAGTTCACCATTACGTGCTAGGACACACACGCACACATATTTCCTCATTACTCAAGGGAGAAGTGAGGGTTTTTTTTTTTTTCTTTTTGGTTTATTGTTAAGTCAGTTTTCAGTCTGACTTTCCATGACCCCATTTGGGGTTTTCTTGGCAAAAATACTGGAGTAGTTTGCCATTTTCTTCTCTAGCTCGTTTTACAGATGAAGAAACTGAGACAGACAGGATCAAGTGACTTGCCCAGGGTCACACAGCTAGGAAGTATCTGAGGGCTAGGTTTCAACTCATGAAGGAGAGTCTTCCTATCCACTGAGCCACCTAGCTGCCAAGAGAGAGGTACCATGGACAGATCATTGTCTTTGGAGTCTGTCTGAATTCAAATTCCATCACTGATACTACCTGAGTGATGTTGGACAAGTCAATTAACTTTCCCAAGCCTCAGTTGTAAACAATTAAGGGGGTTGATTAGATGGCCTCTGAAATCCCTTCAGCTATAGATCTATGATCCTATAACTGTCTGTATCACTTCCTAGGTTCTGTTCTGAAGCCAACCCTAAGAGGATAAGTAGAATGGGGCTACCAATTGAAAGAACACAAGCCTAGAAATCAGAAATCCTAGGTACACGGAATCATAGATTTGAAGTAGTAGAAGGAGGGGCAGCCTGGTGGCACAGTGGATAAAGCACCAGCCTTGGATTCAGGAGTACCTGAGTTCAAATCCGGCCTCAGACACTTGACACTTACTAGCTGTGTGACCCTGGACAAGTCAATTAACCTCACCGCCCTGCAAAAAAAAAAATGAAGTATTAGAAGAGGCTTCAGTTCTCATCTATTTTAAGCTGTAACAAGAGCATGAGCTCTGTCTACAATGCCCCAGTAAAATGTTTATCCAACTTTCTCCTGAAGAGCTTCCTGAGGAACCCTCTCATGAAATCATGGAATCTCAGAGGTGGAAGAAACCTTAGCATTCATCTAGTCCAGAGGTGTCAAACTCACAAAACTCCCATGTGGCCCAAATCAGATTAAAATATATCTGGGAAAAGATTATGAAAATACATAATAATACAATACAACATAGACAATGCTAATTCATGGTTTTCTGGGTCAATATGCAACAAGCAAGGATTCATTTCTATTTGAATTTGACAATTCTGAATCAAATTTGTATCTGGATAGGAATTTTCCCAATAACATCTGTGACAGGTACTCATCTAGCCTTTACTTGCAGACTTCCAGTGAAGGGGAACTTGATACCTTATGAGATAGCCCAATCTCACTCTAAATGCTGGGAAGATTTTGTTTTTGCAGTCTATTTCTTCTTTTCTACTCCTCTCAAACATTGTTCCTACCTCTGCCTTCTATGGTCTAGTGGGAAGAATCTCAGGCCTCTTCCTTATGACAGAGAAAAAATGTCCTCAGTGTAGAGTTAGAAGACCTGGATTTCAGTTTTATCTGAGCCACTTTTGGCCTCTTTGGGATCTGAGACTGGTTTTTCCTTTATTTTTGTGTCTTCAGTCCCTAGCACAGTGACTGACAGACAGTAGCTTCCAAAGAAATGCTTGGTGATTGCTTAACATTTATGTTACCTTGGCAAAGTAACCCCTCTGAATCTCAGGTGCTCATCAGGGAAATGACCAGAGAGCCTTGACTGAAGAGACTGTTGCCCCTTTGAGCTCTGTATTTATGGTTCTATGAATGCTTAAAGTATTTGAAGGCAACAATAGTGCCTCCAAAATCTTCTCTTCATTTTATTTTATTTTGTATTGATGCCTTTTGTCATTACATCAAGTTAATTGTCTAAATTAGCTCTTCCCTCTCTTCTCCCTCACACTGTGAGGCATCCCTTTTAACAGAGATCATAAAATGAAGAGAAAATAAGTGGTTCAGTAAAAAAATCAACCAATATGTTGACTATACATTCAGTGCTCCATTTGAGACCTGCATCAAGGTAACATGGATTGATTAATTGACACCTTTTGCTTTTTGTTTTGTTTTTTTCTTTTTAGAATTTTATTTTCCAAATTATATATAAAACAAATTTTGACATCAATTTTTTAAAACTTTGTGTTCTGGGGCAGCTAGGTGGCACAGTAGATAAAGCACCAGCCTTGGATTCAGGAGAACCTGAGTTCAAATCCAGCCTCAGACACTTGACACTTACTAGCTGTGTGATCCTGGGCAACTCACTTAATTCTCATTGCCCCACCAAACCCCCCCCCCCAAAAAAAAACAAAAACAAAAAACCAAAAAAAACCGCAATCCTCCCCAAAAAACAAAAACCAACAACAAACACACACACACACACAAAATGAAAAACAAACAAAAAACCAACAACACTTTATGTTCCAACTTCTCTTCTTCCCTCTCTTCCCACCCCTCCACCCCCAAGAACTCAAGCAATTCAATATAAGTTATACATGAGTAGTCATGGAAGACATCTCCACATTAGCTATGTTGTGAGAGAAAACAGATAAAAATAAAGTTTCAGATTAAGGAACTGTCAAAAAAAATGTGCTTCAATCTGTTTTCAGATACCATGTAGATGGATTACAATTTTTACAAGTCCTTCAGAGTTTATTGGATCATTGCATTGCTGAAAATAACCATGAATTGACACCCTTTGTATCTATTTCAGACAATGAACTTTTTTTGGAGGACATTGGGGTTAAGTGACTTGCTCGGAGTCACACAGCTAAGTGTCTGAGACTGGATTTGAACTCAGGTCCTTTTGACTCCAGTGCTGGTGCTCTATCTACTATGCCACCTAGTTGCCCCCAAACCATGAACTTAAAAAAACCCAACATTATTTAGTATATTATTTTTCCCTATCACATGTAAAACAGCTTTTAACATTTGTTTTTAAAATGTTGAGTTCCATCTTCTCTCCTTTCCTTCCTTCCCACACCATTCATTGAGAAGGCAAGCAATTTGAAACATATTTCTATATTAGTTATATTGTGAAAGAAAACAGACAAAAAACAACCTTAATACAAAAAAAGTTTTTAAAAATATTCTTCAATCTGTATTCAGACAACATCAGTTCTTTCCCTGGGGATGGAGAGTATTTTTCATCATATGTCCTTCAGAGTTGTCGTGGATCATTGTATTGCTCAGAATAGTTGTCATTCACAGTTTATTGTCTTACAATATTACTGTTACTTTGTACACAGTCCACTTCACTTTCCCTCAGCTCATGTAAATCTTTCCAGGTTTTTCTGAGAGCATCCTGCTCATCACTTCTTATAGCACAATAGTAATCCATCCCACTCACATACCACAATTTGTTCAGCTATTTTCCAACTGATGGGTATCTCTTTGATTTTCAATTCTTTGCCAAACAATGAACTTTGAACCAACTTGGCTGTACTATCATCCAGTCCATGTTTCTTCATCTTGACCATGGTAATGACATGAGAGACATTACTTATGGCATTCATCACTTGACCCCATCCACAGCCTTTTTTTCCTGTGTGCTAGTCTGCTACTTTATGTAGTGTTAGGTGATTCTCTGTTATGCTTGTGGTCCAATGAGACATATTTAAAAACTCAAGTGCTTAGCAATTCTGCCTTTGGGAGCCTAGTTATGAAACATGTGAATGATTTATGATTATTTAGCAAGTTAGAATGAGAGAACTCCAACAATTGGGAGGGGGGTTAGGATCTTAGTCCTGATTAAGAAAAGCCTTTCTCTTCCTTGTAGCTCCCTAAACTGTTCCATGCCCTCTTGTCCATGAACAAAGGGACACGAAGAAATACAAAGAACAGGGTCAACTACCTATGGTTTGAGGATTAAGATGAGATCAATCAAATGAAGTCTTTAACAGAATAAAAACACATGATTAAGACATGACATTTCAAGCTCTCTTCACTTAGAAACAGATGCCAGTTATATCTATCTGAAGATGGGTGAGGAAGTCTGTAATGAATTCTAGTTCATCTGCATCTGATTGTTCTGCAGAGGTCCAGCCAACTGAAAAAAAAAAACAGTCAAGCCTTACTGTTTAGTCTTTTAGCTTTTGCCTGACCATTCTCTCCAGGGTTAAAATTGAAGAAGGGAACTGCTTATGGTGTTACCACTGACATTACAGAATGATTCCTTTTACACATGTGTGAATGGGCAGCTAGGCAGTATGGTGGAAAGAACATTGGAAAACCTGACTTCAAATCTGGCCTCAAACACTTACTAGCTGTGTGACCCTGGGCAAGTTATTTTATCCAGTTTGCCTCAGTTTCCTCAGACGGAGAAGGAAATGGAAAACCACACCAGGATGTCTGCCCTGGAAATCTCAAATGGGATCATGAAGTCAGGCTTGACTGAAAAACAACTAAACAACAACCATATGTGTGTGTAGGAAGCCCCAACCCCTTCTTCATCTCCTTTTTTCTTTTTTTCTTTTTCCTTTTAGTTTTACCCTAATTCCAATCCATGCAATATTTCCTTGCCTCAAGAGATGAGCAAAGCCCCTCTCAATCCCAGAAGTCAATGCAGATACAATCTGTTTACTTTGTTTAAATGTTGAAGTGTTACATTCCTCCTTCTTTATATTAATCCATGGTGTTTTTAAAAGCATACGAAATGAATGCATACATATTACTTGGAAAGAGACAGACTGGGATAATGGATAGAGAACTGACTGGAGTCAGGAAGACCTAATTCAATAAAGAGTTAGCCTTGGAGTCACAGAGACCTGATCCTGACATATTTTGCCTATGTGATGGGCTCTTAATTTCAGTGACCCAGGCAATTCCCTAAGACTAATTTGCAGAGCAGTTGCTGATCTGCATTGATATAAAAGAACCTTAACTATACAGTGTTCTATAAGTCTTAGTAGAGTTTAAACTTTAAGTTGCACTAAGACTTTTGGAACACCCTGAATGTGCCCTCCCTTTGTGTACCCAATGATGAGTACAATATTTTGCAAATGGTAGGTGTCTGATAAATGTTTATTGGACCAGCTTTCCCGGCGTCTCTCCCTACTAATCACCCAGAAGAAGATGCATAGATTTCATGTCTCAATGCTTTTCTGATTTGTTTCTCAGATTTTTTTCTTTTAATTGGCTTTCCTATTTAATTGCATTTAAAGTTTCTGCACTTATTGCTTATGATGACAAAAACAAATGGAAATGAAGTCTCAAAGGTACGTGTGCTTCTGTTGCAAAGTGTTAATATGACATTCTTTAATAAGCCCTTTATGAGTCACACATGTAGGAGCACCTTTCAAACCTAATAAATGGAAGAGCTAGAAAACTGTCTGGGGGAAAAAACAGGAATATAATTCTAAAACTGAAAATTGTGGAGGATAAGAGAGATGACATGGAAACAGGATGAACGGGAGGAAGAGATCACTAAATCACAGGAAGAAAACTGGAGAAAGGATAGAAAACAATGCTTATGACTCAGAAATCTGCATGCCATTTTGAAGAGTATGAAGGGGCAATAAAGAAAATGACCTTGACATGTTAGCATAATCGATTAATCAACCAATTAATTAGCATTTATTATGTAGACACAAAGAACAAAGTGAAATCATCTCTGACCTCAAGGTTATGGTCTATCTGGTGAGAATGTACATACAGATTTAAATATGTACAAAATAAATTTGACATAATTTTGGGTGAAAAGCACTAGAAGATGGAGGGATAGAGAAAGACTTCCTATAGGAGTTGGCAGTTGATCTGGGCTGAGTCCTGAAGGTTGTTCTTCACTCTTTGAGGCCTCAAAGCAAAATGACTGCAAAATCTATCCCAGGCTCCATTCCAGACTCTTGGACCTCAGATGGCTCACTCTCCCCACCTCTCCGAACTCATTGGACCGGAGTGATCTCCTTTACCAAAAAAATGAAAGAACAAACTCTAAAGAAAATCTAAAGAAAAGGACCAAGGCTTCCCCAACCCCCTGATTTGAGAGGGATCTAAGAATCTTTTTATAGCCCATTGTTTCTCTCCAGAATACCATCAGACCAGAAGTAGCCATATGACGAGAAGAGGTCCACCAAGAGAAGGAATGAGGTTGACTAGTATCTTTTGATGTACCTCAGCCAATCAAAAAAACTCATCATGTAGTGATCTGGAAGTGATTTTAAAATGTCCACTCATGTTCCAAAGCCTCTCTAAGACATTTCTATTATCCATCATTGTGATTCTCCTGCAAGCGATCCCTCGCTTCCAGTCATTTCCATGTAGGGGGTCTGTTGTTCCATCCTTTTAGGGAGATTTTACAGCATTTTGTGATTTGCCAGGCCTTGTTTTTTCTTTACCATTGTCCTGTAATATTTGAAAAGAAAGTTTTCTTTTTTATTTGACACTGTAGACTTAATCTTCCTTTTAGAATCCCTTTAGCTGTTTTATTTGATTATACTTTAGGTTTTTAATTGAATTTTCTTTCTCTTAAAATCTTTGGGGGCAGCTAGGTGGCATAGTGGATAGAGCACTGGCCCTGGAGTCAGGATTGCCTGAGTTCAAATCCGGCCTCAGACACTTAACACTTACTAGCTGTGTGACCCTGGGCAAGTCACTTAACCCCAATTGCCTCACTAAAAAAAAAAAAAATTAAAATCTTTGGGGGCAGCTAGGTGGCACAGTGGATAGAGCACCGGCCCTGGATTCAGGAGTAGTTGAGTTCAAATTTGGCCTCAGACCCTTGATACTTACTAGCTGTGTGACCCTGGGCAAGTCACTTAACCCTAATTGCCTTACCAAAAAACAAAAAACAAAAAACAACTTTGGTGTTTTAGCTTTTCCCCCCTTTATGTTCTCTATCACTTGCTTTCTCATTTCCCCCTTCCTCTTCTCCCTTCCCCTGAATAGTGGGTATGCCTCTAAAGCTGGGATTATAAAGCAGCTTCAGCCTCCTTCCACTTTGGAGTATTTACTTTTCACCAACCTTGATCTCTGGTCTAAGCAGATTGGGATGGAGAAGAATTGGCTCTAAATAGATTTATTTTCTTTAATTTCTTGGTTCCATCATTTCTTTGTTTCATTTCTTTGTTCTTTCCTTCCTTCCTTCCTTCCTTCCTTCCTTCCTTCCTTCCTTCCTTCCTTCCTTCCTTCCTTCCTTCCTTCCTTCCTTCCTTCCTTCCTTCCTTCCTTCCTTCCATTTTGGCAGTTGGGGTTAAGTGAATTGCCCAAGGTCACACAGCTAGTTAAGTATCAGAGGCCAGATTTGAAGTCCTCTTGAATCCAGGACCAGTGCTCTACCCACTACACCACCCAGGTTTCAATTCCCTTTCCTTCAGGCCTAGTGCAGCCACTAGTACTGACCACCTGCTCTTCTTGTTTCCTTGGTTCTTGTCCTTTCTTTCTCTAGGGGAACAGAATCAGCATTCTGTACTTTTTCACAGAACTGGGGGATGGCTCGGAGGGTATCTTGGACAAAGTTCCTTAAGCTCAACTCAAACTTAAATGTTGCTCCTTAAAGTAAACATCATATTATCCCCATGTTCTTTTTGTTTGTTTGTTTGTTTGTTTTGCATGGGGCAATGGGGGTTAAGGGACTTGCCCAGGGTCACACAGCTACTGTGTGTCAAGTGTCTGAGGTCAGATTTGAACTCAGTTCCTCCTGAATCCAGGGCTTGTGCTTTATCCACTGTGCCACCTAGCTGCCCCTACCCCCATCTTCTTTTTGCTTGGATGGGCAGAATCATTGCCTGTCTTGGGAGTGGGGACTGGGCAGGAGTTAGGATGTACCATAGATCTCAGTAGGAGGAGAGGAGTATGTGGTTGGGTCCTATGATAAAATAATGGGATTTGGCAGATACTCAAAGACCCACCTGGAGATTATCTAGACTGATTGAATCAAGTGACAGTGATTGACTGCTGATTAGCCTACTTCAAATTAACTAGATAGGCCTTTTCTTAACTTTCCGAACTACCTGTATGCTTTAATAAATGTTTAATGCCCAAAGACTGGTGCTGAAGCTTCTAATTTAAGGTGATCATGCAGTATAGATTTTAAACATCACAGTCCCAAGCACAAATCCATAGGTTTCTTTGTAGGGCCCTACCAGAATCATGGAGGCTGGTGGGAGAGGGAAGCTGAATGGTACCTTTAATGATTACTTGTCTCCAATGTTCATTCATAAGGATTTTATCTTGAAAAGATTCTCTCCTTGTCCTAGGTCATTAACTTTAACTCCTCTGTGTCCGTGGCATAATTCCTTTTGAGAGTTTATTTGGAGAGTTATTGGGGGGGGGCAGTGAAAATGTCAAGTCAACCAACTTTTTGGTCCACTGACGACCTCTTAATTGCCAAATCTGATGGCCTTTGCTCAGTTCTCATGCTTCACCTTTCTGCAGGATTTCACACTGTGGAGCATCCTCTCCTCATGGATTCTTCCTCTTCTTTGGTTTTCAGGGTTCTACTTTTTCTTGGGTCTCCATCTATCTTGGGATTGTGGAAGTCACCAGTATAAAGATGATCCTCCTTACACTGATGATTTCCGGGTCTAAGTGGGGAGTCCTCAAAGTCTTAGTGCAGTTTTAAACTTTGATAGCTTTTGGGCCACACTTTGTGTTCAATCCTATATACTCTTTGAGGTATAGTGCTGTATAACCGACCAATTGGAACATCATTACCCATTTTGAGTTAAGTGTCTCACAGGTAGCTCCGACTCAACATGTCTGGAACATTTATTCCCTTTTCCTCCAATCCACCCCACTCTCAAGTTCCACGATTTGTGTTGGAGACACCGCCCTTATCGAGTCACTTTGGTTTACAACCTAAGATTTACCTTTAACTGTTCATTTTCTTACTGCACATGGCCAACTAGGTACCAAGTGTTCTTGATTCAAACTACACATCTGTTGAATTTCTTTTCTTTCTGCTCACATGGTCTCCACTTTCACTGAGGCTCTCATCCGGTTTTATTCTCCTAAATAATCTTCCTGCCTCAAGATTGTCGCCTCTCTAATCTATCCTCTATGTAATGATCAAAATGATATTCCAAAAGTACAGGTTTCACCACATCATTTCTTTGCCCACTAAGTTCCTGTAGGTCCCTATTGTTCCTAACACCAAATATTTAAAAGTCAACAATCATTCACTGAGCATTTACCATTTTTAATTTATTATGCTAAATGTTGGGAGCACAAAGAAAGAGAAAACCACAAAACAATGAAAGAAACAAAAACTAGTCTCCAACTTCAAGGAGGTCACATTCTAATTGAGGAGACTACTCAAATAATTATATACATACATACATAGAAACACACACACACACACATATATACATGCATACATATACGTGGAGGTGGAGGTAGATGGATTATGGATTAGGGATATGGATATGGACATGATATGGGTATGGGTATAGTTATAGTTATAGAGATAGAGATAGAGATAGAGATAGAGATAGAGATAGAGATAGAGATAGAGATAGAGATAGAGATAGATAGATATAGATATAGGTATAGATATAGATATAGTTATAGTTATGGATATGGATATGGATATAGACACAGACATAGACATAGACATAGACATAGACATAGACATAGACATAGGTATAGACATAGACATAGACATAGACATAGACATAGACATAGACATAGACATAGACATAGACATAGACATAGACATAGACATAGGTATAGACATAGACATAGACATAGACATAGGTATAGACATAGACATAGACATAGACATAGGTATAGGTATAGACATAGACATAGACATAGACATAGGTATAGGTATAGACATAGACATAGGTATAGACATAGGTATAGGTATAGACATAGACATAGGTATAGACATAGGTATAGACATAGACATAGACATAGACATAGACAGACATAGACATAGGTATAGGTATAGACATAGACATAGACATAGACATAGACATAGACATAGACATAGACATAGACATAGACATAGACATAGACATAGGTATAGGTATAGACATAGACATAGACATAGTCATAGACATAGACATAGGTATAGGTATAGACATAGACATAGACATAGACATAGGTATAGACATAGACATAGACATAGGTATAGACATAGACATAGACATAGACATAGACATAGGTATAGGTATAGACATAGACATAGACATAGGTATAGGTATAGACATAGACATAGACATAGGTATAGACATAGGTATAGACATAGACATAGACATAGACATAGACATAGACATAGGTATAGACATGGACATAGACATGGACATGGACATGGACATAGATATAGATATGGATATAGATATGGATATAGATATATTCAGGGTAAATGGAATGAATTTGTAACGATTGGAATGACGCCACCTGCTGGAGACTTACTGTAGAAGAGTTCTGCCCATGAAACGAAGGTCTTTGAGGGCAAGACCAGGAGTCTTTTCTTTGGCATCAGGAAGTGACGCGGACTAGTGGGAGGAGGAAGGAAGAGACTGGTGCTCGCTCTCGGGTTCTTTCCTCTGGACTCTGGTGGAGAGCGGAGCTAGAAATGTGCTCTCCCTTTAATAGATATGGATCTAGGCCTTTCTCTCTCTCTTCACCAAATTCTTATTCTCCTTAATAAATGCTTAAAAGTCTAACTCTTGCTAAAGCTTATAATTTATTGGCGACCACTCATTGGATATTTTGGACAGTTTAGCTGGAATTTTAGCCCTTACCAGATGGCTGACCACGAAGAGGAAAGCTAAACCTCAGTCTTCTGATCTTCTGGTTGGGTAAGAAATTTCCCCTACCCTCTCCCTTTAACTGCTAAGTTGGCGTACTGGCTGTGTTTTCCCTTTAAATTTTTTTGAATGGACCTTTTAAACTCCCTAATTACCCTATTTTTTTATTTTAGTCTGTTTAACCAGACAAATGGGAGATAAGATCATGTTAATGCTTTGTTTTTTGTGGATTTTCTATTTTTCTTTTTATTTTTGTTAAAAGAGCCAGCAACTTACTCACACAAGGAAATATCTCCCCCTCTCCCAACCATGCTTTTTCAGAGAAGCCTGAAGAGATTCCTGCAGCTTTTCCCAGTTCTAACACTAATTGTTGCTCTAATTTTGCATGCCTGGAGGCAACGACCCACCCTCTAAAAGCTTTTAATCCCCTAGCGCTTGGAGGCAAAGTGGGGGAAGAGGAATCCAGGCCTGAGTTCAAAATCAAGTCTGATTCAAATTACGCTGGTCCCTCCCCTCCTCTCCAGACCCCACCCTCTACACATATTATTAGTTAGCAATAGTTATTATATTCTTTTTACTGTTCGGTCAAGGAAACATTTTGTTTCTTGAGGAACAAAAGGGGGGACTGTAATGATTGGAATGATGCCACCTGCTGGAGACTTACTGTAGAAGAGTTCTGCCCATGAAGCGAAGGTCTTTGAGGGCAAGACTAGGAGTCTTTTCTTTGGAAAAGGAAGTGACGCGGGCTAGTGGGAGGAGGAAGGAAGAGACTGAGGCTCTTTCCTGAGGATGCTGGTGGAGAGGGGAGCTAGAAATGTGCTCTCCCTTTAATAGATAGGAATCTAGGCCTTTTTCTCTCTCTTTACCAAACTCTTATTCTCCTTAATAAATGCTTAAAAGTCTAACTCTTGCTAAAGCTTATAATTTATTGGCGACCACTCATTAGATATTTTAGACAGTTTAGCTAAAATTTTAGCCCTTAACAAATTCCAGGGAGAAGACCTTAGTATCGGGAACTTTGCAAAGGCCTCCTACAAAGGGTCAGATTTGAGCTGAGCTTTAAAGAAAGGTGGGACGCAGAGGTGAAGAAGGAAAACATTTCCAGGCAAGGAAGACAGCCAATAAATGCAAGCTATAGAGTAGTATATACAAAGAAAAGCCAGCAGGCCAGAGTAAATAGATTGTCGTCTAGTGGCAGGGATTAAAGGGTAGGAAGATG
This sequence comes from Dromiciops gliroides, assembly GCF_019393635.1. Classification (NCBI taxonomy): domain Eukaryota; kingdom Metazoa; phylum Chordata; class Mammalia; order Microbiotheria; family Microbiotheriidae; genus Dromiciops; species Dromiciops gliroides. Next base: position 268,227,694 of record NC_057865.1, on the reverse strand, counting down.
GAAGGTAATAGGGAGCCAGCTGGTAAAGGGTTTTTCATGTCAAACAGTGGACTTTATACTTGAGGTGGAGGTGATAAGGAATCATCCAGTGGTATTCACCAAAGAGGAGAGGAACATGACCAGACCTGACCTTGAGGAAAACCCCTTTGTCAGATGAGTGAAGGATGGGTTGAAGTGGAGAAAGAACTGAAAGAACTCATTGGATATTTTGGACAGTTTAGCTGGAATGTCTCTTCTAGGGTATTAGTCAGGAGGCTCTATTAATTGTTCTCCTCTTCTAACATAAGCAAGGAGAATCTGAGGAGGGACCTGGCTTCCTTCAACACTGAAGTACATTTGGTTCTGAATGTCATAGATGGACTCAGAGAGGAAACAGATCCAGAGTCTGACCAGTTTTCCCTTTCAAAGTGGAAAATGGTCCATATTGGCTACAGAAATTAGAGGAGTGACCAACTCATTTGCTGAAGCAGGTGATATTAGCAACCAAGGCCCCAGCACTTGAGGATGCTCATGGGAAAGGTAATAAAGGAAGTATCCTTGCCAACAGACAAGAGGCAAGTTCATTATGTGTTAGTCCACATGTAATCAGAAATCCAGCTGGAAAATATGCACTGGGGCATGAGCAAAAAAGAAATATAGTGTGAATAAAACAAATTATTTTGTAAAAAGAAAATTAAGATCACACACACACACACAGACACACACACAAAGAGCAAAGAGAACCATAGGCAACATACAACTTTATTATTTTTTTTAACCGGAATTCAATTATGGGGATTTTAGTACTGAGAAAATTTCCCACATTTGGGGTTTAGGGTTTATTACACATCTGCTTATAAATAGCTTCAGAATGGTTATGCTCAGCCTCTTTAAAACAAACCAAACCAAGACACCAAGACGTCTCTCTCTCTCTCTCTCTCTCTCTCTCTCTCTCTCTCTCTCTCTCTCTCTCTCTCTCATCTCTGTCTCCTTCCATCTCCTCTCCTTTTTCCATCCAACCCCCTCTCCCCCTCCCTCCCTCCCTCCCTCTCTGTCTCTCTTTGTCTCTGTCTTTCTTTCTCTCCTCTCAATCTCTGTCTCTATCTTTCTATCTACCCTCCCATCTCCTCTCCTTTCATATCCTCTCCTCTCCTTTCCACTCTCCTCTCCTCTCCTTTTCTCTCTTCTCCTCTCCCCTCCTCTTTCCTTCCCCCTTCTCTCCATGTCCTCTGTCTCTCTCTGTCTCTGTCTCTCTTTATCTCTGTATCTCTGTTCCCTGTCTATGTGTCTCTCCATCCATCCTGTTCTCTTTTAAGTCCAGAGGCTATGTGACCCAATGGCCTACCCAGAGGGATGCGTGTTGTACACCATAGGTCCATTGCTCAGTACCATCCCACTCTATATTTATCATGGTCTTGGGGGAAGAAACAGAAAATCTAGTTGTCAAAATTGCTCTCTGCAAGGATAGCAGTGGTCTTTTTTAAAAATTAGATTTTATTTTGTTTTCACAATGACCCACCTTCCCTGCTTCCCACCTCCTTCCCACTCTACCTCCACTGAGAACACAAGAAAGCTGCATTTACCTTTTAACTGATACATTCAAAGATCTTTTTAAAAATGTCTTTATCCTTTTCAGCTTCTCAGCTGCTTTTGATACTGTGGCCACCCTATTATCCTGAATACTTTCTCCTACCTTGATTTTATCTGACACTGCTGTTCCCTTTGTCACCTACCTTCACATGATTCCTTTTCAGCTTCTTTTGCTAGATTTTCAGTGCTTTCCTATTACCTAACTGTGGGTTTTCTCTGGTTCCTTCCTACACTCTCATCTTTCCTTCTATACCCTTCTATTAGTTATTTCATCAGATCTTATGGATTCATCTGCATGCAAGTGTCTCCCAAATCTATAGGACCAGCCCCAACTTCCATCTTGAACTCCAATCTTGTGTCTAATTACTGTTTATTGTATCTCCACTTGGGTTTCCCATATAAACTCCAAACTCAACAAATTCAAAATGGAACATCTTTCCCCAGGCACCTCCCCCATTCTTCAAATGTTTTTATTTATGTTATTTTGGCTACCCTGGTTCACAAATTTGGAGCCACCCAGAAGAAAGGCACCCTGAGGGAGAGACAGGAGGCAGCTTGGACCACCACCACCAACCACCATCACCACCTCCATTGCCATCATCCCTAAGGTTCTGATGGAGACAGCGCAAGAACCTGAACATAAGAGGCTTGGGAATGGGATGTTCAGCAGGGATAGGGAGATAAAGGTACTGGGTGAAATGGTGCCAGTGCATTATGGAGAAATTCCAGTCAGTCAGTTGTGCAGGCTGAAGAGAAATGAAGTCATGGCTGACCTTATTCATGTATAATTTACATAGGCTGAGCAATCTATTTTTGTCTGTTACCAGGCATTTTTAAAATTTAAATTCTAGCATTGCTAATCTCAAATTGCCTTTGTACCTAAGGATAATTGATTCAGACACACTTTGTCACAGTCTGGTATAGGGATCCCCACAGAGTCAAAGGAAGAAATTAGGGTAGAAAGAGGGCAAGGGATAGGAAAAACATTAAGAGTTATCCAAGGTTAGCTAGGATGTCTTTTAGAGTTAAATGCACACTGTTAGTTCCTCACTATTGGTAAGTGCAAATCAATGGAACCACAAGTCTACCAGGTTTAAATTCCGATTTGGGATTCAGTGGACATGGGTTCAAATCCCATCCCTGATGCTTACTGCCTTTCTGACCCTGGGAAAGTTACTGACCTTCATCTGAGTACCAGTTTCCTCATTTGTAAAATAAGAGGCTTGTACAAGATCACTCTGAGGTCCCTTCCAGCTTCGGATCCATGATTCTTTGTGAGCGTCAGCTACCTTTTGTTCTTGTCAGAGCATCATAGACTCTCAGAGTTGGAAAAGGCTTTAGACATCATCTAGTACATCCTGTATCTGAACAAGAATCTCTTCTGGGACATGCCCCACAAATACTCAACCAATCTCTGCTTGAAGGTCTCCACTGATGAGAACCCCAATATGACTAGAATTTTTAGGAAGGTTTTTCTTTTATCAAACCTAAATCTATCTCATTACTACTTCTACCTATTGCTCTAAGTCGTCTCCTCTGTAACCAACAGTAGTAAGTCTAATCTCTCTTTCCCATGATTGCTCTTCAAAAATTTGAAGACCATTATCCTGAGAAACACTGTGGTAGAGTGGAAAAAGTGGTCAACATTGAGTGTGGGACTTGGAATCAAGAGGACTTGGGTTCAAATTGTGGCTTTACTACTTGTCACCTACATGAGCATATCATTTATCATTATCTTACACTTTAGTTTCTTATTCTGTAAAATGAAAGAGGTATACAGGATCATTTAGGGAATAAGTAACAGAACCAGAATTTGAATTCAGGACCCAGTGATTCCAGCTGACAGATGGTGAAACAGGCTATCTATCTTTTGATCCAGAGAGGTCATAGACTCAATATGCAGAAGATACACTCATTTTGGGACATTCCCATTGTGGAAATTGGATTTATTTGACTGTGCATATTTTTTCCAAGGGAGGGTGGAAGGTTGGAAGGAGAAAATAAATAAATAGATAGAAAGATGAATAAATGAATGGATGAATAAATTAATAAGCAAGTAAACAAATAAAAATGGACAGATAAATGAGTGAATAATTAATTGGTTGAATAGATGGATAGATAGATGAGAGAGAGAGACAGAGAGACAGAGAGAGAGAGAGAGAGAGACAGACAGAGAGAGAGAGAGAGAGAGAGAGAGAGAAGCAAATAAATAGATCCTTGTTAGTTGGGGGAAAATGATTAGCTGCATGAGATGACCTCTAAGGTTCCTTCCAATGCTAGATTTATGGTCTTCCCATAAGTCTCCTTTCCATTTCTAGGTTTTCCAAATGATTCTTTCATGGTGTGGTCTCTAATCCCCTAACAATTCCATTGGCATTTTTGGGGCGTACTTTTCGGGTTATCAGTTTCCTTCCTAAAGTATTGTGCCCAGAAGAGAGTACATTTCTCAGGTGTGGTCTAACCAGGTAGGGGTATGGTAGGATGACTACCTATGTAGTCCTTGTCATCACACCTGTCATCATCTCCTTCCCACCCTACTCTTTGTATCTAGTCAGTCACCAAATCCTATTTTTTCCCATTGAAATATCTCTGGTAAATAGCCTAAATAGCCATTTTCCCCACTTCACCATCATGCCCTTGGTCTAGATATTCATTAATTAGTAGATGTTGCTTACTCTGAGATATTCAGCCTCAGTTCTGGGATAGAAGATAGGGAGAAAATCCCATCATGAACATTCATAGCTGGATGAACTTTTTTCCTTATACATTTCTTCTACCTGCTGAGAAATTGGAGACTACAGAAAGTATGTCTGGATGTCAAGCTCCAGGAAGCTTGAAACGTAACATCAATAACCGGCCTTGGTTTACTTGATAAACAGAACATTCTGTTTCATTGTTCTTAAGTGATGTTCAAGACCATTGGTTAGTCTGATCCCCTTCTCTTCCTTCACTGCCTTGTTTTGTTAAGAGCGGAAAGGTACACCTAATCCAATTGTGTTATGTATTATCCCTTCTGCAAGGAGAGGCTTGAGTTACAGTTTCTGTTGGTCATTTTCAGGCCATCTGTCACCCTTGATAAGTATTTATTTCATGAGATGCAGGGCACTTTGTCAAACATCTGACTTGCTGAAACCCACTTTTTATCAGGCTCGTGAGAGAAGGGAAGGGAATACTCAACCAATGTCTTTATATATATAAAAAAAAATGACTGAATCCTCTGTTCACAAAATATTGCCTTTGTTATGTGACAATGTCTCTGACCTGCTTTCACACTCACCGGCTCATCAAGTCACCCAAGGAACCAATCAACAAGCATTTATTAGACACTTATTGTTTGCCTGACACCAAACTTGATGCTAGGGAAATGAAGGGAAAAGTTAAGCAGGCTCTCAAACTCAAGGAATTTATAATCTAGTCAGGGGAAGCAAAACAAACACACACACAGATAGGAGAAAGGACTTATTATTTCATTGTGTTCAGGATATACCATCCCCAATCAAGTCTGCACTTTCCCTCAAACTTATATTCTCAAGAGAGTTGCCCATAGCAAAGATGTGAAGCCAAAGCCAGTGGCCTTAGTTGAGCCCAACCCATATTAAAATGGAATTAGAAAATGTTTAACAAAAAAAGTAAAAACATAATACTCCACAGATAATGTTAATTTATGTTTTTCTAAGTCAATATACAGCCTGTGCAGATGTGTTCCTTTTTTTTTCCAGTCTTAGGACAGCCTTTATTTAACTTCCCTGAAAATGCAGAAAATCTCTAAAAGGTCAGAACACTCAATGCACGTTTCCTCCAACCCAAAGATATGATGAGGATGGTTGGAGTCAATGTAATTTACTTTTGTCTATTTTAGATTTTTGTCACAGCTATCAGATTATTTTAAATGGGTTGCTGTGATTTCACACAGTCTCTTCTCATTTTATTCTTCCTTCTAATTTAGTGTTAATTATGGTCTCACCAGTGGATAATGGAGATGTGGGACAGCTAGGTGGCACAGTGGATAAAGCACCAGCCCTGGATTCATGAGGACCTGAGTTCAAATCCAGACTCAGACACTTGACACACACTAGCTGTGTGACCCTGGGCAATTCACTTAACCCTCATTGCCCTGCAAAAAACCAAACCAAAACAAAAAACAAAAACAAAAAAGATCATGAAGATGTGTTTCTGTTAGAGTTTGACACAACTAATTTTTCTTCTCTAGCTGAGCTACATTTCTACTCGACATCTACATACATAGACCCATAGATACAAGGTAATTTTTCCCTTTAAATTTAAAAAAAATTTTATTTAATTAATAAAGTATTTTATTTTTCCCATTACATGTAAAAATAGTTCTCAACTTTTGTTTATACAGGCTTTCCAATTTCAGATTTTTCTCCCTCCCTCCCCTACCTCCACCCTCCCCTAGGCAGCGGGTAATCTGATATAGGTTATATATATATTTATATTTATATATATATGTGTGTATATATATATGTATATATACATATATATATTTATATATATATACACATAATAACATTAATCCTATTTCTGCATTAGTCATGTTATAAGAGAAAAATCAGAGCAATGATGAAAAACCTCAAAATAGAAAAAACAACAGCACCAAAAACAAAAGAAATAGTATGGTTCGTTCAGCATCTATACTCCACAGTTCTTTTTTTTTCTTGGATTTGGAGATCCTCTTCTATCATGAATCCCCTGGAACTCTTCTGTACCACTGCACTGGTGAGAAGAATATAGTCCATCACAGTAGATCAACACTCAATGTTGATGATACTGTGTACAATGTTCTTCTGGTTCTGCTCATCTCACTCATCATCAGCCCACACAAGACCCTCCAGGTTTCTCTGAACTCCTCCTGCTCATCGTTTCTTACAGCACAATAGTATTCCATTGTATTCATATACCACAACTTGTCCAGCCATTCCCCAATTGATGGGCACCCCCTCAACTTCCAATTCCTTGCCACCGCGTAAAGAGCAGCTATAAATATTTTTGTACATGTGGGTCCCTTTCCCCTTTCCCTGATTTCTTTGGGGAAAAGACCCAAAGGTGGTATTACTGGGTCAAAGGGTATATGAACAGCTTTATCGCTCTTTGAGCATAATTCCAAATTGCTCTCCAGAATGGTTGGATCTAAAATGTTTAATAAAAATTCTTATGTAAAGTTTTGAGTTCCAAATTCTATCCCTCCTTCCTTCCTTCCCTCCCCCCCGCAGGTGGCAAGCAATCAGATATAGGTTATACATGTGCAATTTTGTAAAACATTTCCATATAAGATGACTCAAATGAAAGAAAAAATTAAAGAAAGAAAGTGAAAAATAAAATGCTCCAGCCTGTGTTCAATCAATATCAGTTCTTTCTCTGAGGGTGGTTGCTTCATCATTAGTCCTTTGGGATTGTCTTGGATCATTGTATTGCTGATAATAGCCAAGTCATTTACAATTCTTCATAGAACAATATTGTTGTTACTGTGTACAAAGTCAGTTCATATAAGTGTTTCCAGGCCTTTCCAAAATTGTCCTGTTTGTCATCTCTTGTAGCACAATAATATACCATTACAATCTCATACCACAGCTTGATGCAAGGTAATTTGATGAGGAGCGTGGGGCATTAGTAGCTGGAAGGGGTAGTTTCCTTTTCTATAAAGTAAGGATGCCAATGCCTGCAGGACCAACTTCACAAGGTTATGAGGAGCAAAAAGAATCATGAACACAAGCACTCGGCAAGTTAAGAAATAGTCATTATGCCCTTTCCATAAAAAGGTGCGATGCTAAGTGCTGTGAATATTGGTTGGTGTTGGTCCTTCATTCTCAAAGTGGACTGTGGCAGCTGTCACGACTTACACTGAATTGGATTTTTAAAAATTTTTTTAAAAAATTTATTTATTTATTTTTTTGGTGAGGCAATTGGGGTTAAGTGACTTGCCCAGGGTCACACAGCTAGTAAATGTCAAGTGTCTAAAGTTGGATTTGAACCCAGGTCCTCCTGAATCCAGGGTCGGTGTTCTATCCAATGTGCCACCTAGCTGCCCTACTGAATTGTATTTAAATGAGGGAGGACTGTGCCTCACTCCTCCAGAGGCAAGATATACTTGGGTCCAGTGGCAAGATATACATCAGGATGACTGGAGATGGCCCCAGATGTTTAAGGTAATTGGGGTTAAGTGACTTTTCCAGGGTCACACAGCTAGTAAGTGTCTGAGGTGAGATTTTTTTTTAAGTGAGGCAATTGGGGTTAAGTGACTTGCCCAGGGTCACACAGCTAGTAAGTGTCAAGTGTCTGAGTCTGGATTTGAACTCAGGTCCTCCTGACTTCAGGGCCTGTGCTCTATCCACTGCAGCACCTAGCTGCCCTGAGGTGAGATTTTAACTCAGGGCCTCCCAACTTCAGGACCAGTGCTCTATCCACTGCACCACTTAGCTGGGAATATAAATGCAAGCAGGGGGAAAAAAAAAGGTCTGCCCCTCAAGGAGTTTACATACTAATGGGGAAAGACAATGCATAATAGGAAGCTAAAAGAAAGGGGTAGGAAGAGAGATGAAAGTACCCAATATGGGGGCATGATAAAGGAAGTCTAGGCAACCTAGAGAAGAATGAAGACGCAGTTGGTCTAAGCATCCTCTTTAAAATGGAGACTCTGGGAAGAATCAGTCAATTAGAGGGAAGAGACTGCAGGGACAAAAGGACCTTGCAATGTGAGTAGTACAAGTGTAAGCTGATCTCCCAGGGTAAAGAGGTTTTTGTGACATGGTAGAGAAAGTCTGGGGAGTCAGGAGTACAGACTGAAGAGGAAATCTTCCTTTTTTTTTTTAGTGGCCCCCATTTTTATTTGAATTTGACACCTCTGTGCTAGAAGCTCACATTCCATCAGGGAAAATAAAAAGATACAAAGGCAAAGGAGATTGTTTTATTTTTTGTTTGTTTTCTTTTGGTTAGTCAATGGGGAGCCACAGAAGGTTTCTGAGCAGGGAAGTGATAGGATCCTACCTGACAATTACTTTGGCTACAATTTGATTTTTTTTCCTTTTGGTCACTGTACGTGAAGAAACAGTACTTTAATTATCCTGATCTCACTTTCTCCATATCTTGAATCACTAGATTATACATATACACCCATGTACACACATACACATATAGATAGGGTATCCCAAAAGTCTTAGCACAGTCTGGGGCCATTAAAGCTTACTTGAAGCTACTAAAGCTTAAGATTGTAGTAGGACTTTTGGGACACTCTGCACCCCTATCCATTGATGGGCCATCTGGTCTTTGCTTGACTCCCTCTAGGGTTAGGGAACCCACAAATTCCCAAAGCAGCCCATTTCACTTTCTGAATCTACCTGCCTGAAAAATACCTCTTCCTTTCACCACCAACCCCTCATGGCCTTGGAAACCTTTTATGATGGCAGTGATACAAACCATACTCTCTGGTCCTTCATTATTTCCAATATAGCTTTATGGCATCAGGGCATGTTGAAAAGGGTAAAGGAGAAAGGACAGAAGGAAGGAAGGAGGGAAGGAAGAAAGGAAAAGAGGGGAGGAAAGAAGGAAAGGAAAAAGGAAGAATAAATGAAAGATGAAACAAAGAGAGAGGAAGGAAAAAAAGGAAGGGAAGAAAGAAGGAAAGAGAAAGAAGGGAAGAAGGAAGGAAGGAAAGAAGAAAGGAAGGAAGGAAAAAAGGAAGAATAAATGAAAGGAAACAAAGAGAGGAAGGAAGGAAGGAAAGAAAGAAGGGAAGAAGGAAAGAAAAAAGGAAGGAAAGCAAGGAAAGAAGGAAAGAAAGGAAGAAGAAAGTAGGAAGGAAGAAAAAACAAAGGAAAGAAAGGAAAGAATGATAGCAAGCAGGAAAAAAGCCTGCACACATTTATTTGTTTGTTTAGCAACAGTGCCCCACCCTACCCCTTCCCTTTAAATTGTAATTCTTTGAGCCTTCCCTATAAATTGAACATGCCCAAGCCTGACAGGGGATTCCTATAAACATCTTGAATTGCTATTATAGACAAGATTGCCAGACAGGTGCAGTCTTGCCTGCAGTATGTGCTAACCAGCTTCAGTGCTAGTCTGTACCATATGGCTAGCCGAGGGTTGGAAGCTTGGTTTGCTGAAGTCTTCTATGGCTCACAGCAAATGTACTGAATCAGCTTTTCTGGGGTAGCAGAGAACCTGGTCTGGTAAACATTGCAAGCAATTAAGTCTTTGTGCCTAGACTGGGTCCTATCTGAAGATTCCTCACTATTGAGGAGCTTGGCTCCCTGTCAGATTTAAAGTAGGGCACACCTCCTGGGGAGCTCAAAGCCCACTGTTTGTTCAAATACCATAATTTCCAGTTCAGAGACAGAACTATGATGCACGGAGCACAAAGTTGTGCAAATGCCCCATGGCTCACACAAGATAGGGCTCTTTGGGCTTTCATCCACCCCAGCCCTCCACAATGCCTATTACAATATCAAACCCTTTCTGGGGTCCTGGAAACTACTTAGATTATCTGAAGCTGGGACTGCCACATGGAAAGGAGATGGATTGGACTTGTCCTGTTTGGCAAGAGAAGGAAGAACTAGGAGCCGTGGGGCAAAGTTATGAAAGAAAACACTTTAGCCTTTATGTAAGGGAAAGTGTTAAAAAGATTAGAACCATGCCCAAACGGAAATGGATCTCTCATAAGATACTGGGTCCCCTTTACTGGAGGCCTCTGACCAGAACTTTTCAAATGGGTGGTGAAGAGTCAAATCAAAAGAGCTGGCCTCGTGACTCCCATTTTTTGTAATTTCACTGCTAGAATGAGCTTCTGGTAAAGAATGTCCTTCTAACAGTAAAGGTCACCCCCTGCTTTGCAAATCAATGTTTTAAAACAGGGGCTTTTCACTTTTTGTGTGTATTACAGACTGTTTCATCAGTGTCGAAGCCCAGAATATATTCTTTTTAAAAAATCATGATTGAAGAAAAAGCTAAATTCAGTTAGGGGATAATGAAAATAAAGATTTTTCCCCTTCCAACTTTTCCCTCCACCTGGAAATTTATCCACAGACCCCTTGGGAGTCTATAGATCCTAGGTTAAAAAATTCCTGTTTTAGAGGTTAAGAGACTTTCCCGTTGTCACACAGCCAGGATTTGCCAAAGGTCAAAGACTGTCTCTTCAAATATTATATACCTTACTGTCTCTCCTGAGTCCCTCCTCTACCTCTGAAATCCTGGGATCTTATGATTCTGAATTCTACCTAGATGAAAGACCAGAATAACACCAAGGATTGTGGGGCAAGGCTGAAGTATAGTGTTTGGGAAAGTTACTCTCAAGTAAGGATTAAGATTGAACCAGCCTTCTTCCCCCCCCCCCACCTCTCTCTCTCTCTCTCTCTCTCTCTCTCTCTCTCTCTCTCTCTCTCTCTCTCTCTCTCTCTCCCCCTCCCTCACTCTCTCCCTCTCTCTGTCTCTGTCTTTCTCTGTGTCTGTCTGTCTCTCTCTTTCTCATCTTTCTCTCCCATGCCTCTCTTTTCTCTCCCTATCTCTGTTTCTCTATTTGCCCCATTCTCTCTCTGTTTCTCTCTCCCTCCTGTCTCTCTTTTTCTGTTTCAGTCTCCCTCCTTTCTGTCTTTTCCTCCCTCTTCCCTGTCTGTCTCTGTTTCTTTCTTTCTCCTTCCCTTTCTCTGTCTCCGTCTTTCTTCTTCCCTCTTCTCTGTCTCTTTCTCTCCTTCACTTTTTCTCTTTCTCTCTCTCTCCCTCCCTCTCTCCCTCTTCTATCTCTCTTTTTTCTCTGTCTTTTCCTCTGTCCTCTCTGTCTCTCTGTTTCTGTTTCTCTTCCTTACTCTTCCTATCTCTTTCTCCCTCTCTATCTCTCTCCCTCCCTATCTGTGTTTCTGTCTCTCTTTTCCTCCCTCTTCACTGTCTGTCATTCTGTTTCTTTCTCTCTGTCCCTCCCTCTCTCTGTTTCTATCTCTCTGTGTCTTTCTCTTTCTCTCTATCTGTCCCTCTTCTGTTTTGTTATTCACAGGGAAAACTATATATTAAATATGTTCTAAACCCATACCAGCTCACTGTAACCTTGTAGGGGTTGCTACGAGTTGGTAGGCTGGCCATCCATCCAGAGGCTTTGTTTTCCCTGTGATTTAGGAAGCTGCTACAGGTTGCCTGGTGATGCCTGGGTATGTGTGCATGAAACAACTGGTTGGGTTTATCTCACTTAAATGTGTAGAGTCATAATTAGGGATTTTTGCAGTTGAGGCAAGAACTCTAAATTACACCCAGGGACAAAAGGCAACAAGTTGAGGGGAGGAGAACAGGACTAAGAGGGTGGGACAGGGTTGATTACCCCAGGCCATTATGTGGTAGCTTCCTATTTTAACTAATTATCTTTGCTACCTGTGTGCCAAAATGTTGTTTCTACACTGTTGAAAGATGGCAGCTGTGGACGGCGCCTCTAAATTCAGCATCCCAAGGCAAAGACTTGATAACCCCATCCCAGTCATGACTGCATAGGTCTCCTGAAAAAAGAAAGACAATGTGTCTTGTCTCTCTATGCATGGTCTGCATTATAGGCCAAACTTTATTTTTGTATAGACAGCTGTATTAGCCCTATTTTTGGTTTCCCTACTTTGAATTCAGCATGAGAAAGTAGAAAAAGCACTGCCCTTGGGAAGTAGGAGAAGCTACATGGTACAGTGGGTTGGGAACCTGTCCTGGAGTCAGGAGGACCTGAGTTCAAATTTTGCCTCGGCCACTTACTAGCTGTGTGACCTTGGGCAAGTCACTTAACCCTGATTGCCTCAAAAAAAAAAAAGCCATGGTACATGAATTTCACTCACATCTCTGGAATTTACTCCTTGTATAGCCAAAGTTAAATCAACTAACTTTTCTGGGCTTCAGTTTCCTCTTCAAAATGGGAAGGAAGGATGGCTTAGATTGCTACAAAAAATCCCTTCCAGCTATGATCCTATGAGTCTTCTTGTTCAGTTGATTTTCAGTCATCTCTAATTCTTTGTGATCTCATTTGGCTTTTTCTTGGCAGAGATACTGGAGTGGTTTGCCATTTCCTTCTCCAGCTCATTTGACAAATGAAGAAACTGAGGCCAACAGGGTGAAGGGGATAACCAGGGTCACACAGCTAGGGTCTAAGACTAGATCTGAATTCAGGTCTTCCTAACTCCAGACCTGGCTCTCTATCCAATGTGCCATCCAGCTGTATGAGCCTTTAAACAGTTGCCAACGATCATTTCCCTAATGAATAGGTATGACTATATCAACTTCCCTGTTTAAACCCCTCTAGTGGCTCCCTTTTACCTATAGGGTAAATTCTGGCATTTGAGGCTCTTTGAGACCAAACCTAAGCTACCTTTCTAGTATTATTTCATATTACTTTCCCTCATATATTCTATGTGGTTATAGCTGGGTAGTACAGTGGCTAGAGTACCACAGTTAGAACCAAGAAGACCTGAGTGGGAATTCTGTCTTAGACACTTACAAGTTGTGTGACCCTGGGCAAGTCATTTAAGTTGATTGAGTCTCAACTTCCTCATCTACAAAATGGGGTTAACAATAATACCTACACATAGAGTGCATATGGCCCTCAATATTGCTGAATGTAACTGGAGCTGCGTTAAAATATAATTGGAAAATATTTAACAAAAATAAATAAAACTATAATATTTCAGTATATATTATATTTATAGTAATCATAGATTGAGCTTCTTGGAGAAAAGAACCACATCTTATTTTCCCCTCTCTGTATTTTCAGCACCAAGCAAAGGGTCTTGTTCTTTGTAAATCCTCAATAAATGTTGAATAAAATTGGGTTGCAATGACTATAATATATGATCCAATCAATTATGCTTTCTCCATTAAAAAAAGCTATTAAATTAAGCAAAAATATTTGCTCATGAATTATTTGGTATAAGGAAACCATATAGAGTGAGATTTAAAGAAGTATAAATGCATGCCTATAACTTGGTATTTTCCTCATTAACTTCAAGCATCAATAATCACTGCTTTCTCTATTTCTGTTTCTTACTGAGAGGCTGAATAAACAACTAACCCTGAAACTTTCCTAAAAGCCAAAAGTCTTTCTGGGCACATACAGAGTTCTCTGTTTCTGCTTCTAATGCCTAAGGTTTGAGAAGGGCTTTGCCTTCACAATCCCTGACTGGCTATATTTCCTACCTTTCAGAAGAAACCCTTTTACTTCCATTTACTAACCAGAGAGAAGGCATTTCTTTTTTTCTAAAGTCTTCCCAATGATTCTTTGAGAGTTCCATCCTTACATTGCCTAACCTGCATCTTTGCATGAAGAGAAGGGACACTTTGGTCTATGTGATTTGGTTGAAGGGAGTACCCACTGCCTCAAGGACAGCCTTTTCCAATCAGGAGATGAAGGCTTCTTTAGATGGCCGATCTACCTTTTCGTGTTAATATTTTAAGTGTGTGTTCTTATCAAAGTTGGTTTGCATTGAGTTTTGGGATAGTTTTTTTGATCTATTCTTACAAGTGTACAGATCATTCTTCTTCTTGTTTGTCCTTTGTAGAAGACCAATGGCATCATGGTGTTGGGGTCAAGGTACCGTGTGTCTGACTGTGGCTGATCAGACCAATGTGAGCTCAGAAGGCTCTATCACAAGTCAGGAACAAGTAGTCTGAACATTTGGGATGGAGAGGTATCTGGATTTGTGCATCTCACATTTCTTTTGCACTACTGTGATTCTGCTTTGCTCATAGAGCACAGCACCTTCTTTGATGTGAGCACACCATGCTGGGTGATCCTATGCCAGTGTCTCCCAAGTCTCATAAGTAATTTCAAAGTTCTTCAGAGAGACCTGGAGAGTATCCTTGTATCACTTCTTCTGACTTTGGGGTAACTAGGTGGTGCAGTGGATAGAGCACTGGCCCTGAATTTTGGAGGACCTGAGTTCAAATATGAGCTCAGACACTTACTAGTTGTGTGACCCTGGGCAAATCACTTAACCCCAATTGCCATAAACATCCAGGGCCATCTCCAGACCTCATACATATCTTGCCACTAGATCCAGATGACTCTGGAGGAGAGAGTGAGGCTGATGAATTTGTAAGGCAGGTAGTTTGAGCATTATTGTGCCCACTTTACAGATGAAAAAATTGAGACTCCGAAAGTCTGAGTGATTGGCTCATAATTAGATGCAATACCCCAGCCATACTAACGTGCTTTCTGTTCTTCAAGCCAAACACTCCATCTCCTGTCTCCAGACCTTTGCCTTGGCTGTGTCCCATCTTTGGAATGTATTCTCTCCCTCTCTCCCTTTATTCTTTGGAATCCCATATTTCCTTCTAGACTCAGGTCAAGCATTATCTTCTATATGAGTGAAGCCTTTCCTGGTTTCCCAGTTTCTGGTATTCCCCATCCCCAAATTCCATTGCTTTCAATTTTTATCTATTCTACAAATCTGGTAGCCATACAGGTAGAAAGAAGGTGATAGAGAGACAAAAGGGATTTCATGAAGGTAGAACTGACAGGATCTAGCAACTTTGCTACTTGTTGTTGTTTGGTTGTTCAGTCATGGACAATTCTTCATGACCCTGTAGACAGTAGCATACCAATACTGTCTATGGGTTTTCTCGGAAAAGATACTGGTGTGGTTTGCTTTTTCCTTCTCCAGTGGATTAAGACAAACAGAGATTAAGTGACTTGCCCAGGGCCACACAACTAGTGTCTGAGGTTGGATTTGAATTCAGGTCTGCTTGGTGGCACAAAAGTGCATGGAGTGCTGGGCATGGAGTCAGGAAGACTCATTTTACAGAGTTCAATTCTGACCTCAGATACTTATGAGCCATGTGACCCTGGGCAAGTTATTTAACCCTCTTGCCTCAGTTTCCTCATCTGGAAAATTAGCTGGAGAAGGAAATAGAAAACCACTACTGTGTTTCTGCCAAGAAAATCCCAAATGGGGTCACACAGAATCTGACATGACTGAAAAAATGATGGAACAAAATAACTTCCTGACTCCAGCTCTATCCACTGTAGCTGCTACCTAATAGGAAGAGGCAGATAGGTGTAGTGGATGGAGAGCTCTTCATGGAGTCAGGAAGACATGGGGATTTGAACATTATCTTAGACATTTAATTTCTCTGTGATCCTTGGCCAGTCACCCAACCCCTCTGAACCTCAATTCCCTCATCTATTAAATGAAGAAATAGGATTTAACAGCCCCTTGTGTCCTACACAGTTCTAAATCTATGACTTTAGGGGACAGAGCTGCCTGTGTTTAAGGGACACGATGAGCCAATGAAAGTATCGTGAACCCATGTTCCAAATCTAACTCTCCGAGGGCATTGGAACAAAAGTGCTGAGAAGGCTGTCTTCAGTCTTACCCAAACAGGGAATCTATAACATGTGGAAGCCTGTTTCATGGGGTGGGGCATAACCTCTTGTTCACTAAACAAATCAATTCTGTAAAAATAGATTTTGTTGGGGCAGCTAGGTGGCGCAGTGGATAGAGCACTGGCCCTGGAGTCAGGAGGACCTGAGTTCAAATCCGGCCTCAGACACTTAACACTTACTAGCTGTGTTACCCTGGGCAAGTCACTGAATCCCAATTGCCTCACCAAAAAAAAAAAAAGATTTTGTTTTTCTTTGAAGGATGGGGGGGGCAGAGAGTAGGCAACTCTAAGTAGTTCTGTGATATATTATTGTGCTATCCTTCATTTTCTTTTTTTGTGTGTGGGGCAATGGGGGTTAAGTGACTTGCCCAGGGTCACACAGCTAGTAAGTGTCAAGTGTCTGAGGCTGGCTTTGAACTCAGGTCCTCCTGACTCCAGGGCCAGTGCTTTATCCACTGCGCCACTTAGCTGCCCCCTTGTGATCTATTATTGTGACTTGGAGAAGGTCTGGGGCAACTGAAGGCTCAGGGAGCTTAGATAAAGTTCCAACCATTGATAGTAAACTGGGGGGATTCATAGTATGGCTTCAGGGATGGATTCTAAATCTTAACCCAGGACCAGCAAGCTAAATTCAGAGAAGCTCATAGCCAGAAGGTTTGACCAGCAGGTGATGATTTTTCCTCCAGTCATGATAACTCATTCCATCTGCTAAGATTTTAGAAGGGGCTGTCATCTATTGGGATCTGGGTAGAGAGAGAGTTCTCACATGGACAAACACACAACTTTTATGTGGAAAAAGCATTGGCCTTGGATCCTGTTTCCAATCCAATTTACTGGCTTTGTGGGAATCATAGCACCTCAATTTCCTTTTCTGTAAAAGAAAGGGATGGGGGGCAGCCAGGTGGCGCAGTGGATAGAGCACCGGCGCTGGAGTCAGGAGGACCTAAGTTCAAATCCGGCCTAAGACACCTAGCACTCACTAGCTGTGTGACCCTGGGCAAGTCACTTAATCCCAATTGCCTCACAAAAAAAAAAAAAAAAGAAGAAAGAAAGGGATGGGACTTGATTACTACTATCCTATATTCCCTCTTAAAATCCTATGATCCTGAGATGTAAGCAAGCCAACAGGGTCTTTTTTCTTGGAGATTATGGTTGATGGGGGGGGGGGGAAGGAAGACTAGTCTGCCTTTAAGAGTTTGTTTATCTGTAACGGGCTCCCTTTGAGACATATTTTATAAAGTAAACCAAGAGGTCTAGTTGAGATGGTGTCTCAGTTTGAGAAATAATTACTCACAGGAGAAGAGGTGAAATTACAGGGTCTCCACCCCAGGTCCCTGCTCTCCTTCCTTCCATCCATCCCTCCTCCCTCCACCCCAAGGGTAGGAGAGGCCAGTGATCTAAAAAATTATGTTTTCTCTCTTCCATGCCCTGAGGGAAATGCCATCCAGGCTAGAAATGTGATTCTACTCAAGCAATTCAGAGATCATGGCTGGGAGGCCTCTCCCTTTCTGTAGCACCAACCTTAAGCCCTGAATTTTATTTATCCCACATTCATCCTGCTTTGAGTAGCAGATGGATGGCTAGCCTTGACATCAAGGCTTAAATCATGCCTATGACACATGATCTAAGTGACCTTGGTCAAGTCTCTTAATTTGTCTTGGCCCTGAGACAATGCTGTAAGAATTATAGAGGTGTTGTTGATGTGTTTGGGGACGGAATTTTCCATACTGACTGTTTCCCATCTAAGTGAAATCCAGGCTGCAGACCACAAACAAAAACAAATTTTAAAAAGAAAACTTTAAGATAATTCCAAAAAAGAAAAAAAATAATAAACTGAAGAGACACAAATTAATGGATAATTTTTATAAAGATTCACTTCATTATTTAAAAATATTATATTAAACTATTTTAATTAAAATCTAAATTTTATAAAATATTATATTAAACTATTTTAATTAAAATCTAAATTTTATAAAATATTATATTAAACTATTTTAGTTTACCACTTTTCAAACTGATTTACAATTTTTCAAAAAGCAGTACTGTTTTCATTAAGTATTAATATAACACCAGCTCCCCTGTTCTTTACTCCTGCCCCGATTTGCTATGATCTCTACTTCTGTCTGTCTCTAATCGCGTCTCTCCTTATCTCCTGGTGTCTTGCCTATCACCTTCAAACATGCCAGTCTCTGTCTCCCCCATCTTTAAGATAAACAATTTTCCCTAACCCCACCATCCACTCCATCCATCTGCCTGTGTCTCTCTTCTGCCTTTCAGCCAAATTCCTAGAAAATGCTGTCTACACTTGCTTCCTCTGCTGACTGCTCAAACAATGGTAATTTGTCTTCTGACACCAAGCACTTCATTGCAACTGTTCTCTCCAAAGTTACCGGCAACCTCATTTGTCAGATCCAGCGATCTTTTAAAAATTCTCATTGTTCTCAAACTATCTTCTCCATTTGCTACTGTTGATCACCTTTCCTCCTTGATGTTCAGTCCTCTGAAATTCCATGATCCTTCTCCATTCTGTGTCTCTTACCGATTCCACCATCTTTTCTCAGTATTGTGTGCTGGCTAATTGCACGAGATTTTAGACTTTTTCAATATACCGATCAGTTGTGCTCAATGAAAACATGCATACATACACACATATGCATATACCTATATACATACTCACATATAAATCTATACCTATCTATACCCATAAACATATGCACATGCATATAGCTATATATATCCACATACATCTGTATACACTTATACCTACATACACATATACCTAGCTACATTCATGGATGGATGTGTATGTATCCCCTGTCCCAGTTTCTCTCCTAGGATTCAGTACTGTATTCGATTTTTCAAACTTTATGTCCCAGAGGCATCTTAAACTCCACATGTCCGAAACAGAATTAATTTGTTTTTTCCCCACCAAACCCATCCCTCTTCCAAACTTCGCTATTTCTGTCAGACACCACCATTCTTCCAGTCTCCCCTGTTTATAACACTGGAGTCATCCTTGGTCCTTTACTTTCCCTCTTCGCAAATACCCAGTCAGTTGTTAAATCCTGACATTTACATTTCTGAGCGCTTTTTTCTACTCACAGGACTACCACCTTAATTGAGACCCTCATCAACTCTCCCCTAGATTTTTGTAGCAGTCTCTTGATAGGTCTCCTTGCTGCTTCAGAATATCTTCCTTTGTAGGTAACACAGTGATTTTCCTTCACTCACTCTCCTACTCAACAAGTTCTAGAGACTCCCAGAATTCAACACAAACTTCTCTTTAATTTTTAAAAAGTCTTTCTTAATTTTCCCCAAACTCATCTTTCTAGCCTCGGTGTACTCCTTCCCCCCATGTCCCCAATACTATGTGATCCAGCCACCCTGGCTGTCCTCTGTGACTAGCATGTGATACTCTATTGTCCATCTCCATGCCTTTGCAAAGACTATCACACATACCTTACCTTCCCCTCAAAGACTCCTTCTTTTCCTTAAAGATGTAGTTTATGTACTACTTTCTAACTCCAGTCTTTCCCAACACCTTCAACTATTGAAGTCTCCCTCTCAAACTACTGTTAGTATGGTTCCTGCCTGGTCTGTTGATAGAGTAGATGATACCTTGGAAGCTTGAGGTATACTCCTCCCTTGCAATAAACCCAAGTGATCTCTAATTGTATGGCTAAATGGGATACATAGTGTGTGTGTGTGTGTGTTGAATGGTATGCTCTGACTCTCCTTTATCAAAGCTTTCTCTGTCTTCCTCTCTTCCAAAAGTGCTTGTCACCTTCTTTCTCTAGATTATTATTGAATTGAACTTTATTATTTGATGACTGTGAAGATCATTCTGACTCACTGTTCCCAAATCCATCTAGCTGGCACAACTTAACCCTTACATGAAGGCTTAGCACCACATTAGGTCCTTGGACCAATGTGGCCTTTAGGTGAAGACAGATATAACCTTAGCTGAGCCCCAGGTCAAAGAGGGAGTAAATAGTAGAGGCAGATTTTGTATACTGATATTCTGATCTCTAATCCATTGTTCTCTCACCATATCACAAATAACTCTCTAGACTTTCTGCTCCTCCTGGGCAAATCCATCTGTTTTCTGAAACATGACGATCCTTTTTCTACTACTTCTTGCTATAGCCCATCAATTCTAGGTAATGATGAAGTGGGTGATGATGATAACAGCAATTTCTGCTGCCATTTCTAGAACACTCTAAGGTTTGGAAAGTATTTCACATATGCTAACTTGGTATCTTCTTTGATCTTCGCAACAATTTTTGGGGGTAGGTACTATTATTAATCTCATTTTACAGATGAGGAAACTGAGACTAAGAACTAACTGAGGTTAAGTAACTTATGTATGACCTTCAGTTAATAAGGATCAAAGGCAAAATCCAAAGCCAGGTTTCTCCCAACTCTATGCCCAGTGATATTTCTGTTACTCCAAATAAGGGAATAGCAATAAACCAAACAACTACAGGATAAGATAGCTTGTCAGGGCTTTGAAATTTCACCCATTATAGAATCACAAAATATTAGAATATGTAGAGGACCTTATGGGCTATCTAGTCCAATTTTCTTATTTTGCATAAGAGGAAACTGATGCTCAGAGAGGTTAATTACTTGACAGGGGTCACACAGATAGGAAAGAAGGAAATAAGCACTTGTTAATTGCCTACTATGTGCCAGACTCTGCAATTATCTCATTTGATTTTTTACAACAACTTTGGGAGATAGATATTATTATTATTATTATTTCCATTTTACAGTTGAAGAAACTGAGGCAGCCAGAGTTTGTCACTTGCTCTGGCTCAGATAGTTAGTAAGTGTCTGAACCTGTATTTGAACTCGGGTCTTACTGACTCCAGGTCCCGTTCTCTGTGCACTGTGGCACCACTTTGCTGCCTCTGAGTCAGGATTTGAACTCCCATCCTGGGACTCCAAGGTCAGACTCTTTCCAATGTACCATGCTACCTCTTTTCATTCCGAATATCCAATGGAATTCAAATGCAATTATGCTGTACACCAAACATTTCATGTGGTGCTTCTACTCTTAGAATGCACAGCATTGTCTAAGAGCAGAAACACCTACCAATTCTGTTTAAAAGCTATTTTTTACAACTCGTGTCTGTTAACTGCAGCCTCAAGAGACTGAGGCATGCAAAGATGGCATGTTGGTGGGATCCTTTAGGAGCTCTGCATCCAAACATTCTGTATGCAAGGATCTCTCCTAGACCTTCCCTGGCAGATGCCATACACCTGGCATTGTGTTCAAAATAGCAGGCACTCCTTTCATTGGTTCAATTCTGTAGATGTGATTAGCTGGAGCCTGGTGATTTCCAAATGTCATTGTCGGTGAGATTTCTAGGACGTATTTTGTGATTTGTGTGAGCCAGTGTTTGGGAGATTGTGAAAACATGGGCATGTGATAGACACCAAGCTAGTGAAACAGGACCATCTTTGTAAGTTAATGCCTTGGGCATTATTAAAAATAAATAAATAAATATCATTCCTCTTGCAGAAAGTACAATAGGTGAGGCTGGCTCTTTTTCCCCTTCTCTCCCCAGCCCCCGCACCTATCTCTGAAGGGCCTGTGTTATCTGAAGCAGACAATGCTCAGGAAATGATTGGTTCATTTTTTTCTCTTGCTCAGTTTTATGCTTCTCAAAACTGCCCCTTTTGACTAGTTATCACATGCTCAAAAGATGGTTATTGATACATTCATAACAGCTCCTCTTAACAAAAAACCCATTCAATAGGCCTGCCAACATAGTGTCTTGCCTTCCTGCCTGCCTGAGTGGGGACCACCATTTAAAGCTTAGAATTTGGGGAGGGTGGAGGTGGAAAGAGAATCAAACCTACACATTTTGTAGCTGGTATGTGTGCTTTGTCTCAACCCCTCCAGTTTTCTTATATACATGGGGTGGAGATGGAACAAAGTATTATTCTCTCTGTTTCTGTCTGTCTGTCTGTCTGTCTGTCTGTCTCTGTTTTTCTCTCTCTCTGTCTCTCTCTCCAAATGTACACACACACACATATACTCAACCTTTACGTCAAGGGTTCTTTTTTTTCTTGTTTAGAATTTTACTTTCCAAAATATATGTAAAAACAAATTTTGACATCAATTTTCTAATAGATCAAGGATTCATGTCATCAGCCCCTTTTGACAGTCTGATGAAATCTATGGTCCCCTCAGAATAATGTTTTTAAATGTATAAAATTGAAATACATAGGGTTACAAAGGATTTATATTAAATTTATATTTAAATATGGTTATAAAATTTATATGATTCATGCACATAACATGTTATATATGTATATCATATATTTGAATGCATGTGTATATATACACACATATACCCATATATCTATATATCTATAAATATGTATACATACACATGTTATATACTTAAAGATTGTTTCCCTATCTTGCCCATGTTTCAAGGGGCTTGTAGGGGTTACTCATGAACCTGACCTCACTATCATTAGGCCTGGAAGCTTCAATCTACTTCATTTCTAACCTGGGCTGATTTGTGCCTCCTTAGCCAACCTGGTGGCTCCGAGCTCCTGGAGAAAGGCTCATCATTTAAAAGCCAAACTTAGGCAGACACTTGATTGTCATCTTGCAGCTCCCTGATAAGCTGGGATCACAGGCATGTGCTGCTGTGTCTACTACAAAATAATCTCTATACATGAAACTTTTCTTCAATAATTGATGCCTCTTTTTTTTTCCTCTTAAATTTTTCACTTTAATTGATTTCTTTCGTTTCAGTCTCCCCTCCCTTTTCTAATGGAATCATACAATCACAAAGGGAGGTCTTGCAAGGCTCAAACACTTACGAAGCTACTTGGCATTATGACTTAGGATCATAGATGTAGACATGAAAAGATTCTTGGAGACAATCTAGTCTAACACTTGCATTTTACAGATGAGGAAATTGAGACCTAAGGAGTTTAAATGAATTGTTCATGGTCACACAGGTGGGATATTAGGCAAGAGGCCAGAGCACATGGGCCCCTGTAACAGTCAGGGCCTGGGTCCATTCCCATACATGTAATGTTGATTTGTTAATAGCCAACCTAGTTATGTTAGTTCTATGTTTTGGTGAACAAAAAGCCCATTCTCTGTATATAAATAACTGACGTAGACTTTGGACTCAGATCTTTTGACTGCAAAGCCAATATCCTTTCCATTTTACTTTCTGCCAGGTCCAAAGTACGTTTCCCTGTCCTGCAAGCCTTCTCCATCTTTCCTTTAAAAATAGCTATATTAGGGGCAGCTAGGTGGCACAGTGGATAAAGCGCCGGCCCTGGATTCAGGAGGACCTGAGTTCAAATTCGGTTTCATACACTTAACACTTACTAGCTGTGTGACCCTGGGCAAGTCACTTAACCCCAATCGCCTCACCAAAAAACCAAAAACCAAAAACCAAAAACCAAAAAACCCCCAAAATAACTATATTGATGCTTTTTGTTTTTACAACATTATCATTTCTCAATAACCTTTTCTCTGTCACTCAACCTTCTCCTGGAACACACAAAAACCAATTAAGCAAAAGAAAAAGACAAAGAAATATAATTGGCAGTACACATTACAGGGCATACCAGTTACCTACCATCTCTCTAAAGAGAGGAAGGAATTGGATTTCATCATTAGTCCTACTGGACCAAGAGTAGACATTGCATAAAACCTGAATTCTCATGTTTTCAGTGTTGCTTTTGCTGACATTGCTAAAAATATTATTCTCTTGGTTCTGTTTTCTTTTTCCCCCTATTGTCCAAAATAGATGGTCTTCCTTTCCTCAGCATTTCACTTCCTGCCTAGCCCTCAATGTTGTTATGCAAAATAATAACAAGCTGAGTTTTCCATTAATTACAGCAGCTTCTTGACTTGTTCTTCATAATTTGTCTTGATTGATTACAGTCATATTCACATCAGATAAGTGTAAAATTCAAATGCCCTACAGAGTGTACAAAGACTTCATTGCCAGGGCATAGGAAATGTCCTGTCCAGCAGGATGGAAAAGGGAATAAAAAGTAACTGAGAGGAATAAAGGGTAAATGATGACCATTGTATTCTCAAATTAGAGAGTCTTCTCAAGATCAAGTTTGAAAATCCCTTTGAGAAATAAAGTCCATGATCTCAAGGTAACATTCTTAACAGGAGCCTCAGTTTGCCTGCATGTACCCTTTGTGGAGGGGCAGCGAGGTGTCTCAGTGGATAGAGCGCTGGGCTTGGAATCGAGAAAACTCATCTTCCTGAGTTCAGATCTGGCCTCAGACATGTCCCTAGCTGTTTGTCCTTGGCAAGTCACTTAGTGTTGTTTGCCTCAGTTTCCTCATCTGTAAAAATAAGCTGGATAAAGAAATGGCAAGTTACTCCAGTATCTCCGGCAACAAAACAAAACAAAACAAAACAAACTGGGGTTATGAAAAGTCAGAGATGGCTGAAATGACTGAATAACAACAACAACAAACATTTTGCCAGGAATCAGTGTGGTATATTGGATAGAAAGCAGGTCTTGAGTTTTCAAGATTTACTTTCACATCCGTACTCTAGGTAAGACACTTAGTCTCTTGGTGTCCCAGGTAGCTCTAAATGACTACATAGACCATATAGGATGTCAGTCTGGGTTAATGAAGGGAGTTCCCACACCAGGAAACTTCCCTATATCAATGAAATCATGGATCTGGACAGCAAACATATAGACAGTTTTGCCTTTACGTTCACTGAGGGGAACAACAAAACAAATCCAAATGCAAAATGGCCTGTTCAGAGGCAGTAGGGCCTAGTGGAGAGAATATTACACCTGGATTCCAGAATATCTGGGTTCAGATCTTGCCTCTGATACTTACTGTCTGACTCTGGGCAAGTCACAAAACTAAAAGATAAAGAGATGGAAAGGACCTTGGATCTCATTTACTCCAACCTGTTCATTTTCTTAATGAGGAAATGAAGGGCCAGAAAGGTTAAGAGATTTAAGATCACAACTTCTTTAAGCCTCAATTTTTCTTTTCTTTTTTTATTTTTTTGGTGGGGCAATTGGGGTTAAGTGACTTGCCCAGGGTCACACAGCTAGTAAGTGTCAAGTGTCTGAGGTTGGATTTGAACTCAGGACCTCCTGAATCCAGGGCCAGTTCTCTATCCCCTGTACCACCTAGCTGCCCCAAGCCTCAATTTTTCTATCTCTACCGGGAATAATGTTAGTACCTTCCTCATAGGATTGTCATAAGATTTAATGAACAAACTATGCAAAGTACTCTGAAAATAATATGTGTATATATACATATATAATTCCTATAATATAATGCAATACATTATTTATTTACATTATTAACCAATTTATATCTATGCCATGATTATTTCTGGAAACCTCATCTTCAAATTTAAAGATATTTTATAATTAATCATTAAGCATTGGAGAATAATAATAAAATGGGACAGCTAGGTGACTCAGTGGATAGAGCACTGGGCTTGGAGTCAGGAAGACCTGAGTTCAAATCTGGCCTCAGACGCTTACTAGCTGTGTGATGCTAGGCGAGTCACTTAACCCTGTTTGCCTCAGTTTCCTCATCTGTAAAATGTGCTGAAGGAGGAAATGGCAAACCCCTCTGGGATCTTTGCCAAGAAAATCCCAGATGGCATCATAAAGAGTCTAACTCAACTGAAAAACAAAAATAATAATAGCTAACATTTATATAGATACTGTGCTAAGTGCTTTACAATTATTATCTAATTTGATCCTCTCAACATCTCTTGGAAATAGGTGCTTTTATTATGCTCATTTTACAGATGGGGAAACTGAAGCAAACAGTGGGTTGTGTGGTGGGTTTGGTTTGTGTGTGTGTGTGTGTTTGTTTTGGTTTTTGGTTTTTTTAAGTGACTTGCCTTCAGTCACACATCTAGTTTGTGTCTGAGGCAGGATTTGAACTCAGGTCTTCCTGACTCCAGTCCTGGCCCTATATGTCCACTAAATGAAATTTCCATAATTCATCCTCTAGATCAGGGGTTTTTAGCCTTTTCGTATCATGGGTCCTTTTGGCAATCTGACGAAACCATGGACTCCTTAAAATAGTTTTTAAATACATAGAATCAAAACACATAGAATTTCAAAGGAAACATGTGATATTTAAATGCAGTCGTCAAAAATATTGAAACAGTTTCATGGACCTACGATTAAGAGTCCCTGTTCTAGAGCATCTCATCAAGTGCTGAAATACACGGGTCCCTTTATCCCGTATCATTCTGAATGGGTTCAGGATAATTGGTGGGAATAGCGCGTTGTCTGAGCCCATGAATGGCAGTTCAGTGGAGATAAGTCGGTGCGCTGCGCGGCGCTGCTCTTGGCACGTTTCCTCGCAGGATGTATTGGAGGCCACATGATGCAATCACCCCAGCTGGCATCCTTCCAGACAGCTATATATACACAGTATACACGACTTTCCCAATTCTAGTAAACAAACCACAGTGTTGCTTCCCTAATGAAACAAGTACCATGTCTCCAGGCAAAACAATGCTCCATTCAATCTATGGGAGGATCTCACGGGGGCCCCCTTGTGGCCTGATGCAGCTTGCTGGGTAACGATACGATGCAGAATAATAGATTTGGAATGGGTCTCAGTTGCCCCCGTTTAGTTTCTGCTGGGACAAGGATCTATTCACTGGCATACCAGGCATGGGGCCATCCAGACTTTGCCTGAAGACCACCAGTGAGGGGAAGTCCACCACCTCCCATGCAATCACTTTAATTGCCAAGAAGTTTTTATTTATGACAAACTTCCCCCAAACCCTGTCTTTCTGTCTCTGTCTCTCTGTCTCTGTCTGTCTCTCTGTCTGTATCTCTCTATGTGCTCTGTCTCTCTCTGTTACTGTTGCTGTCTCTCTTCCCCTCTTTTTTTCTCTCTCCATTCTCTCTCCATTTCTCTCCCCTCCCCCTTTCTTTGTCTGTCTCTATCCCTCATTACCTCTCACTCTCTCTCCCTCACTCTCTCCTTTCTCTCTCCCTCTTCTGTGTCTCTCTGTATCTCTTTAAGTCTTTCTCTCTCTTTCTGTCCCTCTGTGTCTCTATCTCCCTCTCCCTCATTCAGCCCCCCCTTCTCTCTCTTAATCTCTCTCCTCCTGCTGCAAAAGGAGTAACTATAGGACTCCTTGAAATTGTTTGATTTTTTTCCTTTAATGCTTTTGTGTACAGATTAGCACCTTCAAAGGATCATAGACTTACAGCTAGAACAGACCTCTTTGGCCAGCTACTTCAACCCTTCATTTTATTTTTTTAGTTTTGTTTTTAAAATGTTTATTCTGAACATATACACCAAGTAAAATGGACATTTGTGTCTATATTGTAGAATAGAAAAAGAGGATTACATATGACACTGTAGGCCTCTGTGATACACAGCTTGATTTTCTTTTTCAATTTATAAGATCAACCTGGTTATCTTACCTTTTCTGTTCCTTTCTATCTATTTAAAAAGTTGTCTCTGTTACCTGCTTTTCCTTACTTTTCTTTTCCTCTCCTCCTCTTCTCCTTCCTCCCTTTCTCCTTTCTTTCTCTCTCCTCTTTCCTTCCTTGTCCCTCCCTCCCTCCTTCCTTCCTTCCTTCCTTCCTTCCTTCCTTCCTTCCTTCCTTCCTTCCTTCCTTCCTTCCTTCCTTCCTTCCTTCCTTCCTTCCTTCCTTCCTTCCTTCCTTCCTTCCTTCCTTCCTTCCTTTCCTCCTTCCTCTCCTTCTCCACTCCTTCCTCTCAATGACCACCAATAATATATTTTGTTGTTGCTCTAAAGATCACAGAATCACCACTCTAGATCTAGAATGGATGGACCTAAGAGGCCATTTTGTCTCAGCCTCTCATTTTACAGATGCCACTGGCCCAAGGTGACTTGATAAGTATCTACAGCATCTCTCTCCACTTTGCTGGTACTGTTCTCTCAGCTCTGCTGTTTTCATTCTGTGGCTTACTTGCCTTAAGTCCCTCCTAGGACAGGGCTAAAAATACCTCTATTATTCCAGCCTTCTGGGATGGAAAGTTTCTGGTGAGAACAATTCCCCAGCCCCAGCTTCCACTGGTGCATTTATGATTGATCCTCACAGCTCCTCCATGAAGTAAGGGACTCACAGGCCATGCATGACTGAGTCAGGGGCAGAGTTAGGAGAAAAAAAGAAATTCAGTCTCTGCTTTCTTGGTTGACTCTCGTAGAAACAGGCATGGAACGACAAGCCAGTGGTAAATTGAAACTGCAGGCCCAGAGGAAGAGGCTCTAAAGTGTGAGGTAAAAGCCCTATTAGC
The DNA here is from genome assembly GCF_019393635.1 of Dromiciops gliroides. Lineage (NCBI taxonomy): Eukaryota > Metazoa > Chordata > Mammalia > Microbiotheria > Microbiotheriidae > Dromiciops > Dromiciops gliroides. The sequence continues at coordinate 268,199,491 of NC_057865.1, read as the reverse complement.
CTCGGGGACACCAAGGGAGCCCCTGTCCTTGCCAAACTAGCTTTCTAATTAGCCAGTTAATCATAACTCTTCTTCTAATGGGTCTGACCTATTCTCATTTTCCCAGGAACCACAGACCCCTCTTCCCCCTCGCAGAATAGTTTTCCCTAAAGTGTTCTTTTCAAAACCATAAAAATGACTGCTCCTTGTCTCTGTCTCCCTGGAATCTGATATCTATTTTCTAACAGTTAGAAGCAAATTATAATGAATTGTGTCTGGGGGTAATGCCATCTCACTGCCTGTGAGGCAAAGAGGGGAGTTCAGCTGCATTGTATAATGACACCTAACATCTCTGAGGCCACGTGGGAGAATGAGCAGAGTGAGGAACCCAGAGTCCCTAAGATTGGAGTATAAATTTCGGCTCAACTTCTTGTTCCCTATGTGAAGGTGAATAAATTGCTTAGCCTCAATCCCCCACGTGAGAGGGGTGGGCCAGATGACCTTGAAAGGCACTTCTAGTTCTATGGCTATGGGCTTTGACCTTGGAGTGTCCTCTAGTTGGTATGTTGACTGGATAGTTCTGGGAGACCTCAGTCTCTTACTCCCCTCACTTAAAAAATGCCTCAAAGGGCCTGTACTCTGCCGTCTCAAAGAGGTTCTGGGCATTCCCATGGGATTTCCCAAAGAGACAGTGTGATACATTGCCAAGGTTGATGATTTTGCTTCAGAGCACCTACCAGAATTGGAATAGCAGCTCTACTATATCTGTGTGACCTTGGAAAAACTGACATTTCTTCTCTGTCTTCTTCAGTTTCTCTCTAGGCATCTCTTTACCAGACTTTCTACCCATAGACATTCATAGGTCAAAAGTCAATAGCTGCCCACATTCTTCCCGACTTGGTAGAATAGCAGTATTCATATAGTCTCTGGGAAGGAGCTTATTCTCTCTCTGTCTCTGTCTCTTTGTTTTTTATTTCTCTCCATATCCCTCTGTCTCTGTCTAGCTGTCTCTCTCTATCTCTGTCCCTCTTCTCTGTCTCTCTCCATTTCTGTTTCTGTCTTTCTCTGTCTTTCTCTCCATCTCTCTCTTCTCTATCCATCTTTCTCTGTTTTTGTCTGTCTCTCCATCTCTCCGTCTCTCTTGTCTGTCTCTCCATCCCTATCTGTCTTTCCATTTCTGTCTCTCTTGTCTCTCTATCTCTCTCTGCTTTTCTCTCCAGCTGTCTGTCTTTCTTGTCTGTGTCTGTCTATCCATCTCTCTCCATCTGTCTCTGTCTCTCTCACTCTCACACACACACACACCCCTTATATAGCTATGATGATCATGTGATATGTTTTGGCTATTAAAACTAAGCTCTTGGGGGAAGCTAGGTGGTGCAGTTCATAAAGCACTAGCCCTGGATTCAGGAGAAACTGAGTTCAAATCTGGCCTCAGATACTTGACACATGTTAGCTATGTGACCCTGGGCAAGTCACTTAACCTCCATTGCCCCACAAAAAAAAAAGGCTAAGCTCTGGATCATTGGATTTATTTCTTAGGTAGCCAGGTTTAGTAAAAGCTCAGTTCTCTCTAAAGTACCTTCAAGCTCTCAATTCTTCTAAAGCCCAGCCAGATAATGACAAGTAGTCCCTAAGGGCATACCTGCTACAAAAGCTATTGAGAAACACAGTTGCATGTGTTATGATTTAAATAACCCAACCCCATGACTAAGGAGAAAGAATTAGGGAACAACTCTCTCCTCCCTTCTCTTGTAGAAGACACAACATTCTCCTCTTAACTCTCTTTGAGTCTCTGAGTCATCAAGACTCAATTCAGGCTTTATCCTTTTAGAAAAGGCTTTTCCTGAGCCACAGATTGTTTTTGTGTGTGTTCTCTATCACCAAATGACTTGGCATAGTTTTTTTATTCTTGTTATGGATCTTGTAATTATACATGTATTGTTAATGTGATTGTGTTAATGTGAAGTTGCGATTACCTGTTGACAGTATACACATGCTTATATACATATATGTACATACAGGGCAGCTAGGTGGTGCAGTGAATAGAGCACTGGGCTCGGAATCAGGAAGACTCATCTTCATGAGTTCAAATTTGGCTTCAGACACTTACTGGATGGATGACCTTGGGCAAGTCACTTAACTCTGTCTTAGTTCCTCATCTGTAAAATGGACTGAAAAAAAGACATGGCAAACTGCTCCAGTATCTTTGCTAGGAAAACCCCAGTTGGGGTCATGATGATTTAGACATGACTGAAAAAGGACTGAACAAATATGTATATACCTGTATGTTGCATGCCTTCTGCCTTTCTGTTTATACTCCCTATAGAATAAAATCTCCTGGGGGCAGCTAAGTGGTGCAGTGGATAAAGCACTGGCTCTGAATTCAGGAGGACCTGAATTCAAATCCAGATTCAGACACTTAACACTTACTAGCTGCGTTACTCTGGGCAAGTCATTTAACCCTCATTGCCCCGCAAAAAAAAAAAAAATCTCCTTTAGGTCAGGTAGTATTTCATTTTTTGGCCTTTGTAGCCCCAGCATCTAGTATCCTGCTTAGCAAATGGTAGACATTCCTTTAGTAAAATTGGGGAATTGGACTGAATTAAGCCAGGCAAAATATATGTTATGTAGGAACCAAAACTGTATGGTGCAAATGGGGTTTCATCTTTGGGCACTGGATTTAGAGGGTGCTAGTGGCATTTGTAGTCCTTTAGCAGCATGTTAATACTAGACTTTAGTGGCTAGATAGCATGAATAATTAGTTAAAATAGAAAGCTGCCAGATGTTGTCTAAGATGAGCTACTCCCCAAGGGGAGCCTGCCTCATGCATCTTGGATCTCAGTCTCCTTCCCCAAGGATTCTAAAGCCCCCTCCCCCCAAACTCCCATGCTTCTCATTTGTCTTTGTGACTTTCCCCAGGCATGGGCATTCTTTGTGATAACTCCAGTAGATGTCTTAGGTAGGATGATTCCCATTTTTATAGATGAGGAGATGGAGGCTCAGAGAGTATAAATAAATGCCTTGCAATAAATGCTCCAGGTCATCCCAGTTAGTAAGTGTGGTAGGCAGAGTTCCAACCCTGACTCAAAGTCCAGCATCTTCTTTATAGGATCATAGTCTTAGAGCCCACCTCCTTCATTTTTACAGATGAGGAAACTAAGGCATAGAAAACCTCAAATGGTTTGTTCAAGGTTGCCTTGATAATAAGGGACAGAATAGGGATTGGAACTTGACTCCTCTGACTCCAGAGCCACGGCTCCTACTTCTGGGCCATGCTGTGTCATGGTAAAGTATGCCAAGATTCTGTTCATTTAGGGAGTCTTGCTCAGTCTTTGTGTAAACTAAAAAAGTTAATGTTCACCCATCTTCAGATTCCTTTGAACTTGTTTGTGAGTATTTCCAAAAACCCTGGCATTTATATTGTGCTTTATATACTTTTCCTGAACAACTCTATGAGATGAGTACTTCAAGGGTTATTATATTCATTTTATAGATGATAGGGCTGAGACTCAGAGATGGATTTGCCCATGGTCTCATAGCTAGTGAATGTTAAAGGTAGGTTTCAGATCTGTTCCTCTCCTGATTCCCATCCCAACATGTTTTTCTTGCTGCCTCTCAGACAGAACTCTTCCTTGAGCAAAGATCTCGGCTACAATCAAAACCCAGGCCCTGGGAATCAGCCACTGGTCCCATATAGACTAGACCCAATGATTATACTTGCAGCTTCATTTGAACTTTCTAATGATTTCCTTTAATTACGGTACAGAAGCAAACATGAAGATGCCCTAGTGTGAAATCAGTCCTGACAAGCCTGTGTCGGAGCAGCCTCTGTAGATTAACTAGTGCATTAGGGCATCCGTGAAGGAATGAAGAAATGAAATTAAAAACTGATAGCAAATGCAATGACTTATGTGAAGCTAGTGATTAAGGCTAGCTGTCACTCACATGGATGGATTAGGCATAGAGAGGCTTCCAGATAATTTATAAACTCCTCCATGGAGACCATATCCATCTCACCCCCTGGTTTGATAACAAAGAAGATCCCAAATCATTTTGGTCATGGAAGATTTTGGTGCAGTGCCCGTTGTTTATGAGATAAGATTTTACTTTTTTTCAGAACTGCTCCTCAATCTAAAATGCATTTTGATAGAAAATACTTCCTCTAAGACTTTATTTTCTTTTATTAATACAAGAAATTGGGAGGGGATTTTGAGCCTAGAGCATAACTATTCATAGTACTGATTGATCTTTACGGTCTTACATGCCACTCCCACCCCCCTGCCAAGTAGAACAGTTGAATGCTGGGTACAGGATTAGCTCAACAACCATCCTCAATCTAATTAGTTCAGTTGACTAAAAGGTTGAATCAGATAGATTCATGATTCGATCTCTTATCAGCCATTGATTTGAAATGAAAACATTGGTTTGATTTTTGTTTGTCTTTCTTTTTCTTTCTTTTTTTTTTTTTTTTTTTGCAGGGCAATGAGGGTTGACTTGCCCAGGGTCACACAGCTAGTGTCAAGTGTCTGAGTCTGGATTTGAACTCAGGTCCTCCTGAATCTAGGGCTGGTGTTTTATCCACTGTGCCACCTAGCTGCCCTTGTTGCCCTTCATTTTTTAAACAGGATCAATGACATCAAAATTTAGGGTTAAAATAGTGGATGATTGGTGATGTCTTGACTTGTACATCAATAGTATTTAAGTGAGGCAGAGTTGCACAAAGTTGTCAGACTTGCTATTTTCCAGAGTCATCGAAGTCCTGATTATAATGAAAAGTCAAAGTCAAGATGATGACCAATGATGGGATGGAATTGAGTAGATGACCTTTGATGTCTGACCAAGCTCTAAATGTTTCACAGTGCCTGCTTCAGCCTCCTTCATGGCTGTTGTGAAAAATTGTTCTGATTCACCCATTCTGTTGAGGGAAGTCGTCACGTGCTTGGGGTAGACACCCCCAACTCACTGAGAGGTTTGAGGCCAATTGGTGACCCTCAACCTAGTAAACCATCTGAGATGGTTTTACCAAGGTGTGGCCACTGCACATACTTCTTGGAACCACCAGTAAGGGTTGGATGAAAGATGGACACCACATGGAAAAGCAGCCTTGAGAAGGGCTCCACAGGTCCTCATAGCAGAAGTGCAAGTCCTTTCTGAACACCCCATACATCCTTGTCAGTCTGATTAAGAATAAAAACAGGGCCTTAGTTGGAGTGGAAGTTTATTTATTCTACCTAAGTGGATATTTAAGTCAATAAGCACTTATTAAAGACCTTCCATATTCCAGGGAAGAATAAGAATTGTAGGAATTTGCAAGTGGAAGGTACTTTCAAGATCATAGACTCATAGATTTAGAGATGGAAGGGACCCTAAGGGGTGATTGAATGTTAGTAGTTTAGTAGGCCTCCACCAGTCTCGGACAACCATAGATCAGCACCTTGAAGAGCCACAGGCCACAGTCTGGCTGTGCAGTCCGATACGGGAGCCGCAGCTCCTGAGTGACTTATAACTGGTAACTGCCATATCCTGTGCTGTATCTACCCCATGAGAGTAGGTGGAGTGTCCTCTCCAGGGTGCTGGCCTGGGCAGATCAATATGGAAAACAAGCTGTTGCCCATGCAGCAGGTTTTCCCTCTCTGCGACACTGGTGGATCCAAAGGAGAGTAAGAACCAATACAATTTGGCACCAGTGCCACCTCAGGAGTTGCCAGAGGGATGTTATGCCCAACATCCAACTGCCTAAGGGACTTCGACTCCTGATTTTTCCTCGGGGTTAACTCCCAAAGCCTTTCCCATATATGGGTATAGCTGCAAGGCAGTGGAGGTTTAAAATCAGGGTTTCCTTCCCCTAGGCAGGTTGCCTGCCAAGGCTAAGGAGCCCCACCTGCCCGAATATGCTACCATATCATTTTATGGATGAGGAAATTGAGATCCAAAGAAATTAAGTGACTTGAAATTGCTTGTGGTCACATAGCAAGTATCAGAGATAGGATTCAAACCCCAATCTTCCTGAACCTGTATCCAGCTCTCTAATCACTATACTAATCTGGGTCTCATTTAGATGGGATCCTTGATTAAGTGGATCAAATTACAATCATAGATCCCCTTTGAACAATGGAACATCCGTGGCCACAGAATGCAGCCCATACCTGAATTCCCCCTGTGATGTACCAAACAAATGATCAACTAGCTTTCACTTGAAAACTTCCATAAGAGGAAACCAACCAATTCCCAAGGCAGCCTGTTTCATTTTGGAATAACACTAATTGGTAGGAAGTTTTCTGTTTTGCTTTTTGTTTTGTTTTTGTTTTTTTCCTGACATCAAGCTTAAAGTTGCCTCTTTGAAACTTCCTCCAATTGTTTCTAGTTTTGACCTTTGAGATCAAGCAAAATAATTTAACCCTCTTCCACATAAAAGCCTTTCAAGAGGACAAAGACTGCTTTAACCCTTAAGTCTTCTCTTCTCATGGTTAAACATCTCCAGTTCCTTGGATTGAACCTCATGTGTTCTGAACTGACTGTTCTTCATCATCTTGGTTAGCCTCCTTTAGATTCTCTTTAGTTAATCATATCCCTTCCTAAGAAGTGATGAGTCAAAACTGAGTACATTACTCTAGGTGTCGTCTCACTAGGGCAGAGTACAAGGGGATCATCATCTCACAAAACCCAGAAACTCCCAAAACATTAGCTTTTTTTCTGGTTGCCCCATCTATATCACACTATTAACTCAGATTGAGATTGCAATACGCTTAAACCCCAGATGTTTTTCAGATAAACTGCTGTCCAGATTAGTCATGTCTCTTCCATCCTCTACTTGTGAAGAATTTCCACTCATCACTCTAAAATTTCATCTTATTAGATAATGACCAAGTTAAAGATAAAGATTCCCAAGATAAAGTCTATCAAAAGCTTTTGGGGATTCTGAACTTGTCACCTGATGTGCAATCTATCTCACTTAAATCCAATTCATGTACAAGTCAAGACATTACCCTCATGATGTCATTGGTCCAATTCAGGAACAAAGGACAAACAACAACAGTAATCCTCTTTTCATCATAGGGAAATTTGGTAAGCATATCATCTATGCCTTCATCTAAGTCATTGATACATGGTGCTTTGCACATAGGCACTTAATAAATGTTTATTGACTGACATATTAAACAACATTGAGTCAAATATAGATCCTGGTGTACTTTACAAAACACTTCCTTCCGCGATGATATTGAAACACTAACTCTTTGGATTTGGACATTCAATTAGTTTTAATTTACCTAATTATTCTATGATCCAGCCTTCATGTCTTTCTTTTTTTACAAGAATAGCATAAGAAATTTTGTCAAATTACATGCCATAAATTCTGTCTAGAACATTCCTTTGATTGACTAGTCTACCTAGACAAAAATAGTAAATAAGGTTAGTCTGTCATGAAGCCACTCTAAGCTATTTTTGATCATGGCTTCTTTTCTAAATAGCTACTAGCCATCCCTTTCATATTATGTTCTCTATTTTTGCCAGGAATCAAAGTAAAGTTTACTGGTCTATATTTTCAGCTCATTTTCTAAAAGTCAAGATACAGTTTGTCTTCCTTCAAACCTTTGGCACCACTTTCATTCTTCATAATCTTTCAGAAGCCCCTGAGTGGCTCTAGTTCACATCTTTTAATTCTTTTTGAACTCTGAGGTATGAGCCTGATGATGTTATAGTTATATTTTATGTATGAGATCTTTCTTTTTGTGTTTGACCTCCTTGGTGTATATATACAATGGTGTCATTTTTGGGCAAAAGGTAACTATCAGGATGTATTCATCTCTTCTACCACCAGTGACCTCAAGGCTGACCTCCCTTGCCAGAAAACTTCTATCTGTTCAAAATTTTAACTAAGGTATGATTCTGACGATATCACTCCTTTGCTCAAAAACCTTCAGTGATTCCCTATTGCTTTGAGGCTAAAAAGCAAATTTCTTAGTCTGGTATTTGAAGCTTTCCACCATCTGTCCCTGACCTGTCACTCCAGCTTTTTTCATGTTTCCCTTCCAATAATCTAGACTAGTAATGGCAGCCACCCAATTTTGGCTCTCCTAGTTCTGTGTCAAGACCATCCTCTATTCCCAGAACTTACTCCATCTATACATCTAACTACTAGAATCTTTCTTTTCATTTAAGGACAAGTTTACAAGTCATTCTTTTATATAACCTTCCCTAAGCATCCCCAACATCCCACTTCAACCCTGGCTAGAAGAAAATATTCTCTCCTTCCTCAAGTTTTGCTAGAACATTTCATCTGGGTTATCTTTCTTCCCTCTACCACTTTGTATCTTGTAGTCTACCTTCCTATGGACATATTGTATCCTTGCTCCTTCCCCAACAGTAAAATGTGAGCTTCTAGAGGCAGGTATTTTGTCATTTTAAAAAATTCTTTGGGGCAGCTAGGTGGCACAGTGGATAAAGCACCGGCCCTGGATTCAGGAGGACCTGAGTTCAAATCCGACCTCAGACACTTGACACTTACTAGCTGTGTGACCCTGGGCAAGTCACTTAACCCCCATTGCCCCGCAAAAATAAATAAATAAATAAATAAATTCTTTTATCCCTGTGTCTTTAACATATTAGGCTTAATAAGTATGTCTTGAACTGTCCTTTGTTCTTTTTTGTTTTGTTTTGTTTTGGTGCAGGGCAATGAGGTTTAAATGACTTGCCCAGGGTCACACAGCTAGTAAGTATCTGAGTCTGGATTTGAACTCAGGTTTTCCTCATTCCAGGTCCGCCTCTCTCTACACTATGGCTTTGCCCAGCTGACCCACTACTAGTGTTCTTCCTCTCAATATTTGCCTTGTATTTATTTTGTCTCTATTCTGTATGCACTTATATATATATATATATATATATATATATATATATATATATACACACACATACATACACATACATACACAGACATATATATATATATATACACACATATATATGTATATATATGTACAAGTCCCTCTTCATAGAATATAAGCTGTTGGATAGTAAAACTTATTTTGGTCTTTGTATCTGCAGTGCCTAGCATTGTACTTAGCTCATAGGGGGTGCCTAATAAAAGCTTATTGCTTGATTTGTATCCTCAGCACATCACCTTGTATGGTTCACAGAAGGAGCTTCATGAAGGAGTGTTAATTGTCTAATTCATTTGTATCTCCAACACATAGAATCAGGAGCTTAATGAATGGGTTTTAATTGTTTGGTTTATTTGTATCACCAATGTAGAACTGGTGCTGGCACATAGTAGGATTTTAATGAGTACTCCCTGAATTGAATTGAATTGAATTGAATTGAATTGAATTCACTCATAGAAAATGTGCTGGGGGGCAGCTAGATGGCGCAGTGGATAGAGCACTGGCCCTGGAGTCAGGAGTACCTGAATTCAAATCCGACCTCAGACACTTAACACTTACTAGCTGTATGATCCTGGGCAAGTCATTTAACCCCAATTGTCTCACTAAAAAAGAAAGAAAGAAAGAAAGAAAGAAAGAAAGAAAGAAAGAAAGAAAGAAAGAAAGAAAGAAAGAAAGAAAGAAAGAAAGAAAGAGAGAAAGAGAGAAAGAGAGAAAGAGAGAAAGAAAGAAAGAAAGAAAGAAAGAAAGAAAGAAAGAAAGAAAGAAAGAAAGAAAGAAAGAAAGAAAGAAAGAAAGAAAGAAAGAAAGAAAGAAAGAAAGAAAGAAAGAAAGAAAAGAAAATGTGCTGGACCTTTCCCCTGGACTTCTTCCAGCCTTCCTTTAATATGCATGAAAAGGTCCTCTTAGCATTTAAAGACCATTCTCCCAGATATCAAATGCTTGTTTTTACATAACCAGGCTCCCTTCTCTACTGGGTGGAAAGATAAATGAAAGTCAATGACAGATTTACCTGATAAAATAAATGATTCTATGGCTTCAAGGTGAGTTGTTGAGCAAGTTGATATTCTATGTCATTATAGGAAATTGATCTCAGATGGCAGAGAATAGAACAGCTCCTGAAAATTTTAGGTTCATCTGGACCGAGGTTACATTTTCCACCTTTCCTTCCAACTCACCTCCCACTTACTGTCAGAGAAATAAAATAAAATATTAAAAATGCAAATAAAACCTGTCTACTGAGTTCTTTATAAATAATTCTAGCACACCTGAGCTTGCCAGAGCTTTATAAATGCCTACGTTTAAGCTTTCTGGTCAAACTAAAGAAAAACAAGAACTCACCCTCCACCCCACCCCAGGAACCAGTAGCCTCCTGTGCTGGGCCTGTGCATGTATGCATGTGTGTGTGTGTGTACATGTATGTGTGTATATGCATACAGTACAGCCTTTACTTTGCTTCTGCTGAATTAATTTCTTATATTAATGTCTTCCAGGCTGCTTATGCCCACCAAGGATGTCTACATTGTCTTTTGTGTGGTCACCAATTCTACAGATACTATAGTATTCTAAGAATCATACATGTGTATATGTGAATATGTGATACATATATATATATATACATGTGTTTATGTGTGCATATACTATATATATATATATATATATATATAAAAGACATAAATTTTGTTGTTGTTCAGTCAGTCATGTCTGACCCTTTGGGATCCAATTTGGGGATTCCTTGGCAAAGCTATTGGATTGGCTTACCATTTCCTTCTCTAGTCCATTTTACAGATGAGGAAACTGTGGTAAACAGGGTTAAATGACTTAACCAAAGTCACACAGTTAGTCAGTGTGTGATGGCAGATTTGAACTCAGTTATTCCTGACTCCAGGCCTGGTGCTTTATCCACTGAGCCACCTAGCTACACACACACACACACACACACACACACACACACACACACACACACACACACACACACACAGGGTGTATGAGATGTTCAGGGTGAACAAGCGCCTTTCTGGTATGAGGGTCACTGGATTCTTTCCAGGGCCACTTGGCCACCTTTGGTATCCACCCGGCACTCAACTCTCACTTACATCTCCAAGAACCTGGAGCATGTGTAGTGGCCACAACTGGTAAACTGTCTTGGAAGATGTACTAAACAAGGTTGAAGGTAACCAAGGGTCCTCAAATGCATTGGTAAGGAAGGGAGATGCCAAGCCAAGAAGACTTCCTCCAAGGAATGGGCAGATGAGAATAATTCGTTCCAATGGCCATGAAGGTGGCTGAAGCAGTGGCAAAGATGCCAAATTCATCCACTTAATCCCGGGTCTTTGTCATTCCTGACTTTTGTCCTGACGCTGGGCTCCAATTTCACTGGGGGACAGAATGAGGCTGATGGCATTGTTCATCTCTGCCTCACTTAAGTCCAATTCACTTGGAAGTAAAGACATCACCCCATCTTGGCACTGGTTCTCTTTGAAATGTTGTTGAGATAACAACAACAACACACACACACACACACACACACACACACACACACACACACCCCTCCAAATGGTGGTCGTTGTCGCGAGTGGTAAGTCAATCAGTGCTATTGCATATGGCTCACTAGATATCAAGACAATCCCCTAATCTAGCCCACACTTCACACTTCATCTGACCACACACCCTTCCCAATCCATTGTCATCCATCTGCTACTCTTTTCCCTCACCCTTCCAGCCTCTTCTGGACTACATTTCTTGGTACTAGTCTCTGGGTGACCTAATCCACTCAGCTTTGGATCTCTCACCTTCTATCTCTTGCTCTTGGCCAGTAAATCAATCTTACCTATGCATTCAGAAAGGGCATGTCAGTTGACTCCCTCAAGTTCTACTTATCCTTGCAACTCTCCAGAAATACCCATTTCTCCTGTGTATGTTGTTTTCTCCTGTTAGAATATAAGATCTTTGAGGGCAAGGTCTGTGTTGATTTTTATATATTTCCCCAGTGCTCTTTGGGATCCCATTTGGGGATTCCTTGGCAAAACTACTGGACTGGCTTACCATTTCCTTCTCTATCCCATTTTACAGATGAGGAAACTGAGTCAAACAGGGTGAAGTGACTTCCCAAGGGTCAAACAGCTAGTAACTGTCTGAGGCTATATTTGAATTCAGGTCTTTCTGCCTCCAGGTCTAGCTCTCTATCCACTGTGCCACCTCGTTGCTCCAAGTCAAGAAAACCTGAGCGCAGTTCCTTTCTCTTGGACTTACTTAGCTGTGTGACCCTGAGCAAATCACTTTAATGATAATGATAGCACCTACCTGATAGGTTTATTATGAAGATGAAATGAGATAATATTTGTCAACCTTTGCATTCCTTAAAGTACTTATAAATGTCAGCTATTATTATTGGGGGGGGTATAATAATCAAATGAGCATGTTTATTTCTGTGACTCATTTCGAAGCTCTTTTCTCTACATTCCCCATGTATTTGCTGCAAGTCTTGTTGTCTTTTAATTGTGGAGTTAGGAGAGCTAACAGTCATTCACAGGGACACAGGATCTTAGATGTGAAGCTAGAAGAGACCCATATTGCTCAGTTCTTTTATTTTACAGATGAGGAAACTGAGGCCCGGGGAGATCACGTGAATTACCCAAGGTTCCATAGCAAATAACCACCATACTATTATTACCCAACCCTTTTAACTCTGTTGCCCCACACTTCATCGAACCCATGCCCAGTTGTGGGGATAGTTTTTTTTTTTCATTGTAAGTGCTGGATAAATGTTTGTTAATCAATTTAAATCTAATTGTATTAATCCCACGGTTCATTAGTGGTATCAAGCACAAACTATTTATTGAAACACCCAACAACAAGAACAACAGCCCCCAACACCTCTCAGGCGGAGATTAGCTTCATGTTGCCTTGGCATCTTCTGACAATGTGCCCCATACGCCCAGTGGATGCTGAGCGTGCACTTGGCACATTTGGCGCATCGCCGCTAATTAGCTTTTCATTTGAAGTTAAGAGATTGATCACTACTGTCAATGTTTGATATAAACATCGTGGAAGATACATTAATACTCGAATTTTATGTAAGATATTTTCCAGAGGGAGGCGGAGAGGGGAAAAAAATGAGCGTGTGTGACATGAAATTGAGAAGACATCTGTCACAGTAGCCAAGACTTCAGAAGACCTGATAATGATTATGCATCCATTATCATTGATAGATGACAGAAAGCTATGGGAATAGAATGCTTTTCCCATTACCCAGAGAGTAATCAACAGCCAGCAGAAGCGGCCCCCCTAGACCCCCCAGGCTCCCACCTCCCCCCCACCCCCTCTTGCTCTCACACCTGCTGCGTGCTTCACATGCAAATATGCTTGCTGCTGAGCCTGGCATCATCGGCACGCCGGGAGTCAGGCGAGAGTGATGTTCTTTCTCTCCCTTATAGCTTGATTTGGCTATGAGGGTTCTTTTCATGACTGGGATGGCATAGTGGATAGAGCCAGCCTCGGAGACAGAGATATTGGGGTTCAAATCCTGTCTCTGATGCAGACTGGCTATGGGACTCTGGGCAAACCATATTTCTTCTTAGGGATCTGGGCAGCTCTTTAGAAGTAGAATTATAGATTAGCATTGGTAGAAGGGGTTTCCTCTGGGGCACTGCTCCCAGAACTGGATGCACCCTAGAGGTAGTGTGGGGCAGTGGAGTTAAAGGGGTTAGGTAATGATACTGTAGTGGTTGTTCACTGTGGAACCTTGGGCAGCTCACTTGATCTCCCTGGAGAGAGACCTAAATTGGCCAATCCCAGTGGTGGGGTGGGGAGAGAAAATAGATGTTTGTTAATTAAAAACAAAACAAAACAAAATTAAAGAACAAAACAGAAACAAATCATTGAAAAGCAACAAGGAATAGTGGATTGATATCAGGCCTAAGAGTCAGGATAACCTGGGTTCAAGTCTTGTCACTATCACATACTGGCTTAGGGTCACAAAGAGCTAGGCTATGGGCATCTCTTTTCATTCATATTAATCTACAGTGACTCCAAAAAGTTGTCACATGATATCTAGCCAACTGTGCTGAGCCCCTTTGAATTTAGCTAGTCACGGGGGCAACTAGGTGGTGCAGTGGATAGAGCACCGGCCCTGGAGTCAGGACGTGAGTTCAAATCCGGCCTCAGACACTTAACACTTACTAGCTGTGTGACCTTGGGCAAGTCACTTAACCCCAATTGCCTCACTAAAAAAAAGGAAAAAAAAAGAATTTAGCTAGTCACCAGAACTATTTCCAGCTTGGAAAGACAACATACCTGGTTTGGGGCACACACAGACTTTAAACAGCCCCTGGGTTGCTGTAAGTCTTTATAATATGATCTTAGTGGGTGAAGTTATTTGTTCTTATGGGTTATCTCTTTCTTCATGAGAGTTGGTGGAATTCCCATGGGGTATTTAGCCTAGAGAAGAGAGGGTCCAGGGAAATGTATGTGGGAAGAGGGTCATTGCTTTCAAGTATTTGAAAAAGCTACCGGGGGAAGCTAGGTGGTACAGTGGATAGAGCACCGGCCCTGGAATCAGGAGGACCTGAGTTCAAATCCAGCTTCAGACATTTAACATGTACTGTGTGACCCTGGGCAAGTCACTTAACCCCAATTGCCTCACCAAAAAAAAAAAAAAGACAAAAAAAAAAGAAAAAGCTATCATATGGAAAAGGATTAAGGATGCTTCTCCTTTCCTCCAGACACCAAAATTGGGACCATGAAGCCTTGAAGAGGCAGATTGAAGCTTGATGAAATATAATTTTGGACATCTCCAATTATTGGAGCAGTTCAAAAGTGAAACACACTGCCTCAAGAAGAGGGAGTGTGTTCCTTGTCTTTGTTGTTGTTGCTCCTTTGTTTTTGGTTGTGTCCAGCTCTTTGTAACCCCATTTGGGATTTTCTTGGCAAAGATACAGGAGTGGCTTGCCATTTCCTTCTCCAGCTCATTTTACAGATGAGGAAACTGAGGCAAATAGGGTGAAGTGACTTGCCCAGGGTCACACAGCTAGTCAGTGTCTGAGGCCAGATTTGAACTCAGGAAGATGAGTCTTCCAACACTCTATACACTGAGTCACCTAGCTTCTCGTGTTCCTTGTCTCTAGTGGGCTCCAAGTAGAATATATATGACCACTTGTCCATTATGAGGCAGAGAAGATGCTTGTTCAGAAGTAGGTTGGGCTAGGGGGCAACTAGGTGGTGCAGTGGATAAAGTACCGGCCCTGGATTCAGGAGTACCTGAATTCAAATCCGGTCTCAGACACTTGACACTTACTAGCTGTGTGACCCTGGGCAAGTCACTTAACTCTCATTCTCCTGCAAAAAACCCCAAGAAACAAACAAACAAATAACCCCAAAAACAAATAAACAAAACAAACAAAAAAAAGAAGTAGGTTGGACTAGACAGTCTTTGTGGTCCCTTCTAATTCTGAGATATTTCATTCCATGATCATCATCCCCTCCATTTCACATTAGGGGAGGTACTTAAGAATTTACCGCCTTGAAGGACAAACGGCAAAAATCACATTTGTCTCTGATTTGTGCTTTAACTAATCATAGCTCATCTTTATGTGATGCTTTGAGGTTTACAAAGAGTCTTAAACTGCATAAGCTCCTAATGACAATTTTACATGACATGTGACTAAAGGTATCTCTATTGTGAAATTTCATACCACTTTTCTCATTTTATAGGTAAGGAAACTGAGGTTATGTGACTCGTCCAAGGTCACAAAGGCAGAGACGATACTGGGACTTAATCCAGGACCTCTTACCAGACAGCTGGGTGGCAAAGTAGATAAAGCCCTGGGCCTGGAGTCAGGAAGACTTATCTTCCTGAGTTTCACTCTGCCCTCAGATGCTTACTGACTGGGTGACCCTGGACAAGTTACTTAATCCTGTTTGCCTCAGTTTTCTCACCTGCAAAATGAGCTAGAGAAGGAAATGACAAACCACTTTAGTGTCTTTGCCAAGAAAACCCCAGATGGGGTCATGAAGAGCTGGACATGACTGAAATGACTGAGCAACAACAACCTCTTACCCTAAAACCAGTGTCTTTTTCACTACCCTGTTAAATACAATTAAGACTTTTAGTTATAGTTAAACTAGTAAGTTATAGATTTTATGTATATAAAAAATAGAATATATTTACATTAAATATATATTTATATACAATATACCTATATAATATATATTTGTATTCTATACCTATTTATACATATATTTATATTATATATTATACACATATTTATTCATAATCCATTGAATATATATATTTCAATACTATCAATTTCCTCCCTAATTCTAGGTCTTTCTTCCTTCCTTTCTTCCTTCCTTCCTTCCTTCCTTCCTTCCTTTCTTTCTTTCTTTCTTTCTTTCTTTCTTTCTTTCTTTCTTTCTTTCTTTTTCTTGCAGGGCAATGAGGATTAAGTGACTTGCCCAGGGTCACACAGCTAGTAAATGTCAAATGTCTGAGGCCAGATTTGAACTCAGGTCCTCTTGAATGCAGGGCCAGTACTTTATCCACTGTGCCACCTAGCCACCCCCTCTAGGTATTTCATTTTATATCTTCTCCCTTTTTTTGGAGACTACATGACCCTGTCTTACCCAGATGAGAAATGGGGCAATCACTCATAGGCTCCATCCCATTACTTATCAACATGTAAGCTTTGCCTCTCTCCATTTCTGACTTAGGCTAGTTCCCTATTCATTTGGAAGCCACAATTGGCTTTGGGTCTGCATCAGCTTAGAATTACCAGATTCAAGTGAGACACTAGCCCCAACCTGTCCTAGTAGCAAGGATTATAGTCTCATGTCACCACAACTGGCGACCCTTCTATGCATTTAAAAACATTATTAAAAACATTTAAAAACATGATGTTGTATAATAACAATATGTATAAATATGTATATTATGTATATAGATACAAACATATACAGATATTTAGTTATAGTTATAAATCACTATTTTTATGTATGTTTTATTTATATACATGAATATATGTATGCATAAACATATACATGTATGTATATGTACATAAAATGATAATTTATAATTAAACTTCTGTGTATATATACATATGTACACAAACATATTAAAACATTTCATTGTAATTAAGAGGTTTAGTCATTTTAGTTATATTGCTCCATTCAGGTAAACCACCAATAAGATGCTTTCTCTTAAACTATGTCTAATGTTCAATAAATGATCCTTTTGGCTTCAGAGAAAATACAACTGATAATAAAAAGGAGCCCTTTGAAGATTAATCTGTGGTTTGTAGCTAGACACTAATGTTTATTTAATAAGAGAAGGGAATGTGGAGGTGAGTACGTCTTCAGCTTTGTAATTATGTAGATGATTGAATTATCAAGAAAACATGTTGGATCTCTCTGCTGGGTGGCTTGGGGTTCTTTCATCACAACTCACTGATGAAAGAAGAGAGTCCTTTGATGCCCATCAATATCCATTCCAACTGGTCCACTGAGTGTTTGAAGAGCATAAAAAGGTTGAACTAGGGGGAAGATTTCTGTCACAAGGCCCAGGCAGGCTTAAATACAAGGGAATTTTAATATGTAGAAGTTAAGGGTTGTACTGTCAGAGCATGAATTCTGGATTTATTTCTCTGCAACATAGTTTACTTTCGAAGGTGCTATTGGGGAGTAAAGTGAACAATTTCTTTTACATGCTTAGGAAAAAACAAACGATCAAAATTACCCAGGTTAGGAAAATTTCTTGAAAATGACTGGAATATATTTACTTGTTTATTCAATCAGTAATTTCTTCATTAATTCATTAATCTATTCATTTATGTTTGATTTCTTGTTTATTTAATTTAGAAGCTTCATCTTTGACTTTTCTGGTCAACCTAAATAATGGAAAGGGGTAGTCTAGCATGTTTGACTTCATTTATCAAAGTAGAACATTAATACTTTTTATTCCCTAAGGTTGCTGACCTGACGACCCTTATGTTTTCTTTCTGATTCATTTCTGGTCTCTCTTGTTGGGAAAATTCTTTATTTTGGTTTGGAACCTCCCCCACTTACAACTTAAGGAGACCCACTGGACTGTATTCCTTGATTAAACCATCATTGAGTTGGTATGGTACCTTTTCATATCAATTCATTGTAATCCCTCTATTCATCCCATCTTAGTATCATCATATAATTTGTTATATAATTATTTTATAACATCACATGTTTTTCTTTGCGTAATATTATCCACAGCAAAATGTAAGCCTTTTGAGGACAGGGAATAGATTATTAATCTTTTTTCTTTCCCTTAGCACCTTATTTTTCTTTGCATATTCAATATGCAATAAATGTCATATTTATATGTAATAAAATATGTAATATAGCATATTTAATATGGCTAGGTCTCATTTAATGGAAATAACAAAACCCCCAAAGTAGCCACATATATTTGAATTCACACTATTTGAAGTTATAATTATGTAAATACGGTCATTGGTTCCAGCTCAATGCAAATAAGGAATACAAATTTGAATAATGGTGCAAATGGTTGGTTTGTTGAATAAGCAGAGTCATTGAAGCATAGAGAGGCACAATGGTGAATAGCAGGGGTCCCATAACCTTTGTGTGTGTGTCCCAGACTGTCTGGTGAAGCCTATGGACCCTTTCTCAGAATTTTGTTTTTAGATGCATCAAAGGCCAGCTAGTTGTGGTGGCACAAGCCTGTCATTCTTGCTACTAGGAGAGGTTGAGTCTAGGGTTATCACTCAAGTTTGGGAGTTCTGAGAAGCTGCAGATCTAAAGCCATTGGTGGATTCCAAAACAATGGGAAACCAGCCCAAGTCAGAAATAGAGAGAGGCAAAGCTTACATGTTGATAAGTAATGGGATAGAGCCTGGGAGTGACTGCCCTATTCTTTATCTGGGTGAAATAAGGTGATTCAGTCTGCTTAAAAGAGAGGAAAATGTATAAAATAGAATTAAGAAGTAATGTGATTATATTGAAATGTAAATATATTAAAAAACAAAACAAAACAATAACAAGACAAGTCTATGGACTCCAAGTTAAGGACTACTGAGTAATAGAAAGAGAATTGGGCTCCAAGTCAAGAAGACCTGACTTCAAGTTCCCTCTCTGACACACACTGGCTGTAGGACCCTGGGGAAATTAAATAACTTCTCTTTCTAAATTTTTATTTATTTAATTTTTAATTTGTGAAAGGAAATAAACAAATTTCCATAACATAGTATAATTTAAAAAAATGATTTCACGTGAAATGTCTTAGTGCCCCCAGGAATCTCTCCAAGACTCTAAATTATAGATCGGTTGATGATTTGCACTGGTGAATGGCATTCTGACGTTTGTAGTTTGCTACACAGGAAATCTCAGGTCTGGAGAAAAAGACAAATGAAATGACCATTATCAATATTACTTTTTGGTATCACTATCCATCAACCTCAAACCTTCCGTCTACTGGAGACGATTAAATTCCCATGAGGATCCTCACCTACTTTCTTTTTACTCACTCATTCATTCATTTACCTGAAGGAACTGGCAACAAGGACAATGTGATGACACAGTTTGCTTTGCAGAAGATGCCAAGCTTCCACCACACGACTTTAAGAGATTATTCAAACCAAGATGTCTCCTATGACACATCTCAGAAATTATTGGATAAAGACATTTGAATTGAAAGCATCTGGCTTTCAAATGAGCACATGCAGATAACCCCCATTTTTTTTTTAATCAGGAGGCAATGCATACATGAAGAAAGGTGATTCTGATGAATTATAAGATCAGGACAAATACTTTAAAAGAGGACTTGTTCCTTGCATCCAAGCACTCACCATTAACCACAGCCAGAGATAATGATTCACAATGTGTTGTTTTAAGTGGGACCTTGATAGATACAGATCTAATATGGTAGGAGGCTGTTTCTCCTCCCTACCTTTCCTTAGGGTATAATTTAGATATATCTGGAAAAGGCAGTTTCCCATCTCCCAGTTAAGGTTTTGTTGTTGTAGTTGTTACAACTCCTTGTTTTTACAGTTGCTGTCCATAGTGACCAAACATGACTCGACCACCTTACAAAGTTTAAAACTTCTCCTAGCTGTCCATAATACTCCATCCTCACATGTACAAACCAGGCTACTGAATAAATTTGTTTGCCTTCATTTTTATAATTTTATAGCATTTTGATTTTTTATTTTAATTTATTTTTTTTATTTTTAATTGATACATTTTCTTTGGAAACAACCCACTTCCTATTGAACAAACAGAACTCCTCTTCCCCCCAAAGAATTAAGTATAATAACATCACTGAATAGTGATATGTCCATTACTCCTTTTGTAGTTTATTGATTAGAAACAAAAGAAGTGAATGGATAGGGCACTTGACTCGAGTCATAAAGATCTAGGTTTAAATCTTGCCCTTAGACACTAGCTATATAACCTTGGACCTATCACTTAACCTCTCTATGCCTCAGTTTCCTCACATGTAAAATAAGGGGGTTAGGCTCAAGACCTCTAATGTCTCCCTTCCAGCATCATAACTATGTTCTTACTATAAATTAGAATAGTTTCCTCACTGTGCACTCCAAACCTTTACCTCAAATTCCAAAAGAAGAACATAGAAAGGAAAGATGTACTGCTTTAAGTTGGAGAGTATGGAATGAATACTGTCCATTATATTTGACTTTGGTCTTGTTGCTTCCCCTGGATGCCTGAATTTATATGATTGTAGTCCCTGTGCAAATGTATTCTTCTAATTTTGCTTCTCTCCCTGTTTCACTTCACAAGCACCTTCCCATGAGTCTCTGTATTGTTTATTTTCAATTTTTCCTTCTGGAATAGTAATCCACTTCAACTAAAAAGCAGGAATAAACATTTAAGTGTCTGTAATCTGAAAGACATGGCACTAAATGGAACTGTAAAGAAAAAATAAAACTAATCCCTCCCCTCAAGGAGATGACATGGGTGTGTGTGTGGGGGGGTGGAAATAAATAAACAGATAAGTAAATGCAAGATAATTTGAAGAGAAAGAGAACTAAGAACTAAAAGAATTGGAAGGATTCCCATAGGAAAAAAATGAGGAAGGAAGGAAGGAAGGAAGGAAGGAAGGAAGGAAGGAAGGAAGGAAGGAAGGAAGGAAGGAAGGAAGGAAGGAAGGAAGGAAGGAAGGAAGGAAGGAAGGAAAAGAAAGTAAGAAGGGAGAGAGAGAGGAAGGAAAGAGAAAGGAAGGAAAGAAGGAAGGAAATAAAAGAGGGAGGGCAGGAAGAAAGAAGGAAGGAAGTAAGGAAGGACAAAAAGGAGGAAGGAAGGAAAAAAGGAGGGAGGAAGGGAGACAAAGGGAGAAGTAGGAAAGAAGGAAGGTAGGGAGAGAAGGAGGAAGGAAGGAAAAACTTATTTAGTAGATGCTTTTTATATACCAGTGTACTAAAAGCTTTGCCAATATTCTTCCTTCCTTCCTTCCTTCCTTCCTTCCTTCCTTCCTTCCTTCCTTCCTTCCTTCCTTCCTTCCTTCCTTCCTTCCTTTCTTTCTTTCTTTCTTTCTTTCTTTCTTTCTCTTTGTGGGGCAATGAGGGTTAAGTGACTTGCCCAGGGTCACACAGCTAGTACATGTCAAGTGTCTGAGGCTAGATTTGAACTCAGGTCTTCCTGAATCCAGAGCCAGTGCTTTATCCATTGTGTCACCTAGCTGCCCCCAATATTATTTCATTTGATCCTTACACCAACTCTGGGAACTAGGTCTTATAATTATCCCCTCCATTTTATAGTTGAGGAAACTGAGGCAGACAGAGGTTAAGTGACTTTCCCAGGGTTGCACAGCTTAGTTAGTGTCAGGTCTTTCTGACTCTAGGCCCTGAGCTGATTTTTGAAGGAAGCTAATTGGTTGCAAGAAGAATGAATGGGAAGAGAGCACATTTGAGGTATGAAGGATAGCCTGTGAGAAGGCACAGACATAGAAGATGGAATGCCAAGTTTGGGGAAGAGCACAAAGATATGTCTGGGTGAAATATGCCCTAAACGAAGAGCAATTGTGTGAAATAGAGCTACCCAGGTGAAATGTAGCGAGACTCTGAAGGATGCTGAGCAGAGAAGTTTGCATTGTCTTCTAGATGCCATAGGGAACTACTGAAGAGTGTCTAGGGGACATGCCAAGATAAGATCTGTGCTTTAGGAAGATGATTTTGGCAGCTGTGTGGAGGATGGATTTGAGAAGGTTGATGCTGGAAGCAGGGGGACAAATTAGGAGAGTACAGCAATAATCAGATGAGAGACAGTGAAGTCAAAGTGTAAGTGGAGAGGGGTTAAATGGATGAGATGCTATTGAGGGTAAAAAAATGGCAAGACCACAAATGGTGCTGGATAGGGAAGAGTCAAAGTTAACTCTGGGCTTGTGACTATAGGTGCCTGAAGGAATGGTGGGTGGGCATGACAGAAAGAGGGATGTCTGAAAGAACAAATTTAAGGGAAAAGACAGTGGAGTTCTTTTTTTCTGTTGAATGTGTAATGATGATGGTATGTCCAAGTGGAAATGCTTAACAGAGCTTTAGTCAAGGATGTGGAAACTAGAGTTACATCCCAGGGTACCTAAATTTTTTGGAGTTTGACAGTATTTGCAGTCATTTAGAATAATAAAGGAGAAAAGCAAAAAAAAAAAAGCATTGTGCTTAGCTTATAGTTAGCAAGGGGGCAGCTAGGTGGTGCAATGGATAAAGCACTAACCTTGGATTTAGGAGGACCTGAGTTCAAGTCTGGCCTCAGACACTTGACACTAGCTATGTGACCCTGGGCAAGTCACTTAATCCTCACTGCCCTGGAAAAAAAAAGAATATAGTTAGCAAGCATAATTCGTTCAAAAAGAAGGGATCAGTTCACACACTTCTTCTGATACCCACAGCCCAGGTGAGCTCTTTTCTAGTACTAATATTGAAGTCTCCACCCTTTTCCTCCAAAGGAGCAGCCTTTTGGTATTCCAAGGTCTCAGAATATATCACCCTTCCCCTAATCTTTCAATCCCTGCCATCTGCAGCAGGAATCATGGGGAGGATGGGGATTACCACCTATGGTATTGGCCTATCAGGCAGTGGAAGGTGCAGGCAAAAACTCAGGAAAGAGAAGATAGCTGGGGGCAGCTAGGTGGTGCAGTGGATCGAGCACTGGCCATGTAGTCAGGAGGACCTGAGTTCAAATCCAGCCTCAGACACTTGACACTTACTAGCTGTGTGACCCCGGGCAAGTCACTTAACCCCAATTTCCTCACCAAAAAGAAAGAAAAAAGATGATAGCTGAGGTAGATTTGCAAGATACATAGAAATCATAACTGAACCCATAGTAACTGAGATCACCAAAGAAAGAGTCCAGAGAGAGAAGAGCAAGAAATACAGGATAAAGTCACTGAATTTTTATACTATTACAGTCATATGTCATGGTTCAGATGTTTCCTAGGTTTTGGAGAAATAGATTGTTGTCAGGTTCTGTTATCATAAATAATACTACTTTCAATATTTTGTACATAAATTGTTCTTTTAATTTTTTCCAATCAGTTTTCTTAAGTCATAAGTCCAGTGCTGGAAGCTCTGGATAAAAGCATATGTACCATTTGGTCTCTTATTTTGCCCAGTTTCAATGTTTCCCAGAATAGTGGGACAAATTCATAGCACTGCCATCAGTAAATTAGTCTAAGCAATTCTTATTTGCTGTTTGGTATATCCTGTTCCAATTCTTTCTTTCTCCCTCTCCCCCCAATTAGTAGTGCTGCTGAGTAATTCAAACAGCATTACTTGAATGAAAATTCCTTGATAATAAATTGGCTTGTGATATTTTGTAATATCTCTTTGACCTTAAAGTTCTGCCACTTGGCTATTACATTTACTAGTGAATTGAACTTGGAATTCCTATCTGACAGTGTTCTCTAAGTTCTAATGATCTGAAATTTACCCTCTAATCCTTACATTGATTCTGAGCCCCACCCCCATGGTATTTTGTGCTTGTTTTATAAAAGAATATTTTTTGAAAGTTAGTGGATCTCATATTATGTCATGTGGCTCTATATTTAATCCCAGTTGCTTTTTGTCCACTTTCAGGATTTTCCAATTTTACTGTCTTTTGACTTTGTCAAAAAAAAAATTCTTCTTGCATATCTGTATTTCTGTTCTACTTTTGTGATTTTATTTTCAGTGTATTTGTTTATGAACATTTCTATCTGTTGTCCATCATCAACTTTCTTATTTTTTTCCAAATCTCTTTTATGAACTAATTTCTCTTATTATATTCTTTCATAATCTATTTATTAAAATTCTCAGTTACCCTAGGAGATCTTTCAGTAGTTCTTTTCTAATTTTTGGAGAGGTTGTTATTCTTATAACATTTTCTTCCTATGTCTGGAGATTTCTGCTCACTTCTTTTCACTGCAGAGAATTACTTCTTTTTAATTATCTCTGATTATATCATTTACACCACTTCTCCTGCACAATTCATCATTGATAACACATTATCGGGCCACTCTCATTCTATCTATTGACCTGAAACTTTAATTCTTTGTAATCTATGGTACTCCATTACTCACAGTCATATAGGATTAGTGAAAAAATAGTGATGCAAAAATATATATATATATATATATATATATATGGGGGAGAGAGAGAGACAGAGAGAGAGAGAGAGAGAGAGAGAGAGAGAGAGAGAGAGAGAGAGAGAGAGAGAGAGAGAGGTGATATATATGCCTCAGTTTTTGGCAGTGGGACATTAAGATTACTTTGCAATTTCCTGAAAGTAGTTCAGCTCTCCTTCCTATATCATTCCATTTTATTCAATACATCAAAGAGGTATATGATCAGAAAAGTTGGTGATCCAGTCTTGTAGTACAAACAATGGGCCACTTGAATGCTCCATTGGTTTTCACTCCCTGTGAAAAAATCTGGGAGGACTTTTTTGCATTTTTGAGTGACTTCCATGTGGAAGATTTATAAGAGGACATGCACAAGAGTTTCATAGGTGATGAAAACTGAAAAAGTTGATATCTACGCCATAAAAGGGAGTGTCCACATCATGAGATCATAGGTTCATTGAAGTATCAAATTATTGAGATAAATCATTCTTCCTTGAGTTAGGAGCCCCTGTTTTGCAACCTCATTTCTATGGGCCTCTATTGGTTTTCCTGGAATGTTTTTTTTTTTCCTTTTGAAGAGTTCTTTCCTGTTCCCTCTTTTATTGTTGTTGTTGTTTGTTGTAGCTGTTTTTACTATACACGACACATTCCTGCCTATTTTGTGGTGATAGAGGCTAGATTGGCCTAGACAGGAAACCTCTCATTTTGTCAGCATGCTAGATGTCCTCACACTATTGAATTCAGCTTTTTTCAAGGCACAGTCACTTTAATAGAATGCCTTAAGTAGCTTTAGATATCTATGTATTTTTAGTAAATTATCTATTTAGACATTTGTCTATCTACCTACTTATATCCACTTATTCACTTATTCATTTGTTTAATTATCTCTTCAGTTATGTATTTATATATGTATGTATATGCATATGCATACATTTATTTTAATTTTTTGCTCAAACAATATAGAATTGTTACCATGGGTATAATGCAGAGGCAGCATAATATAGAGGAAAGAACAATATATATATATATATATATATGCATATATATATATGTGTGTGTGTATATATATGTATGTATGTATGTATATTTTGGTAAGGCAATTGGGGTTAAGTGACTTGCCCAGGGTCACACAGATAGTAAGTGTATCAAGTGTCTGATGCCAGATTTGATCTCAGGTCGTCCTGAATCCAGGGCTGGTGCTTTAGCCACTGTGCCACCTAACTGCCCAGAGCAATATATTTTGAGGCGGCTTTGGGTGACACTTTAATACTGCTACATAAAACCAGTATAACATAAGTAACGTCCCTTCCCTTCTCTGGGTCTAAATTTCCTCATCTTTAAAATACAAACATTGAACCAGATCAAGAGTTTTAGATCATCAGCACTACAAAATAAATAGTTTGATAACTATATTCCAATATAATTGTTTTCCTTTGTAAACCCATAAATTTTATTTATGGAATGTTTTTATGAACTCCTTGAGGGGAGGGACTGTTCTTTGTTTGTTTTTTGTTTTTGTTTTTTTGCTTTTCTTTATGTCTCTCATACTTAATACATTGCCTGGCACATGGAAGGTGTCTAATAAATACTCCTTGACTTGACTTCTTTCATACTTTTAAAAAACATGAATCTGATGCAAAGTGAAATGAACAGAACCAGGAGAACATTGTACACAGTAACAGCAGCATTGTGTGATGATCAAGTATTGATGACTTAGCTCTTCTTAGGAACACCATGATCAAGGCAATTACAGAGTACTCATGATGCAAAATGTTACCCACATTCAGTTAAAGAACTGATAGACTCTGAATGCAGGTCAAAGCCCACTTTTTTCACTTACTTTATTTTTTTCCATGTTTTTTTTTTCCCTTTTGGTCTGTTTCTTCTTTCACAACTGTGACTAATATGGAAATCTCTTTTACATGATTGCACATATATAACCTATATCTAATTGATTACCCTTTTAGGAAAAGGGGAAGGGAGACAGAGAGGGAGAGAGATAAATTTGGAATTCAAAATCTCGTAAAAATTAATGCCAAAAATTTTCTTTACATATAATTGGGAAAAAAATAAAATACTATTAAAAAAATGCACAAACCTGATAAGGGGTACATAGATTCCTTTTTTTTTTTTTTAAGTGAGGCAATCGGGGTTAAGTGACTTGCCCAGGGTCACACAGCTAGTAAGTGTTAAGTGTCTGAGGCTGGATTTGAACTCAGGTACTCCTGACTCCAGGGCTGGTGCTCTATCCACTGTGCCATCTAGCTGCCCCGGTACATAGATTTCACCAGACTGTCAAGGGGTCAGAACCCATGTTCTTATTATATACAATCTCTGATCCCTATGACTTTACCTTATGTGTGAAGTCATCAAGGAATACCTCTAGCTTGATGTTTTTTTCTTTTTCTTTTCTCGATCAGTCCTGAAGTAAGAATTATCTAACTGAATTTTGGACTGAAAAGCATTCCCCTGGGGCCTCTAAGTTTCAGATACTCTCAACATATGTATCCTGGACCTATCCTGGAGTTTCCAGGATATGAAGAATATGATTCCAGAGAAGTCTATGGTAAGCCTGAGGGAACACTCATTCTTCTGTAGCTATGGACATTGGGTGAGACTTCCTGGGGATTTTCACTGAGAATGAGGTTTCTAGGACCCACATAAAGATGGCCTTTTAGACAAGAACAGATATCATACCACTGATCAAACAGATGTTGTTAATCTTGGATGCCAGATGGTGAAAATATGAAATAGTGAATCTGATAATTTGTAATGAATGAGACAGACCCATCCTTATTTCCTGATCCTTGATGCTCTTCTCTACATAGCTTCTTGAACAAATGAATTATTCTATAATAAAAACAGTTAAGATGGAACAGGAGAACAAAGAATAGAGAACAGGTCACTTGGGCTTGCATCATCAAAAGATGAAAAACTAGAAGTGTTGGCTTAGTTAGATGAGATGATTTCTCTTTATTCTTCTATCCCAGCCCACTATAACTTATGTCATTCATTCAAGGGGAAATAAGCTGTTTATTGGTGGTCGCAGAATTTCCCAAAAGAGATTTTTTTTTAAATTAAAAAAAACACTCCATTTTGAAACCTCAACCCAAAGACATTTTTACTTTGCATGCACCAAAGCCTCAGTATAGAACTTAAAGGCTTTGGCTGACATCAAAGACACTACAGAGATCAAAAAGAAAAAGAGTTCTGAGGAAAATGATTCTGTATCACTCTTGTTTTCCTTTTGTGTGTGTGTGTGTGGGGGGGCAGTCTGTGTTGGTCAATTCCACTTCAGATCCAACTCTAAGTATACCAAAGGCTTTGGAGTGAATGGATCATAACCTCAGAGGTAATTCTGATATCTAACAAAAACTTGGAGCCATTGACATTTGAGGGACAGCCTGTGATTTCAATCTCAAAATTGAGTGTTGTACTGAGAATGGATGACCTTTGGACTTTGCTTTCTTTTTCTTTATACAATTACTGTCGGGAGAAAGGATTTTTCTTGTGACACTTCCTTTTCCCTTACAGACTTTTCTATGAGCCCAACAGGCTCAACATTTGTTATGTCCTGGTGAAACAGGGCTAGTCTGAAAGATAATGACCTTTAGAACTGTTTTCTAACTCCTCTGGCTGGTTTGTCCCATTCTTCTTGGTTTTATTGTCTAGGACTCCCTTGAAATAGAGAGGTGAAGCCCGGAACCAATCAAATTGCAGAAAGCAGAATGGGTTAACAAAAGGGGAGTGCTGCTTTTCATCACACAAAGGTTCTAAGGTGTACCCTTCTTGTTGCAAAGATTGAAATGAGAACAGAAAAGGGCACAATGGGATTCCTCTATTCACAGGACCGATGATATCAACAAAGGGGAAATTGTACCAAGTTTAATCCATTCCCGTTATATTCTCCAGATTGTGATCTCCATGGATGCTGAGTGGAGCAAAGAATTCTCTCTTCCATCTTCCTCTACCCCCACCTCCCCAACCAATACAGACATCATCAAGTTGCTTTAGAATTGGTGCTGTGGGCTACAGGGAGGCGGCACTGGTTATGTAACATGCAATTTAAAATAATGGCCTTTGAAAAGGAGAAATTAATATAAATAGAATAGGCTAACAAAGCCTCAGTCATCTGGAAGGTAGTTTCAATCACCACTGACATTAAACAATATCACCCCCACTGAGCCTACACCATGTTTATTATCATTTAATTTCTTGCCAGAACCCAGTATGCTCTTATCATGATGTCTCAGGGCTTTCAAGCTCTGTTGTGATCATAATGGCTGAGGTTTTTTTTTTTCCGAATGCATTTATTTAAGCAAGAAACAAGGTGCAGAACTGAACTCTTTCTATTTCTCTCTCTTTTTTTTAACCTTTCATTGTTCTAAATATTCTACCCAAAACATGAACAAAAAATGGAAGCCCTAAGTATTCCCTTAATTATCACAGCCTTGTCTTTGTTCTGGTAATGATAGAATCCATACTTTCCATTTCGACGGCTTAATAATAGCAGCTGTCTTCTCTGCTCAACTGTGGGGTTTTAAGGCTTCTGCAATTATTCATTTTCACTCATTTGTCGGTGGGTGTTTCTGCGCAGTCTTTCAGAGCACGTTAGGAGATAGAATTTTTAAATCCTTTTAAGTGTTTTGCCACACTTGACAATATTGAATTATATATTCATAACCCAAATTTAATTGACTTGATGGTGTCTAAGCTTTAATTTGCACTGTACCTCAATACAGAAAATTGACTGTATGCAGACCATGGTGTCTTGATGGAGGGTGGATAAAGAAATGGAAACATTAATGTATGAAGGAGGGGCTTCACATTCCTGAAAGCACACATCATTTTCTTTATCATTACCTTTCATCTACTCATCAGTAGAATTATAAACATTAAAACTTCATCTTATAAATGGATCTGCCCAAAATATGCTAATACCTTTCTTATATTCTTATGGTATACATTAAAATATTGAAAATAATGATAACTCATTTATATACTGCCTTATAGTTTGGAGGGCAGGTAGGTGGCACAGGCTGTGCCTGGGGTCAGGAAGCCTCCTCTTCCTGAGTTCACATCTGGCCTCAGATGCTTACTAGTGGTGTGACTCTGGGAAAATCACTTAACCTTGTTTGTCTCAGTTTCCTTATCTGTAAAATGAGCTGGAGAAAGAAATGGCAAACCATTCCAGTATCTCTGCCAAGAAAACCCCCAATGGGGTCATGAAGAGTTGGACGTGACTGAAAAAGGAGTTATAGTTTGGTACATCCATTATCTGATTCTTGCAGCTATTAGTGCCCTCCCACCCACAATTTACATTGCATTATTTCACATTAACATATCTACAGGATCCCATTAGATACTAAGATGAGGCAATAATTCCCCACCTTTTTTTTCCTCCTTTCTAATATGCATCACTGGATTGCTTTACAATTGGTGAAAAACTGGGGTTCCAGTTCTGCCTCTCACACATAGTAGCTATGGGACCATAGTGGACTCACTTAATCTTTTGGTGCTTTAGAAAGTTCTCTAAGATTATAAAGTACAGAGTAGCTGCCTATTTACACTGGTAGAGTGCATTTCCTCACTGGAAGTTCCCAGGGAAACCACCAAAAAAACAAACAAACAAACAAAAACTCTCCAAAAAAAAAAAAAAAGGAACAAATATGTTCTTTCCTATTAGTAGAAAGAAAGCTGTTTGAGGACTGGGGCCATTTAATTTTTGTCACAGTACTCTATTACCTGGCACATAGTAGGTACTTCATAAATGCTTATTGAATTCAACTGAATTGAGCCTTAAAATAACCCTTTAAGACAGGTGCTACAGGGGCAATGATGATGGTGGTGGTGGTGGTGATGATGCCCATTTTGCAGAGGGGGAAACAGAAGCTCAGAGATATAATTTTTGTTTTTATCATTGAATCATTCAGTTAGGTCTGATTCTTCGTGACCCAATACTATCCATGGGGTTTTCTTGGCAAAGATAATGGGGTGGTTTGCCACTTTCTCTAGTGGATCACCTTTTGTCAGAACTCTCCACTATTACCTGTCCATTTTAGGTAACCCTGCATGGCATTACTCAAAGTTTCATTGAGCTAAAAAACCTCCTCCCCCATGACGAAGTGGTGATCCAAGAAGGGCTTATAGAAATACTAAATGTTAAAAGTAAGACATGTACCTAACTGATTTTTCTTTATGTCTATCCACTCAATCTGTTATGTAAGGGGCTAAAATTCTAGCTATACTGTCTAAAATCTAATGAGTGGTCGACAATAAATTGTAAGCTTTAGCAAGTGTATTTAAGTGTTTAAATATTTATAAGAGAGCATTAGGATCAGAGAGGAAGGTAAAAAATCTAACTATTTTTAAGAGACCCTATCATCCGACCCACCATGGCAAGGTCAGGAACCAAAAGACCCCGAACCCTTCCGTCAGGGTCTGCTTCCTACTTCATGTCCTCCTCCCAGAAATGGGAGGCTCCTCAAGTTGATTGGCTGATAGCCTTGATAGACAGTACCCATGAGCAAACGTCACTTCCTGACGCCAAGAACCTTGACCGAATGGCTTGCCCTCAGAGGTCTTCTCCTCATGGCGGAGCTTTTCTACAGTAAGCCTCCAGCAGGTGGCATCATTCCAATCATTAGAGTTATTACGCACTTCTTATCGACGACAGACTCAGTATCCATATTATTAATACTGCAGAATTGTTTTCTATCCTTATCTAACATAAATGAACTGCATAGTGATATATCACACACATTAGTACATGAGTAACCTTCCTTATGTAATGCCACCTGGTCATGACACTCATGGTTCAAAAACATTCCATAGCTTCCATTGCCTGACAGATAGACAGCTATCACACTTCCTTTTTCTCATTCCTCATGGAATTTTTCATGTTTTAGGATTCTCGCTCCCTTTTCTGTCTCCCCCTCATAATCTTACTTCTTACCAAAACATAAGAAAAAAAGCAAATGATGGTATTCTCATAATTATCATAACTATGTCTTTATCCTGAAAATGATAAAATACATCCTTTCCATTTAGATTACATAATAATAGCTGTCTTATATGCTCAATTGTGGGGCTTTAGGACCTCCAAAATTTTTCATTTTCTCTCATGTGTTGGTGGATGTCTCCTTGAGCTATTTCAGAATAAACTTACAGATGGAATTTTAAAAGGTGAACTTGACCAGAGTGTCACCCTTTTACAGAGGCACAGAGGGACAAAGGCTGTGTCACTAAATAGTTCAGGATCAGCTGTGGTCACTCTACACAGCAATGTCATTGGCAGAGACCCAAGAAGAATGGTCGTTCCCATTTTGCTGTTCATCTGTTGGATATAAAGAGTTTTGCAAACCTTAAAGTGCTAATAAATGACACTAGTTATTGTTATTATTAATGTTATCATCAACACCACCCTCATTATTCTTCTCATCTCTTTAATATGGCTTCTAAAGCTAATGCAATATATCACTCCTGGGTGGCATCCTCCTACTTGGTCATTGACCTTCTCCCTCCTGATATGAACAGAAGTTTGGACTTTGATAAAGTGATTTTCATTATTGATAACTCTTATCTCATTCTAATCTTACTTGATGGAGTTTAAATAGAAATGGTACTTAACAAGTCATCATCCTGTTATTATTTTATATTTACTGT
Organism: Dromiciops gliroides; assembly: GCF_019393635.1. Taxonomy (NCBI): domain Eukaryota; kingdom Metazoa; phylum Chordata; class Mammalia; order Microbiotheria; family Microbiotheriidae; genus Dromiciops; species Dromiciops gliroides. The sequence goes on along the minus strand of NC_057865.1, from coordinate 268,167,373 downwards.
TCTCAGGATTATCATAAAGGAGGATAAAAAAACCTGTATTTGATAGTTGAATGAAAGTATAAGGATATGAGTTAATCCCTTGTAGAGTTTCTGAAAACACCCTTAGTACAACTCTAGGTATAGACAGGAGGTTAGGGATCACATATACTTTGTCTTGTTCTCACATGATTTCAATTTCTTCCTCTCAGTCTCTATATTTTGGAAACTTAGAGATCATGAGTATTTGGGATGGCAATTATCTATTTCTAGCTGATTGAAGGCAATGATCCAATCTAAAATAACGCTTCAGTTACAGTAAAGTGGTTTTTTTAAACTTAATTCTCCAGGATATTTTGAGATCTATATTTCTATTTTTGGCATCTTAATTTATAATATCTGTATTTATATTATGGGGATTTGTCATTGGTCAGTTCATGAAAGACAGAGACCTTCTGATATCTAATGCTCGCCAATCGATCATGTCTTGCAGAATATTTGGTAAGTGTGAATGTTTTGTAGCCTGAAGTGATATGTTGCATCATTTCTTTTCTGTATTTAGATTAGTCACCAAGTTCAAACTCTTTAAAAAATAACCTTTCTTAAAATGCATAAAATATCTGGAGATCAATCTACCCAAGCCCATAAATGACTGATATAGATTCAGTTGCAAAGTTTTCCTTAAAGAAAGAAAAACAAAAACCTAAAACATCTGGAGGAATATTCAGTATCAATATAATAAAAATGATTATACTACTGAAATTAATTTATATGTTTAATGCTATGTCAAATTTATTAAAGAGATTCTTGGTAAAATAATAACAAAATTCATTTGGGAAAAAAATCTAGAATATCAAGGAAAATGAGGAAAAGAAGGAAAGATGAAGGGTGAATAGCATATCCAAACCACGATCTACATTATAAAACAGCAGTCATCAAAACTACCTGGTATTGGCTAAGAGTGAGAGAGAGACAGAAAGAAAGACAAAGAATGGAGAGAGACAGAAAAACAGACAGAGAAACTGAGAGACAAAGATCAATTGAACCCACTTGGTAGTGGAGAATGAAAAAGATTGGAACTCAATAATTCAGTGTTTGGTAAAGTGGGAAACATGAATTACTTAGGGGAAAAAATACTCCTTTTTGATAAAAAGCTTCTGGGAAAACTGTAAAACAGCCTGGTAGAAATTGGACTTAGACAAACACCTTATACCATATTCTACAATTCATTAGAAATGGTTATGCGACCTTAATATTAAAGACCAAACTAATAAAAAAATTAGGAAAGAAACAGATCATATACCTCTCATAGCTATTGGCAAGAGGTTTATTCTTAATCATAGATTAAGATAGAGGCAATTATAAAAGTTAAAAGCAAATAAAAAATAAAAAAACATAAGGCTTCATCTCATATCCTATTAAATGGGACAAAAAACCCCAAAATGATAATAAATAATGTTGGAGGGGGGGAGAATGATAGGCACACTAATACCTTGATAGTGGAACTGTGAATTGGTATAACCATTTTGGAAATCCATTTGGAATTATGCCAAGGAAGTGACTGATATAACTTTTAAACTAGAGACTCAATGATTGGGTTTATATCCCAAGAAAGTCATCAATAATAAGAAAGTCCAGAAATACACCAAAAAATTGGAAATAAAATACATGCCCACAAATTGTATAATGGCTAAACAAATTGTAGTACATGAATGTAATGGAATATTACTGTGCTGTAAGAAATGATATATAATGAATACAGAGATGAACCCATAAGATTGTAAACTCCTTGAGGGCAGGGACTGTGCCTCTTGTGTTAGCCTCAGTGCTTAGCACAGTGTTCAGCATATAGTAGGTGTATAGTAAGCTTATTGATTGATTGATTGATGCAGAGTGAAGTAAACAGATTCAAGAAAACAATATATACAATAACTACAATGATGTAAATGGAAAGAACACTGAACAAAAAATCAAAAGCGAACATCACAAATTTATAAAGATCAATTAGGACTCAAATGAAGAGTTAAGTGAGGTCATTCCCAGCTCATTCCTTTGTGGAAGATCCACAAGCATTACATATTGTATGTTTTTGGACTTTTTCAATATATTGAGCAGTTGTGCCAATTATTTTTTCCTTGTTAAAAATACTATAAGGGATGTCTCTCTCAAAAGGACAGGGAGAGGGATACTTGGGATAACTCTGATGACTTAAGAAACAAAAGTTATCAATAAAAACTTATTTAAAAATAAAAGTAGAGGGAATTATTTTATGTAATTCTTTTTTGTTGTTGTTTTCTTTTGTTTTGGCAGGACAATGAGGGTTAAGTGACTTGCCCAGGGTCACACAGCTAGTGTCTGAATCTGGATTTGAACTCAGGACCTCCTGCATCCAAGGCCAGTGCTTTATCCACTGTTCCACCTAGCTGCCCCCTTTAATTCTTAGCATCAGTGACAAGGTCTTGAATTGTCATCATGAAACCCTCTGTTTCCATAAGTAAATCCAGAGTCAGCCATTTGTTTGATGTTTCTAAGAAGAGAAATGATTGATTGGGATTATGCCTATGTCTCTCACGGAGGGCCTTTGGATTCTACCTTGGATCTTAGACCTTCCAACCAGAAATAAACTACTTTCTGTGACATTTAATAAATCTAAAGAACTGTCAGCTTCTGTTATTGCTCAGTAAAATCATGTCTACTGGTTCCAAAGATTATTTATATAATAGATCCTCTTCTTGCTTTCTTTCAAAGAAGTGTTATTCTTTCTAGAGCTTCTTTAGTATATTGTCATATTGTTATGTTGTTGTGATTGTGGTTGTTGTTTGTTGTTAGTAGATCTAAAATCAAGCACTAATTCAATATCTACTGCTGTGATTCTTGACCTGGCTTGGTGACATCCCAAAGGTATGGTTTTTATGTTCAGCTCTGGGTACCACATTTCAATTTGAAGAGGGCATTAATAAGCATGAACATGTCTGGAGGCAGGGCAAGCAAGATGCTGAAAAGCCTAGAGGTCATGTCATATGAGGATTGTTTTAAGGACCTGGATCCCAGAAAACCCAAGTTCAAAACTAACCACAGACACCTACTAGTTCTATGACCATGGTCAAGTCACCTCACCTTAATTTTCCTCAGTTTTCTCAACTGTAAAATGAAGATAATAATGACCCCTACTTCCCAAAATTATTGTGAAAAAAATACCGTAATATTTGAAAGCACTTGACCATGCCTGGCACATGATGGACGCTGTTTAAATGTTAGCTATTATTTATTGTTGTCGTTGTTATTGTTGTTGTTATTCACTAAGGACATGATAGCTGTGTTTGAGTATTTGAAATAATGTCATGGAAGATGAATGCGAGTTCCTATTTTCTTCTTATGTATTTGTAAGCTCTCCAATAATAGGGTTTCAAATTTATCTTCACAGTGCTTTGGTAGAGAGTTTACACCAGCATAAAGATATGTTCTTTTTGGTGCCTGGGTCAGACTTTAGAAGAATAGAGAAAGGTACAAAAGAGTAAATTTAGTTTTGAGGTCAGGCTTAAAAAAAAAAAAAGAATAACAATTTTCTAGCAATTAAAACCAACCCAAAGCAGAATGAAACTCCCTTGATAAGTAATGGATTCCTCATTGCTGGAGGTCTTCAAGTAAATATTGGATGGCCACTTGGAGATGTTGCAGAGAGTATACCTTTTAAATATGCATTTCAGATACTGTGACCTCTAATGTACTTTTCAATTCCAAGATTCTATGATTTTTTGATTCTGGTCCCAGGTATCTTCAGAACGTTACAACATTCTCAAGGAATCGTACAAATTCCAGTTATGTAAAAATGACATCACCAAGGAGAAATTTTGGGGTCAAATGCCACAAAATTGAACCAGTGACAGGCATGGTGTTATTCCACAAAGGCCAGCAAGCCACAATGAGGTCCCAGAATAGAAGCTGTAATCCAAGAACGAAAAGTGGCATGAGTGGGGAGTTCTTTTCCCCAGTGTGATTTGCTCAAACCAAAAGTTTCACAATTAACTGAGTGGCTTTGGCCAATCTAGTGGCCTAATGCAATTTCTCAAAACAATCTCTTTCTCATGTGTTTGAATTATGCCTCGTTATTTGAGATGATAAAAGCTTCATTGGCCAAAACTTGAGGATCAGGTCACCGATACCCTGATGTCATATTTTTATTCATTTCTGAAAGAGGCAAGGACTGAGATATGACCAAAGTCCTTTTCTTACAGGCCAGGGAAATGGGGATGAGGTTCAGGCTACCAAGATTCTTGGTTGTCCCTTTAACAAGCTACATGTTCTGCCTCAGTCCCTTACCTCATTTCTCTGCCTATAACCTTCATTCCTATACATTTTCCACGTAATTTATTTTCTTAACCATGTGTTTTCCCCTGCAACCCCCCACTTTCTAAAAAAATATTTCAGGGATTTCTGGATGCTAAGCACACCCCAAAGAGGCAATTTCATGTAATAGATAAAGCTGGCTGTGGAGTCAGGAAGGCCTGAGTTTGAATCCTGTTTTTGATATACACTGGCTGAATGATCCTGATCACTTAACCTCTCAGTTCCTACAGGCAACTAAATTGTAAGGCAAAAAGCATTTATATAGCACTCAGCTAAGAATTTTTGACAATATCCTATTTGATCTTCATAACAACCCTGGGACGTAGGTGTTATTAGCATTGCTATTTTATAATTGAGGAAACTGAGTTAGACAGAGAGAGGTAAAGTGGCCCACAGAGTCTCACACAGTTAGGGAAGTATCTGAGGACAGATTAGAATTTAAGTCTTCCTAATTCCAGGCCTAGAGCTTTATCTACTGCTCCATCTACCTGGCTAAAGATGGAGAACAGAAGCAAACTTAGATTGGTAGAGGCAATTTCCACACTGTAAATTCATTCTACCAATGAAATTATTGGTCTGGGTCTCTCTTTCCCTGAAAAAAAAAATGTACCTTAAAAAACCTGAAACGATCTATTGATAAGATGAAATGTGATAAAGAAAGCATTGGGGGGGGGCAGCTAGATGGCGCAGTGGATAAAGCACTGGCCCTGGATTCAGAAGGACCTGAGTTCAAATCTGGCCTCAGATATTTGACACATACTAGCTGTGTGACCCTGGGTAAGTCACTTAATCCCCGTTGCCCTGGAAAAAACAAAAAAGAAAGCATTGGATTTGGGAAGTGAATCTGTCCTCTAACCCTTATCAGAGAGATAGGTGGCAATGAACAAGTCATATATTTTCTCTGACTCTCAGTTTGTAAAATGAGAATAAAAATTCCTAGAGTGCCTGCCTCATAGGGTCAAATCAGGTATTGGCATGTGAAGTACTTTATAAATGATGGCCATGGGGGCAGCTAGGTGGTACAGTAGATAAAGCACTGGCCCTGGATTCAGGAGGACCTGAGTTCAAATCCAGCATCAGACACTTGACACTTACTAGCTGCGTGACCCTGGACAAGTCCCTTAACTCCCATTGTCCCATTCCCCCCATTTTTTTTAAATGATGGCCATTTTTGGTACTTTAAGACAGAAACTTTTAACTTTGGGTGGATTTCAGGGAGTCCATAAACTTGGAAGGAGGGAGAGAAATGACATCTTTTTCTCCCCACTAACCTCCAGTTGAAATCCAGCATTTCCTTCAGTTATAAATGTACAAAACAAACTACAGTACTTTTAGCAGTACCCATGACTTTGTCACTAATAGAAATCACAGATGTTTTCATGTGATGTTACAGTTGTTGCAATAGCTCAAAATATCATTTATGTTCATCCCTACTTTGAAATTACTGTAGTTATCACACCTACTCCTAGATCAAATCAATACAACATTCCCATCTACCTACTGCATCTCAATATAGTTGGTTTCTTTTTATTATCCTGTGTATTTTCTTTTATGCATTTAAAAACTTTATTGAAAGAAAGGATTCATAGGCTCTACCTGACTCACAAAAGGGGCCACCTCTCTCTCTCTCTCTCTCTCTCTCTCTCTCTCTCTCTCTCTCTCTCTCTCTCTCTCTCACTCTCACTCTCTCTCTCACTCTCTCTCTCTCTCTCTCTCTCTCTCTCTCTCTCTCTCTCCCCCTCTCTCTCTCTCCCTCTCTCTCTCTCTCCCTCTCTCTCTCTCCCTGCCTCTCTCTGTCTCTTATCTGTTTCTCTCTTCCATCTCTCTCTCCATCTCTAACTCTGTCTCTTATCTGTTTCTCTCTCCAATCTCTCTCTCTCTCTCTCTCTCTCTCTCTCTCTCTCTCTCTCTCTCATATACACAGACACATAGACACATACACATACAGAGAAATGCACATAAAAAGGCTTTACAAGTATAGATTAGAGCTAGCAGGGACATCGGACATCTTCCACTCCAACATAATTATTTTATAAACAAGGAAAGTGAGCCACAAAATGACAATTTTATGAAGAACCAAAATAATTCCTGGAATTTAGAATGGAATTTCTTGTTGTTTATATATCTAGTTAATGCTAATAAAACATATTACGAGGGAGGGCGCCACTTAAATACAAATAACAAGATATATCATGCATTTATTTAATGCCAACTGTATGCCAAACACTGTGTATTAAAAAGGACTTCCCTAAACCCATATGAGTAACAAATGGCAATGTCAGAATTAAAACCCATATCTTTTAACTAACTTCCATCCAACACCCTCTAGTAACCTCTATTTACTGTTGTTATATGCCCACCCCCATAGAATAATATTTTATTTATATAAAATAAAAACCAAAGGCAACATGTGCTAGCAAGTGCTGTACATCCTTCTGATGGCAAATCAATATACAGTAAGTATGAAACTGGAGACAGTGGAGCGAAAACTCCTCTGTGTGTGTGTGTGTGTGTGTGTGTGTGTGTGTGTGTGTGTGTGTGTGTGTGTGTTTCACCAGGACAACCCTGGCTTCTATTGTCAGGGCCCATGCATAGCAGAATGCAATTTTTCCTATTCCACAGAATCCTCAATAGGCCATGACAAGCCATTAACAATGATGTTTCTTTTTCATTCAAATTCAGAATTTCATACAAATCCATTTACCAGACAGGCAGCCATGCTGCAGAAAGAGGACACATACATTCAGCATAGGATAATTATTTATTGATCTGCAGAGCACTTTCAATTTTTACCAGAGCTTGATGGAAGGCAGGAATTTGGAATCAGATCGTAATAATAGGGCTGAGAACAACATCGAAAAGGATGGCTTCTCAAGCACTTTTACTCTTAAAATAAAATAAAAATTGCCATAGTTAAAAGAGCAATGTTCCCCTTTGTCTCTTATTCTTGCTCTTTTTTCCTAAAGACTAGAGAATTTTTAAAATTAATTGCTTCTATTTTCCATTTTTAGGATCCAATTCAAGAGGCTTCCTTTTTCTGATCTCTCAGTCCCTTCCCTTCCCCCATCTTCCTCCCTTCCTGACATACAATTTGTCTCTGCTTGAAGGAAAGCAGAAGGCTTACTTTGTTGATGTTTCTGTTTTTTTGTTGTTTTCTTGGTTTATATTTGTGATTTCATTAATGGAAGGATCTCTTGCTGTGTTAAAGTCTTTTCACCAATGTAGACCTCTACAAATTACAGACCACAGGTGACACTTAAAAAGTATAAAAGACATAATTTCTGGGTGATTAATGATTTTATTTATAATGTTAGGATTTTAATAAAATAGGTCAGTAGCACTCTCGAATGGCTATGGGTTCAAGGCTTATATGACCTTAGAAAAGAGGGTGTTCCAGAGACTGGCAATCAACTCTGATTGGTTAACAAGTAATGAGAGAATGAAAATTACAAAAAGGGACTGGACCTATTCTAAAGAACTTTGATATGTCATTTACAGTTATCCCTTCCACATCACAACTTTCCTCATTGTGGTTTTGATATATCATGGGTCATCATAAGAAATAAAATGGGAATTTTGGGGGAATTTTGTGGAAGCCACAGACAACATGGCCAGCAAATGGCACAGTAAAGTTTAGCAATACAGTAATGCATAAAATATATGTATAGTATTGTATGATATCCATGTTTTTTATCTTTTGATACCATAATAATTCAGTCTTCTTCTCCGATATGGACGAAGGGTCACACAATTTTACAGGCCCCTTCCCCCCTCCCTTCCCCAGTACTTCTAAGTTACCCCTCAGTCTTGGGCAATATAAACAAAGCATCTATATCCCGCCACCCAATCTTGAGAAAAGACAAATGGCTAGAAGTTTCACTTTAGATTAGAAATCTGATCTAGTTGGGTGATGTAGCATCCTCAGAATAAGGAGAATGTCAGTCCTATCTTCCATCAGCCCCTGTCCTTGAGAGACTGGACAAGGAAATAGGACAGGGAATAAAAATACCCGGGTCTCTCCAATTTTAATAATTGGCTATTTATAGGAGAGAGAAATAATCATTTCTCTCAATGGGATTCTAGGAGGAATCTTAAAGTTCACTTAGTCCAGCCATCCCTTGACTTCCAGTGGGAAACATTAGGCTTTCCCTGAGCATTTTATCAAGGAGCACAGAATTAGAATCATATGGGTATTGCAAGCAAGGGTCTTTCCCAATCACCATCCTCTCTTTACTGTTCCCAAATTTTCCACCCCATCCACTGAGAGTCCATCTCTTGTAAAAATCCTGAACATCTAGGGACTAAGGCTTCCTCATAGACCCAGGGAAGAGGAGCTATCCAAAATCACAACCAGGGTAGCAATCTGCTTGGCATGGAGTCACTGGGACTTTGTTTGGATACTTCTGATGTTAGGGAATTCACCGCTTTATAAAACTGTTTGTTCCTCTTTTGAACTTATTCATTGTAAAGTACATAGATGGATGGATGGATGGAAGGAAGGAAGGAAGCAAGGAAGGAAGGAAAGAAAAAGAAAGAAAGAAAGAAAGAAAGAAAGAAAGAAAGAAAGAAAGAAAGAAAGAAAGAAAGAAAGAAAGAAAGAAAGATGGAAGGAAGGAAGGAAGGAAGGAAGGAAAAAAGGAAAGAAGGAAGGAAGGAAGGAAGGAAAAAAGGAAGGAAGGAAGGATGGATATCTCTTTGTAAAATGTGCAATCATTTTTTATCATACCAGGTTATCAAAATGCTTGTTTTATTTCATAAAATAAAATAAATTTAAAAAATTTAAAAAACCAATCTGGTGTTAAACAGAACTGGGGTGCTCATTATGAGACCTTTAATATTTGGGGAACTCAGCTGGTGGGCATTTGAGCCAATGACAAAGGGAAAAGAAACTCCCCAACCTCTTCAGGGTAATAAAAAACCCTGGTAGATAAAATGGAACAAGCCCAGCCCTGACAAAGTGGGACCATCCAAGCCTTTTATAATTCTCATGGGAGAAGTTACTGCATAAAGAAGAATTGCAAAGGTGGGTAGTGTTCACCCAGAATGGCACTGTGTGGAGCACTTCAGAAAGTGGTAAAGAAGGTTGTGCAAAAACTCATCTAACAGTGTCAAGGGAACCAGATTCTTCCTTCTATTTAGTTGAAATCTGCCTCCTCTCATTTCTAGCCCTTTTCCTATCTCTCCCCTCAGGGGCTACAATAGAGAACTTTTTACTGCAAATGTATTATTTGTTCAGCTCTGAGATGGAAGAGAAGGACCCAGAAGGGTAAAGCAAGATTCTGGCCCTCAGAAAGCCCACAAAATCACTGGGATATAAAAAACAAATGTAAGATGTGTGTAAGATATGGTTATCTAAACTTATAAAAGTAGCTTGAGGATGGCATAGGAGATTGCTGGAAGCTTACCCACACATCTCCAAGACAGACTGTGATTTCTACATGGAGGGAAAGGAGAAAATCCAGGGCTAGGTGCTTACTTTTGTCCCTTTTCCCTCTCCTATCTCCATCACGGGGAACAAGCTAAACTTTTGTGTTTACACATATATACATCTGTACACAAAATATATACGTTTTTAGATTATTTCAAATTCAAGTCTGGCTTATATCACAAGTCATTTCAGAATATAACCCCCTCCCACCCCTCACCTCATGGTTGTAATGTTATGCAATATTCTGCACCCATAATTTATACCTCTCCAAGGAGAGATTTGAGGCACATTTCCCCTCTTTTCTATGGGGCTAGGATTGGCCACTACAGTTACACAATATTTGAATTGTCTTTGATTGAATTTTTCTAGTCATTTTGTATATTATTATCCTAGTTGCTGTTACTTTACTCTGTATCAGTTCATTCAAGTCTTCCAAAACATACTCAATCATTTTTTTCAAGGGATAAACAAGTAGACATATAAAATTAAACTCAGATAGTGAAATGCGAAAATTCATATAACATCTATAAAAAGAATTAAACTTGACAATCTTATCCCCCCCCAAAAGAATGGATTATATGAAAAAAAGAAAATTATATAGTATTATATATTGTATGAAATATTATATATTAGTAATGAAATTATACTATATAGTAGTGGGTATTATTTTATTAATTATACATACGCACATTTTACACACACAAATATATATATATATTTTATATACTTAGAGAGAAAGAGAGAAAGAGGGAGGGAGAGAGAGAGAGAGAGAGAGAGAGAGAGATTCTATGAAAATTCAATTTACCAGTTTTTTAGTCTACTCAAAACCAAGTAATTGGTTAATTTTATTATTATTATTATTATTATTATTATTATTATTATTATTATTATTGAGTTGCTGGATTATTCCCATCTTTTAGCCTTCATGTTGTACAAATACCATTTAAGAGTTCTAGAGCAAGGTTCGCTCTGATCAAGAATGTCATATTATGATTGCCATGGTTGATTTTACCTAAGATCCAGAACATTAGGCTCCAGTGGCAATGAAATCTGGCAGTTTTTTATTCCCAATCCCATTTCTCTCTGGAAAAAAATATCAATCTTAAAATAGAGACATCTTGAGATTGTACATTTGTTTTAATCTAATTTCCCCTCTGCACTCACCAATTTCAATGTCAAAAGTCTATTTCTATAACCCTTAATGCTGCCAAGTTGACTTATGACCTCTACCTCTTTCCCTTGGAGCAAAACCAAACCATGCTGTTCTTTTCCTGGTCTGTGTTGCACTTTTTTTTCCAAAATTATTTTGGTTTATTACCAACTAGTTGAGAAAGAAGAGAAACCTAAGTCACTCCTTCCCAGATGAGATTGCATCAGATAGGATAAAAGTGAGAACAGTCATTTCCTGGGAAAGTAAACAACCCCCAACCCAAACACATCAACTTGTGTGAGCAAGAGAAGGAAACTCCAACTGAACAAAGTGACCAAGGCCAGGCTGAGAAGTTTGTTTCCTCATTTTCAGCAGAGTAGAGGGAAGTCCCAAATCAACAGACGTGGAGAAACATCTGCTAATGAACAAGCCAATGGCATTTTTACAAAGCTAATTAGCATAGGGCATTGTGGAGCAAATTTAATTACCGTTTCATAGTGTCAATAGGATGTGCTCCCACTTCAGACAGGACCCCAGTTTGGTCAAAATATTACTGAGGCACTGGAGAGTTTTGGAGATAATGTTTGACCTGAAACTAGAGGAAATGGGTTCAAATCCCAGCTCTTTACTACCTGTGTGACTTTAGTAAAGTCAATCCCTTCTCTGGGACTGAGGTTCCTCATCTCTCAAAGAGAGGGCTAGACAAGACTAAGATCCTTTCCAGTTCCAAGACACTCGATTTACCTACCTTGGCCAGGTCCCCAAAATTCTTGTCCTGAGTTTCATCATCTATAAAATGGTGGGATTATATCTGATGACCTTCCAAGACCCTTCTAACTCTAAATCTATCATCTTGTGACCCTTGGGAAAAAAATCTCTCACTTATTGGCCATTTGATGTTATGCTAATCACTTTCCCTCTTGGACTAGAGTTTCCTCCTCTGTAAAATGAGGTGGTGGGTTAGATTAGATAATTCCCAAGGGCCTTTCCAGATCTAAATTCAGCATTTATATAGAAGTTGCAAAGCCTTTTTGGTACATTATTTCATTTGATGCTCACCACAACTACATGAAATATGAGCCTTAGAAATTGGCTCCATTTTGTAGCTGTGGAAACTGAGGTGAGCCAGACAGGTTAAGTGAGTTGCCTAGCAACGCAGTCAGCAACTGTCTGAGCCAGTGGGGAAGGTCCTTGATTATTACAAGGCCAGAACACTGTCCCCTAAACCTAGCTTGATTAGTCAAGCCACACACACACACACACACACACACACACACACACACCCTACCATTAACACTCCCTTCTAATCAAGTATTCCAGAAAGAAATCCATTAAATCAGTGGATGCCTTTGATTTCTCTCAGGTAACAAATTTAAGTCCATGGGCAGGAAACAAACCCAAGTTTCTTCCACCCCTGACAGACCTGGTCTCTGGTGGGCAGAAGAAGGTAGCTTTTATGTTTCAGGTAGCTGTGATTTACATTAGAATAAAGTGGTCCCAGTGGACCTGGGCCACATGACACAGGCCCCTCCTCACCTTGGCAAAGAGGGACATTTAGAGGTTATTTTAAACTGACTTTGAAATCCTTAGGAGGAAGAATAATTTGGTCAGGCTTAATTCCAAACTTCTATGTTTTCCTAGCCCAAAGTTTCAAAGACAGTATAAAGGCAACACACACTTAGAACTCCTTGTCCCTAGCAAAACAAACCAGAAATTTCCTGGTTCATTTTTTTGTTTGTTTGTTTTACATTGAAGTCCATTTGCAGAAGGTAGCTAAGAAGGGTAACCCTCATTACAGACCTAAATCTATGGCCCTCTCATCTGTCTGTCTCTCTTTTTCTGTCTCTTTCTTATTCTCTTTGTCTCCCTCTATCTCATTCTCTTTGTCTCCCTCTATCTTTCTTGTTGTTTCTCTCTGTGTCTCTCTGTCTCTGTCCCTCTATATCTCTCTGTCTCTCCTTTGTCTGTGTCTGTCTCTGTTTCTCTCACTGCCCTCTCCCCAACCTGTCATTTCATCACCCTGATGATCTCCCAAGATGAAAACTCCCTTCATCAAAACAGAAGGGCAACCCTGAGGGCACTGAGAAGTGAGGGGCATCTTGCTTACTTCACCAGGTCATATAATCTGGCTCACAATCTCTTTCTAGGCCTGTTATCTATGACACTCTGTCACACATTTTACATTCTGGCCAGGCAGCTAGGTGGCGCAGTGGATAGAGCACTGGCTTTAAAGTTGGGAGGACCTGAGTTCAAATTTGACCTCAGATGCTTACTAGCTGTGTGACCTAGGCAAGTCACTTAACCCCAATTGCCCTTAAACATCTTGGGTCATCTCCAGTCATCCCGATGTATATCTTGCCACCTGACCCACGTAGCTCTGAAGGAAAAAAGGAGAAGTGAGGTTGGCGACTTTGAACAGCCCTTCACTAAATCCATTCATTGCAATTCATGACATCTGTCATGGTCCCTTTGAGAACTAAGAACCTAACAACAGCATTCTGGCCAAAGTTGTCAGCTTGATGTTCTTCATACATGAGATTCCATTTATGCCCTTTATGCCCATGTCTGCACTGGAAATCCTTCTACCTTGATCCACTAAGTTCCCCTTAGAGGGCCTTTGGAATTCAGCTCAATTCAACTTCCTAATGGAGATCTTCCTTGATCAATTCCAATTGCTAAGGTCCTCCCACTCATTAGAGAAACAATTTGTACACCTATTACTAAATCTGTATGTATATATTTGCCCAGTGTTTTAAAAAATCACACTAATCAGGGGCAGCTAGGTGGCACAGTAGATAAAGCACTAGCCTGGATTCAGGAGGACCTGGGTTCAAATCTGGCCTCAGACACTTGATACTTACTAGCTGTGTGACCCTCATTGCCCCCACAAAAAAATAACACATTATTCATTACTAATTATAAATATATATTTAGTATATTATATGAATTATCACTAAATCATATGCACATATGCCAACATATGAAAAATTATACTAATTATTACTAAATTATATAATATTTAGCAAATGCATTTGATTACACTGATATTACCAGATCATATTATATATTTAGTAAATATATGTATGTATTTAGTAACAAGCATATTGTTGTTTGGCAACAGAATGAGAATATTAATAATAACATTACCTACCATTTATATAGGACTTTAAGGCTGGCAAAGCACTATACAGATATCTCATTTTATCCTTGCAACAACCCTATGAGGTAGGTGTTATTAATATGACCACTTTATGGAGGGGGAAAGTGAGGCAAGATAGAGATTAATTAACTAGCCCAAGGTCTCTCAGCTAAATCTTGAAGGATTCCAAGATTGATAAGAGGCAGAAGTGAGGAGAAGAATAAGCCAGGCATGGTAGACTTCCAGTGCAAAGGAATGTAAATGGGAGATTGGAGCGGGGGGTGTGGGGAGGTTATGGTAAATAATGATGATGATAATGATGACAACAGCTTTTACATAGTGCTTTAAGGTTTGCAAGGTGCTTTATACATATCTCATTTGATCCTCACAACAACCCTGTGAGGTAGTTGCTATTATTGCCCCCCGCCTTTAGAGATGAATAAACTAAGATAAGAAAAATTAAATGACCTGTCCAGGGTCACACAGCTAAGGTCTGAGGGAGAATTTTTTTTTTTTAGTGAGGCAATCGGGGTTAAGTGACTTGCCCAGGGTCATACAGCTAATAAGTGTCAAGTGTCTGAGACTGGATTTGAACTCAGGTCCTCCTGAATCCAGGGCCAGTGCTCTATCCACTGCGCCACCTAGCTGCCCCTAAGGCAGAATTTAAACTGAGGTCATCCTGACTCCAAGTCTAGCTCTTTTACTGTGGGCATATGGAATAATAAAACATCATGATCAATTAAGGGAATCCAGGAGTTCCTGAACATACAAGTGGGACACTAGTGGGATTTTAGCAAGATCAAGAGTCTGGCATTCTTTGGGTATGGTTGAAATGAAATGGACAAATGAGTCAGGAGCCAAGATTTAGGAACTGAGACATTAAGGTATTTGGAGACTGCTGGTGGCACAGTAGAAAGAGTGCTTGCCCTGGAGTCAGAAAGTACTGAGTTAAAATCTAGCTTCAGATACTAGCTGTGTGATCTTGGGCAAGTCAATCTGTTTGCCTCAGTTCTTTAACTGTAAAGTGGAGATGATAATAGAACCTTATTGTAAGGATCAGATGAGATCATATTTGTGAAAATCTCTTAGCACAGTGCCTGGTACATAGTAGGCACTAAGTAAATGTTTCTTCCTCGTCTCCTTTGATGAAACAACAACATGTATATTGACAGCTCCCGCACTGAACTTATTCAGAAAGGATGGAGAATGTCCTGAGTCAGTAAACAACAGCCACAAGGATCTCGATTGTATAATTTTAAAGAAGAACATTGTATTTTTTTTTGTTTTTTGTTTTGTTTTGTTTTGTTTTGTTTTGTTTTGTTTTGCAGGGCAATGGGGGTTAAGTGACTTGCCCAGGGTCACACAGCTAGTAAGTGTCAAGTGTCTGAGGCTGGATTTGAACTCAGGTACTCCTGAATCCAGGGCCGGTGCTTTATCCACTGCTCCGCCTAGCTGCCCCAGAACATTATATTTTTAAGTGTAAATGAGGACAGGAAGAATAAACCCTTTAAATTTGTGGGTGGTATCTCATTACTGCTCCTTCCTTTCAGAAAGAAAGAATAGATTGTCATAGGTCCTCCTGTTCTGAGAAGAGAGCAAGCTGAAGTACGAGCATGACTTCAGGAAGAAAAAAGAAGTCAACCATCTCCCTACCCTCTTCTTGGCCACCATTTTGAATCAATGTCTCCATTGATAGCAGATCCCTCATTCCTCGAGAGAAACCTATATTCAATTCAATTCAGTTCATTTATGCAAGTCTTTCTGAAAAGTCAACTCTAAGTAAGGGACTGTGTTAAGTGCTGGGGTTGAGAGCTCAGACCTCAGAAACATCCTCTGCTCTCAAGGAACTTACATTCTACTAGATTTCTCATTTTAGCCAATATTAGAAACCCTTCCAAATAGAGATGAGTTCTTCACAAGTTTGCAAACAACATCCTCCTTCAATAATGTAAGCAAATGCCTTTTAACTAAATACCACTGTAAAGACACTGAATACCCACTGTTCTGCCCATAGCAAGTTTTAAATTCCCACTACAAAACTGGTCATCTGTGACAATGTGACTTAGAGTTTGCACCCTAGTGGCATTAGTTGACTGAAGCTGGCTGACTGAGTGGAGAGTGTTATAGTTGGAGTCAGGGGGCAGCTAGATGGTGCAGTGGATAAAGCACTGGCCCTGGGTTCAGGAGGACCTGAGTTCAAATCCAGTCTCAGACACTTGACACTTACTAGCTGTGTGACCCTGGGCAAGTCACTTAACCCTCATTGCCTCACTAAAAAATAAAGAAAAGAAAAGAAACAGTTGGAGACAGGGAGACCTTAGTTCAAATCCTACCTTGGACATGTCCTAGTTATTTTCATCATGTTTGCTGTTGTTCAGTCATTTCATTCATGTCACCCTCCCCCCTAATTTGGGGTTTCTTGGCAAATATCCTGGAGCAGTTTACCATTTCTTTCTCCAGCTCATTTACAGATAAGGGACTAAGGAAAAGGGGGTTAAGTGACTTGCCCAAGGTCACACAGTTAATACATGTCTGAGGCTGGATTTAAACTCATGAAGATGATTTTTTTTTTTCTGATTCCAAGCACAGTGCTCTATCCACTGTGCTATATAGCTTCCCCTGTACTACTCCACCTCAGTTTCTTCATCTGAAAAATGGAGATAACAATAGTACCTATCTTACAGGGTTGCTGGATCAAATGAGATCGAAACCTTAAAGTGGCATATAAATGTTAGCTATTATTGTAATAAATTTTGAGAACCAACCTATAGTTGCTTCCATAACAACATTCCCTTGGGACTATCCCTTGTAACATTATTTTGACTTAATGTTTTCATGGAACCAATTAAACACATTAAGTTTGGTACAATCATAATGGTTGCTATGGGCAATGGAGAAAAAGGAAGATGAAAAAGGACATCTTGACCTTGAAAAATTCAAATTTCGTTGAGAAAAGAAAGCCAAGCACATGCCTTGAGTTATTTAGTTGTCTTTTTATAATCATATGATATCAATAGCAGAGGAAGACTTTGGTTGGACCTCAGGGGAAAGATTGGCCAGAGAACATGGCCGAGGATGACACAGGACGAAGGGATATGGCCAAGGTAAGTTCAGAATTATTGCCAGGCATAGGAAAATTGATGAGAACCCACATTCAGAGGAGAAGTAATACATGCAGAAAAAAATTTAAAATCTATCTGCAATTCTGCCAAGAAAAGTGAAAATCCTGCTTTCAAGGCAAAAAATGGATTTAATTAAAAGCATTTTACCTCATGGAGTTAAAAATAATTATTCGTAAACAATTTCTTCTCTTTCATTGTTATAAATATTTTAAATGTATATATTATTAATTTTATTCTTTTTTTTTAATTTGAGAGGTAGGATGATCTAGTGGGTAGAAGATTGCCTTCAAAATCTAGCAAACCTGGATTCAAGTGTGGGCTCTAAGGTGTAATGCTTGTGTGACTCTGAGCAAGTCACTTATATCTTAGTACTCTAGGCAAGGGGTTTTGTGTCACAGACCCCTTGTGAATCTACAGATCCCTGTAAATTGAAATAATGCACAAGGCAAGACATCACCTGTGATATTGTTGGTCCTTTTCCAAACAACAAAAAGATCTCTTTGGTCTTTTGACTCAAATAGCATTTGTTAAATGTCTTCATGAACAAGGCTATATATGTGTAACATATTACATGAAACTTATGCAACCCTTACTCTCTAGAAGTTTGTGACCAAAGATGAATAACTAGAATGTAAGCTCTGAGGGGACAAGACTGTTTCATTTCTTCCTTTCTATTCCCAACCCAGAGCATGGTGTCTTGTAAAAAATAGTAGAGTTTAGTCATTCCAAATGTTTGTTGAATTCAATTGAAATGAACAATGCTGGTCAAGAAAGAGAATTTTGAAGAAAGAGAATTTATACTGTTATACAAGTGGATGGTTTTGAGATGGGGTAATATGAGAGACAATGCCTTGCTCAGGTAGTCAAGACACATTGGTTCTGGTCTCTGCCCCGTCACTAATTAGTTCAGGCAATCTGTGGTCTCTAATTGTCTCCCTCAGTTTCATCATCTTAAAATTTTATTTGAACTAGATATTTCGGAATTTCCTTAATGGAATGTAAGCTTCTTGAGGGCAGGAACAGTTTCATTTTTATCTTTGTATCCCCAGCTCTTCCATTGTCTGGCGTACAGCAAGCACTTAAGAAGTAAATGCTTGTTGATTGAAGATTGGTTGATTCTCTCCCTAGCATTCTTTGCATCTGTATTCTAGCCGTACCTTACTTAGCTAGAAGTTAGTCATTGAGTTACCACAACTTAGCTGAACAAAGTCCCTCACAGAAGCTGGTGGGGGGAAAGTTCATAAACTGATGAAATTGTTATCACAAAGGCCTGGCACTGAAGTTTTCTGCATACTTGAGAACGCTTAGCTCACAACTTTATTGTTTAACATAATGTTTACCAAGATTAGTTATCTAGCTTCTATCTCGAGCAGATTTGTTTTTGGTCCAGATCTATTATTTAATTGGCATAGGTAACTCTCTTCCCACCCCAAGAAAGTCTCTCTCCCAAAAGAGATCAGCAATTTACAGTCTTAAAGAACTGCCTGAAGCCTGAAAAATTAAATGATTTAGTTGGGCTCCCACAGACATGTGTCAGTGGTGAGATTTGACCCCCAGGTCTTCCTGACACCAAATCTTATCCTCTATCTATTATACCAGACAGCCTCTCATGGCTGAGTAAAAGCTGCAAAAATGAAGGGAATAATGTTGGATCAGAGTTAGAAGATTTAAGGCACAACAATAGCAGGAGATGGGCATTATCAACCTGACATGGGGAGAGGTAGCAGAATTGAAAGAGCATAGAACTGTATTTCTGCATAGTACAATGAAGCTCTGTCCCCTTTGATGTGCTATCATGGAAGGCGATGACCCTGAGCTCTCAGGGACTACTGGGGCAGAACCCAGAGGCTGCCTAACTTTAGCTAAGAGGCGAAGTTTTCACGGATCCTTGCCAGATGATGGTATCCATTGTCTGCCAACTAGCCCTGCAAAATCTCAAGAGTCTCATCATCAGAAGGCTGGATGCTGGTCAATGAGCTCTTTGGCCAGGGAAACTCAAGAAATAATAATTGGAATGGAAACAGCAACCTGGAGTCCCCGTGCAAAGATTAGATTATGCTCAGCATATTTTGTTCATAAAGACAGGGATATGTTTAATATACTCTGGAAAGAATGCTGTTTTTAAAATGGGTTAAAATTATTTTAAAGTCTTGGATCTTGAAGCATAAAGCTTCAATTACCTGTAAATTCCCTTATGAAGGACTTTCATTCACTAGGGATGCCAGAGAGATGAGGTATTGTTGCAATAATATTCATCCACTGTGCTGTAATGAAAGCTTCATAGTGATTTTATAAAGCACTTTTAGAATGAGCAACTTTCAAAGTCTCTTTCAAAAAATTAGCACAGCTGTATCCCCTGTAAGAATCAAATCAGATTGAAAAAGAATTCTGGATGGGAAGGGGAAGAGACACTACTTTTGTTTCATGACTGTCCCCTTGAGAATACCGAGGTCCAATAGTGACTTTCCTGGTCAACAGAGCAAGAGGAAGGTTCAGCACATACATTCCAAAGGTTGTTCAAGCTGAGAAGAAGAAAAATTTGGCTTTGAGGATTTGGGTCATTTTGACGCAAAGTCTTACTCTTTAGCCTCAACTACCTCCAGCATTTGAAAAATAAGAAAGAGTGCTGTATATGGAGTCAGGGTGATCTACTTGTTTGTGTGCCCTTGTACAAGTCACAGTAATCAGTCAGTCAATAACCATTTAAGAAGTATCCATTATGTGCCAGGCACTGTGCTAATTGCTTCCCTAAACCTCAATTTCCTCATTTTTTAGATGAAGGGATTAGACTAGATGGCTTCTAAACTTCCTTACGGTTCTAAACCTTTGACCTTGTGATTCCATAAATAATTTCAGGACCAAAGGCAGGCACTGAATATGATTATGGAAAAGGTCTCAAACAAACTCAGACTGTATGCTAATCAAGTTGAGCCATCTTGGCTTTCCCCCACTTCTGACCAGCTACCTTGCCACCTGGACCAAAGATCATGCCTTGGAGGCTTTAGCTCTTTCATCTCTGGATCAAATGCCCTGGGCCCTCCTCATTTGACTCATAATTTCAGGCAGGTCCCATCCATGCTTCAATTATTCTTTCTCCCCAGCCATTCTCTCACCATCACCCTTCAGCATCCCCTGTTCCTTGCCCTTCCCCCATTTCTGAAACCATTTAAGATGGTATAAAATGAGCAACATAGTTGTGCCTGCCTCAGAGGGTTTTATGTTGATAAATGGAAATAGAGTATATAAGTGCTATGAAAACTTTGCTATATAAATGTTAGTCATTAGACTATAAGGTCCCCAAGGGCAGGGGCTGTTGCTTACCTTTCTTTGTATCCCTAGTGTTTAGCATAGTGTGATAATCAGAGAGCTGCCAACCTGCTGAGAAGGATATTGCAGGGAAGCTCTACCATGAAAAGAAAGCATGTGACTTAGCATCCGGAAGTGACATTTTCTGGGGTTTGAAGGTCAGATTGATGTTAGGAAGTGATGTCTGCCACCTGTAGGTCCTGTCAATCAGTGTTACCAGCCAATTAGCTTGGAGCTCTGTGTGTGGTTGACCCTGTTTCCTGTTTCACAGGAGGCTTTTAGGAGAAGCCACAAGGAAGCGAGGTCTTTGCATTTCCAGACTTCGGCTTGGCAGCAGGGGAGGCAGAATTAGGGAGAGTAGACAGATCTCATACTTTATCCACATGTTTCTCTTTACTAACCCCTAATATACTTTAATAAATACTTAATATCCAAAGATTGGTGCTATACATTTCTAATTTAAGGTGACCACTCATTTGATTTTAGACATCACAGCTAGAATTTTAGACCTTACAATAGTGAATGGCACAGAATAGGTGCTTAATCAATATTTATTTTCTGGTTGATATAAGTGCCAGTCATTGTCATTTCTTTGCATTTTATTCTTCTGTTGAATTGTAAGGTTCATCTGGGTAAAGAGTGTCTTTTCTGACAGTCTTTTTCTCCCAGTATTTGGCACCATGATCTCCACACTGTACCAGCTTAATTAATGTGAATAAACAAATTAATAGATAAATATGAGACAAAGTTGGTTCATTATATTCATTAATTCATTCATTCATAAAACCAACATTTATTTAGGTTCTGCTATATGCAACTACCTAGCTGCCTCAAAGCACTGGTTGTGTGTGGAAGGGAAAGGAGAAGGAGATATGAAACCTAGATGAGAGAATTCCTGATCTCTAAATGTTTGCATTCTAGGAAAGAATTATTCTGCATTGCTGAATTGATGGATAGATGGATGGGTAGATGGATGGATGGAAAGATGGATGAACTTGTTTGTGACATTGGCTTTTGGTCTTGTGTATGCTCATGTTCTATGAATGTCTATAAACTGGAGTAATATTATGTTGTAGAAAGAGTGTTGGAACTGTATACTAGTGTCTCTGACATTAACCTACTATGTGACCTGGGGCACATGATTTAATTGCTTTGGGCCTCAGTTTCCTCTTCTGTTAAATCTAGCATTTGGATGTGATGATCTCTAAGGTTTTTTAAAATCAACTAACTATTGATTTTCTCCGCTTTGTCCTTTCTGTATCTTATTTGTACGTATATGGTTTCATGTTATATATACCTTATTAGACTGTGAGCTCCTTGAGGGAAGGGACTGTTTTTTTGTGTTTCTTTGTCACTCCAGCACCTAGTACACTGCCTGGTATATAGTTGGTACTTAATATGTGCTAATTGACTAATAATTCTATTCTATGATTTTTCCACAAAAAATTTTTAAGGGCACATTGGCATGGTAACATGTAAGCAGGGAAGAAGAGGTTATGAGTTTGTTCAAAGAAGGCATTTGTATCTAAATTGCACTCACTGACTTAAATGTTTACATTGGAAACTGAGAAATTGAGAGAGAGAGAGAGAGAGAGAGGAAAGAGAGGAAGGAGAAAGGAAGGAGGGAAAGCAGGAAGGAGGGAAAGAAGGAAGGAAGAAAAGAAATAGAAGAAGAAAAAGAAAGAAAAGGAAAATAGAGTCAGTCTGCTTATTTTTTTCCCCTGTAAGCTGCCAGACTACTAAGTGGTCAATGTGTCATTCATTTATAATGAGATTTTTTCAGTCCTTCTGAGGGGTGACTGGGTTCACATTCTTATGAATGGGCCACTTGGCTCAACCGCAAACATCACATCTGGTTTCTTGAGGAATTCCATCTTGACCACAGTCAAGCCCTACTGAGTATTCAGCAGTAATCCAGGGAGACTCTTATAAACCAGTCAACCAGCTTCAAAACAGGCCTGAGTGCAGCAAAGAATTCCACTGAGTGGGAGGTAGGTAGAGATGGAATGAAAGTTGTTGACTGGAAGACCATGGGCAAGGGGTGTGTGTGTGTGTGTGTGTGTGTGTGTGTGTGTGTGTGTGTGTGTGTGTGTGTGTGTATGTGTGTGTGAGAGACAGAGACAGAGAGACAGAAAGAGAGAGAGAGAGAGAGAGAGAGAGAGAGAGAGAGAGAGAGAGAGAGAGAGACTCATAGTGGTATAGGAGACCTGGATTTAAAGTCAGGAAATCACAAAATCATAGATTTAGCACTAGAACAAATGATTGGGTTCAGAACCCTCATTTTACAGATGAGAAAACTGATTCATAAAAAAGGTTAGATGACTTGTCTGCGGTCCCACAACTTGTAAATGTCTGAGACAGGATTTGAATTCAGGTCTTCCTGACTCCAGGTCCAGAGCCCTATCCAATATCACCTAGTCTGCTCAGAGACACTTGAGTTTGACATCCTGTTTCTGATACTTACTAGTTTCATGACCATGGGCCAGTCACTTTGTTGATGCTGTTACCTTATCTGTAAAATGGTGATGATAATAACCTCTGGCTCACAAGGTTCTTGTGAAGAAGAAATAAAATGAAGTTAAGACATAGATCTTTAAGTGATCTCTAGCTTCTCTTTGACGCATGCCATGTTGGCTTCCATATTAAATGTTATAATGAATGGATGAATTGGAAAGCATTGTGAAGTGCTCATTCTTGGCCAAATACTGAGCTGAACATTGGAGACATAAAAACAAAAGCAGAAACAGTCCCTTCCCTCAAGGAGCTTATATTCTGAAATGGAGGAACAACAGACACTGAATATGGGAGTTGTATTTTGGTTTGCAAAGTTCTAGAGATGGTGAGTGGAGCCATAGACTTGGAGAAGGAATTCTACCTTACCAGGATGTCTATTGTTCAATATTATTATTGTAGTTGCTCTTGTTTTTAATTGTTATTATTTTATCATTATTATACTATTATTAATATACTACTTATTATTTAAATAAAAAGTGATAGCTAAGAATCACTCAGGATAAAAAGACATGGATGAGTTGTGATCTGCAGGTATGAAAGGAGTACCTATGTGCATGAGGGAATGAAGCCATCCAAGATCAAATTATCAGCACTCTCTGGTTTTTTCTCACATTTAATATTAACTAACATTCTTTAGGTAGTAGATATTAATATTATAGAATTTTAGAGATGTAAGGACTCTGAAAGACAATCTAGTCTTATTTTCCCCCTAATGCCAGAATCCTTTCTATCATATCCTTGAAGAGTAATCTTGATTGAATACTTCCAAGAACAGAGAAATCACTACAAAGCAGGATGAAAGTTGTCTATATTTTCCTCCAGTTATCTTTAATATTTATTTTTTCTCAATTAGGATTCGTTGTTGTTGTTCCTAATACTCTTTAAAGAGAGTACTTTGTCACTTTACTTATTTTCACTTATTCTACTTTAAGGCAACTATTTCCACAGGATTTTGTCTTCATCTCCTCCCTTGCTTATTAATTCCTTTCCTTTCCTTTTATATAATTATCCAATTTTTCTCCTTCTCCCCCCCAGCCCCCATAGTTAGGTGGTGAAGTAAAATGCCATTTTCTCTAAACTTTTAAAAATTTCTTTTGTTTGTTAGGATTTTTTTCTCACTTTCAACCCCCTTTTCTCAAAAAGGATTTCTTTGCCTCATCCTCTTCACCAATTCTCTACATATTTTTCTTGATTCTAAAATCTAAATCTTTTATTCATGGTCTTTATACATAATTCTTCTTTAGTTTCATTTTCCTCATGGAATTAAAGCTTTAAAAGGCCTTATTTTTGAAATACCTCTTCTCAATCACCACTTTGTTATTACCTTGTAGGTCTTGCCCACTCTCCTCACCATACCCCTACTCTTTTTTGTGCATCACTTTTGGAAAAATCAAGTTCTGAAGGATAGAGGGAAGATAAAAAATTATTCCTCCATGGTAGAAATCTCCCTTTGTCCTTTATCTTGTGGTCTGATCCTGTTGTCCTTCTTCTTAATGATTTTTCCCCCTCATGCCCTCCCATCCTTCTAGATGCTAATTGCTCCCAGAAATTTTGATTCTCCTTTTCCTGAGGCAAGATGCTATCCATGAAGGCATAATGTACTCAGATTTAGTGGTTTGTCTGAGCATTAAATGTCTGAAGATTAAACATCCTTTAGCATCATCATCTCCAAAAAGAGGATGCATTTCTCTCCTCCCAACCCCCCATCCCTGCCCCTTGGTAAGTGGGAGCTCCTCCCACCACTGAATCAAGATTTTTATGTTTTCCTGTTTCCATACCTCCTTTTGTTACTTCACTCAATTTCCTTGCAGCAACCCCCACCCTTTTCCTGAGAAGCTACAGGAGTTAACTTCTTTTTATTATTTACTATTGCCTTGATTAAGATTCATTCCTCTCCTTTCCTGTTTTATAAACCCATCCGTTTTGCAACTTATTTCCATCCAAAACATTCACCTGTGTGGGGTGAGAAGTGAGGGGAGAGAGGGAGAAATTAAATCCATGTTGATTTGGGGTTGTTTCACTGTTGCCTTTTCTCTTAAAGGCCACTTTAATCTTTTTTTTTTTTTTTTTTTTGCGGGGCAATGGGGGTTAAGTGACTTGCCCAGGGTCACACAGCTAGTAAGTGTCAAGTGTCTGAGGCCGGATTTGAACTCAGGTACTCCTGAATCCAGGGCTGGTGCTTTATCCACTGCACCACCTAGCCGCCCCCACCACTTTAATCTTTATTCCCTGTCTACTTTTAGAAAGAAATTTATTAATGGTCCTTCCATTGTTATTTTGTTATTTGTTATTAAATAATTTAATATTTAACATTAATTACTATTTGATATAATTAATTAATTAAACTTATTTTAATAGATGCTTTTCTAAATTACAATAATATTAGTAGTAAATATTATTAGTATCTTAAAATTCTCTATAAATGCAGGCATTTATTTTGTTACTTGTGGTTTCCTTGATAACTATATTTATTTATCTTCTTGTTTGTCTGAGCTCTTTTTTTGTAGAAATGCTTCAAATTCCTTTTTATATCTCTGTCTCCTTTCCCTCTTTCTCTCTCTTCTTCTCTCTCTGTCTCTATCTCTCTATTCTGTTTGTCCCTATCTCTGTCTCTGTCTGGCTCTTTGTCTTCTTTCTCATCTATCTTTTTGCTAATGATTAATCTTAGGCTTATAAGGTATGTTATTTTGGCTTGGATCTTGAGCTCTCTTGCTTTTTGTAATACTTTGTTCCATTCCCTCCTGTAGTTTCTAGTAGATGCAGATTAGTCTTGTGTTACTCAAATATCCTTTTTAAAATATTTAAATGTCTTTTTATTAATTTGCTGGCAAAATTCATTGTCATTGTAATTGTAACCGCTATATGTTTTGTTTTTAATATAGTTTTTTTTATTTGATTTTTTATTCTCCCCTCACCCCACGTCCCAAGATTTGTGGTTTCTTTAGATTGACTTTGGGGGAAGGGGCATATTAGAAGGTTTGGGAAGTTTTCTTGTACTATTTCTTGCATATTTTTGATTGGTCATGTTCCTTTGGGAGACCTACATAATCTTTAAGTTGTCCCTACATATCCTTTGTGGAGATTAATATATGTTGCTTCTATCAAGATCATATGTTCCTTTAAAGTTACTAAATTTTGTTTATCTTCTTCCAGATTGTTCTTCAAACCAGTATATTGGTATTTCTGATTAGTTGTCCTCATTTTTACTTCTTTGGAGTGACTCAACATCATGGATCCAAGTTTTTATTTTTATTTTACTAATTATTTCTCTGGTTCAGACCCTAAATTCTACTATTCCCTTTTAATTTCTGCTTCCTATATTCTTCTTTCATTATTAATGCATTTTGGAGTAAACTGTTGTGATTCCATGCTCTTTTGGGAATACACAGGGTTCTTTGCCCCTTTAGGTATTGGTTTTGTTTCCTTTGTCTTGCAATATTTATATAGAATTATTTAAACTCATTTAAAAGTCTGGTGACCATATTCCCTTCTGTTATTAATAGCTTCTCTGTTGATTTATCTGCTTTTGCCCTGGGGTTTAAATTAAGTTTTCTTCTTTCTGACATCTTTGGTAATTCCTGTATCTTTTTCCTTATATTTCCCCATGATTTACTTTATGACTCCTTCCCTTCTGAGGGTGGATCCTCCAAGGTTTTGATTTCAAAGCTGTTTTAACCTCTTCTTTGTTGTGGAATTTATTTTTCACTTCCCCCAGTCCCTGACCCATGTGATTTTGAGGGAGGGATAAAACTTGTCTCAACTGGATGTCAGTACCTTTTCCTTTGAGCAGTCCCACACATATGTTGGCTCTCTGCCCCAGTTCTTTCTGTTCTTACATTTTATGGCTGAACACAGCTTCAGCATACTGTCTTCCAAGGCAGGGTATGCTTCCCCTTTGCTAGACCTCCCTCTCTTCTGCAAGGAAGGGTGGGCAGAGTGAAGATCTTCTGCTCCTTGCTGTAGGACAGCGGGGTGAACAGGGTCAAGTTGTGCTGGCAGAGATTGTACCACCCTCAAGGAAATTGCCAAGTGTATCCCTGGGCACAAACCAGTGGGTTGGGTTGGTTCACCCTGTAAGAGTGTGTAACTGGTGGGTGAGGGAGTAATGAGTAAGCACTTTAGGGATTAGCTTTCTCTGCCCTTAATTTATCAGATTGTTACCTTGTCAGCCCTCTTGGGATCTTACTTTACATCTTTCCTATTTGGGAGACTTTTGAAAGTTCTTGAGGAATGGAGAAACTGTTTAGGCTTACATACTGTTGGAGATGCAGAAGGTCATTTCAGAGGAAAGTCACTAGCAGTTAGGGAGTTAATGGGGGCTGGGTGGGAAGGGGGTAGGAGACTGGGAACGTACTCATAGAGAAGGTTGAGATTTCAGCTACATTTTGAAGTAAACCAAGGAAATAAGGAAACTAAGAGGCAGAAGGGAGGAGGAATCTTATTAGAAGTTTGGGGGTACAAGGTACAAAGACAGAATCAGGAGGGGTTTGTGTGTGTGTGTGTGTGTGTGTGTGTGTGTGTGTGTATGTGTGTGTGTGGTGTGCTGCTCAAATTCCACAAGACCAGGGACAATCTCTTATTTCATAGTATCATAAATGGTTCAAGACAGAAGAGATCTTAAACATTATCATGTTCAAATAACTCACTTTTACAAATTAGAAAATCACGGACCAGAAAAGTGCTTTGCCCATTATCACAGTTATTAAATTTTGAGCCTAGGGCACCAACTCCGTTTTTCTGATTTGAAATTCAGTGCTCTTTCCACTCTATCTGCTGCCTATTATATCTACCTCACCTTGTAAGTCTCCCACAGTATTTTTTTAAATAAATTATTTTATTTATTTTTTTCCTGTTACATGTAAAGATAGTTCTCAACTTTTGTTCATACAAGCTTTCCAATTTCAGATTTTTCTCCCTCCCTCCCCTCCCTCCCCCCTCACCTAGACAGCAGGTAATCTGATATAGGTTTTATATATATATATATATATATATGTGTGTGTGTGTGTGTGTGTGTGTGTGTGTGTATGCATATACATATATATATACATAATAACATTAAACATATTTCTGCATTAGTCATGTTATAAGAGAAAAATCAGAGCAATGAGGAAAAACTTCAAAATAGAAAAACAACAACAACAGCACCAAAAACAAAAGAAATAGTATGGTTCATTCAGCATCTATACTCCACAGTCCTTTTTTTTCCCCTGGATTTGGAGATCCTCTTCCATCATGAGTTCCCTGGAACTCTTCTGTACCAATGCATTGGTGAGAAGAATATAGTCCATCACAGTAGATCAACACTCAATGTTGATGATACTGTGTACAATGTTCTTCTGCTTCTGCTCATCTCAGTCAGCATCAGCCCACACAAGACCCTCCAGGTTTCTCTGAACTCCTCCTGCTCATCGTTTCTTACAGCACAGTAGTATTCCATTACATTCATATACTACAACTTGTCCAGCCATTCCCCAATTGATGGGCAGCCCCATAACTTCCAATTCCTTGCCACCACATAAAGAGCAGCTATAAATATTTTTGTACATGTGGGTCCTTTTCCCCTTTCCATGGGAAAAAGAACTAATAGTGGTATTGCTGGGTCAAAGGGTATGCACAGCTTTATAGCCCTTTGGGCATAATTCCAAATTGCTCTCCAGAATGGTTGGATCGGTTCACAGCTTCACCAACAAGGCATGACTGTTCCAATTTTTCCACAGATTCTCCAACATTTATTATTTTCCTTTTTTGTCATTTTAGCCAATCTTATAGGTGTCAGGTGGTACCTCAGAGTTGTTTTAATTTGCATCTCTCTAATCATTAGAGATTTAGAGCATTTTTTCATATGGGAATAGATAGCTTTGGTTTCTTCATCAGAAAAGTGTCTTTTCATATCCTTTGACCATTTCTCAATTGGGGAGTGACTTGGATCCTTATAAATTTGATTTAGTTCCCTATATATTTTAGAAATGAGGCCTTTATCAGAAGTACTGGCCATAAAAATTGTTTCCCAGCTTTCTGCTTCCCTCCTAATTTTGGATGCATTGCTTCTGTTTGTACAAATTTTTTTTAATTTTATGTAATCAAAATCATCCATTTTGCATTTTATAATATACTCTATCTCTTGTTTGGTCATAAACTGTTTTCCTTTCCAAAGATCTGAAAGGTAGACTATTCCTTTCTCTCCTAATTTACCTATGGCATCACCTCTTATGTCTAAATCATGTATCCATTTTGACCTTATTTTAGTATAAGGTGTAAGATGTTGGTCTATGCCTAATTTCTGCCATACTATCTTCCAGTTTTCCTAGCAGTTTTTGTCAAATACTGAGTTCCTATCCCAGAAGCTGGAGTCTTTGGGTTTATCAAACACTGCATTACTAGTGTCATTTACTACTGTGTTTCCTTTGCCTAGCCTATTCCATTGATCCTCCACTCTATTTCTTAGCCAGTACCAGACAGTTTTGATGACTGCCACTTTATAGTAAAGCTCCAGGTTTGGTACCACTAACCCACCTTCCTGTGCATTTTTTTTCAGATATTCTTGATTTTTTGTTTTTCCAGATGAATTTTGTTATTATTTTTTCTAGCTCTATAAAATAATTTTTAGGTAGTCCGATTGGTATGACACTTAATAAGTAAATTAATTTAGGTAGAATTGTCATTTTTACTATATTAGCTCTGCCTATCCATGAGCAATTGATATCTTTCCAATTATTTAGGTCTGATTTGATTTGTGTGAAGAGTGTTTGGTAATTGTTTTCATAGAGTTCCTGGGTTTGTCTTGGCAAGTAGACTCCCAAGTATTTTATATTATCTACCATTACTTTAAATGAAATTTCTCTTTCTATCTCTTGCTGCTGGACTTTGTTGGTCATGTATAGAAATGCTGATGATTTATGTGGATTTATTTTATATCCTGCTACTTTGCTAAAGTTGTTAATTGTTTCAAGTAATTTTTGAGTTGATTCTCTAGGATTCTTTAAGTATACCATCATATCATCTGCAAAGAATGATAGTTTTATTTCCTCCTTGCCTATTCTAATCCCACAGTATTTTTTTAAAAATATATTGAATTGCATAGAATCAAATTGTGTACATATCCCTTTCTTCCTAAACCACCCCCACCAACTCTCCATATCATATTTCTTCCCCATTTTTAAATAGACCATATTGAATTCTTCTTGTACTTTCTTAAACAATTTGTCCCTAAGGTATATAAAATTATGGGGAAAAAAGACACAAAAACTCTCCCACACCTTTAAGCAAGAGAAAGACTCAAGACTATAATACTCTCCATCTTATGCGGTTCTACTGAGATCATTGCTAATAGTCTGGAAATCAAATACACTTGAATGATACAAATGAAACAGTCTATATGCTTCATCAAAAACAAACTATTTCTATATGCAGATGGAGTAGACGTTTTCTTTTCTCCCTACCTCCTCTTTAAATCATAATGCACTAATAGAAAACTAGGAGGCATAAATGAAAAAGTGGAGATCCAATAATTATAAAAAAAATTAAGCTCCAGAAGGCACCTGGTTTGCTTCCCATAATATGGACTTCATTAAATTCATACAGACAGATGAATATTGATTCTTTGATTTGATAGCTCTTTAGGAAGAAAACTATCTTATTTTACTTATTTTTCCACTAAACCTTCAAAATGATCTTCCTAAAACACAGGTCTAAACAAGTCACACACACCAACACCCCCTCCAAGTCTCAACATTTAATCAATCAGTGTCTCCCTGTTGCCTCTGGAATCAAATATAAAAGTATCTGTTGTTTTTTGTTTGTTTGGTTGGTTGGGTTTTTTTGTGGGGGGCAGTGAGGGTTAAGTGACTTGCCCAGGGCCACACAGCTAGTAAGTGTCAAGTGTCTCAGGCCAGATTTGAACTCAGGTCCTCCTGAATCCAGGGCCAGTGCTTTAATCCACTGTGCCACCTAGCTGCCCTCAAATTATCTGTTTTTAACAGCCTTCTATAACCTTACCTCCCCAGTATTCTTACAGCTTACAACCTCCATATACTGTGTGCTCCAGTTACACTGGTCTCCTTGCTGTTCCTTGAACAAAACACTCCCTCTCCTTCCTCTGGGAATTTTCTCTTGTTGCCCCCACTCCTCCTATCTCCCTCTTTGTATTATCTTGCTTTTCTCCCTGGCTTCCTTCAAATCCCATCTAATATCCCATCTTCTACAAGAAGACCTCCCCCCCTCCCTTCTTGACACCCTTCCTGACTCCCTCTGTTGATTATCTCCAATTTATCCTGTCTATTTCCCATTTATATGCAGTCATTTTTAGGTTATCTATTCCATTAGACTGTGGATTTTTTGAGCATAGGGACTATCTTTTACCTTTCTATTTATCTTCAGTGCTTAGCATAGTACCTGGTGCATTCGTTGTTGTTGTTGTTTAGTCACATCCAACTCTTTGTGACTACATGGACCATAATAGATACTTAACAAATAATTCTTGACTGACTAGCTAATTGATTTGAGGGGGGAGGGTAAAATAGTTTAGATAGAAAGACATGGATAGATAAATTGATAGATAGACAGATAGATGAACATAGATAAAGATAGAGAAATGGACAGAAATAGACAAAGATAGATTGATATAAACAAATATATTAGATAGACAAAAGGACACAGATAAATAAAATTAGAGATAGATGGATAGATAGATGGACAGAGATAGAGAAAGATAGATAAATGGACAGAAATAGACAAAGATAGATTGATGTAAACAAATAGATTAGACAGAGAAAAGGATACAGATAAATAGGAATAGAGATAGATGGATAGATAGATAGATAGATAGATAGATAGATAGATAGATAGAGGTATATATAGAGATAGAGAGATGGAGGTATATAGAGAGATAGAGCCATGGGTAGAGATAGATAGATAGATAGATAGATAGATAGATAGATAGATAGATAGATAGATAGATAGATAGATAGATAGATAGATAGATGATAGAATGCTACTATTACTGCTGCTACCTCTACTACTAGTTAGCACAACAGTACAAAACTCAGATTTTTTTTTTACACTGATGTTAGTCTATAGTCAGCCATTGAACCATGCTGAATTGTGTTGTTTTTTAGTTTTCTTTTAATTTGCACTACCTGAGACCTCTGGTGACAGCTAGTGGAAAGAGCTCAAGTCCAGTCTCAAACACTT
Organism: Dromiciops gliroides; assembly: GCF_019393635.1. Lineage (NCBI taxonomy): Eukaryota > Metazoa > Chordata > Mammalia > Microbiotheria > Microbiotheriidae > Dromiciops > Dromiciops gliroides. Next base: position 268,135,202 of record NC_057865.1, on the reverse strand, counting down.
AGTAGCTGTGTGATCCTAGGTAAGTCATTTAAGCTCTGCCTCTTTCAATTTCTTCTTTTGTAAAAATGAGGACAATAACACCCACATCTCAGGGTTGTTGTGAGCATAAAAATGAGATAATATTTGTAAAATATTTTACAAACTTTTGTAAAAATCTTTTACAAAGATAATAACAATAACTGTTTCACTCAGCTTTGCTTACTTAATTTAACATGAGTTCACATAATACTTTTAAGAGTTTTACTGAACTCTGCGTGGTGGTCATTTCATAGAATCCTAAATTTAGAGCAAGAAGAGACCTCAGAGAAGCCATCAAGTTGAGCCTCTTCTGTTTACAAATTAGGAAACTGAGGCCAAGAGAGATAAAGCATCTTGCCCATGGTCATACAGCAATAGGTAGCTATGGTGGAATTTCAATCCAAGTCTTCCTGACTGCAAATCCAGGGCCCTAT